>NW_026000174.1:34781679-34912687 GCF_001458135.2 Marmota marmota marmota | reverse complement strand
TTTTTTTTTTTTTTTTTTGTAGTAGTAGTAGTGTAAGAGGTGGGGGCAGAAATGGAAGAGACAAGGCCAGGATGTGGACTGTGGAAATATATTGTTAAGTAAACAGTGACTGATGACATCTTTGCTTCTTCCATTACCTTGGGATAAGTCAGAGTCTGGCAGGTGTTCTGTTTTTGGTTTAGGAACCCAGCCATTTCTGCTGAAATGAGATTTCAAGAGGAGCCTGATTACTCAGAATTATACTATCTCTCATCCCCAGACTTCGGAAGTTGATGGAGAAGAGGAAGAAAGTAAGAATGGTTTCTTAGAACTGTATTCTTTCTACTCATTGTGTGGGAACTAGCTCAACTCGAGGGAATGCAAAGAAGAGAACTAAACATGACCCTGCCATTCTATCACCGCTGAATCACTCTATCAGGACATCTGGAGAATAAATTAATCTCAATGGGCTTCACTGTGTTTCTTTCATGATATTCTGACTAAAGAAGGTGGGTTGTATTATCCCCCTAAAAGGTCACCTATTTTTTTTTCTTCCACTATTCCCCTAAGTATTGAACAAGAAAATGCCAGGAATCATTGAAGGTTTCAAAATTGACAGTTATTACTGAGACCATTGTCTGGAATAATCTTAACACTGGTCTTGTTTCTCTTCCTCTCCTTCCCTGTCCTTCTCTTTCTTATTTCTTTGTTCCCTTCTTTCTTCTTTTACTCCTGCACTTCATTATCCTCCATTTTTTTTTCCTTGTGGTTGTAGTTAATAACTTTGCCAGAGTACAAAAAGTCTATAATACTAACGAAACGCAGGAACTTTGCAAGCAATCTCTATTTTATATCCTTATTCTAAAACACATGTTGGGGTGCATCAGTTTCAACTCTCAGCTGCTGTATATGCCTCACATGGGGTGAAGCAGCTGTCATAGGAGCCATTTCCTTTTTATATTAAACATATGAAATTCTGATTTAAACCGTTAGTGAAGCTCAAATTACTTTTCTCTCTGCTTCACTATCCCTGAAATAAAACACTTCAGTGAAAAGCTATACTTTAAACAGAACAAAAATAATTCAATACAGTTTTCCCTAACGTAGAATGAAGGAGACTGTAAGAGACTTGGTGTTCAAATGAATTTGGAAAATTCCAGGTTAAACAAGATCTTATTTTGGAACTCACAAGAGCTTTTAACATGCCAAAGTGCATTTCGAAAGTCTAGGTGTAGAGTACAGTAAGTTGTATTTATCAAACTAACATAAACATGGAATTCTTTTCTCCATGGGGCATGTGGTGGTAGTGGTGCTTGACTAGGCATCAAATGGTGCTTGAAAAATGGTAGTTTAAAGGCTGTCAGAACCCTCTATTCTGGACGGAAATAGTACAGAAATATCTACTTTGTATATTTCTTGCATTCGATTAAAACACCTTAGTTAAATCAATTGTTAAATTCTCAAACACTGGTAAACTTTAAAGAGGGTTTACAACTTTTAACAATGTCCTCCACTCTGTCCAGTGGAAAGAGTAGTATTTGGAATAGGGGGAACAGAAGCAGTTTATTTATTTATTTATTTTTCAGAAGTGGAATACTGGCAAACCTTCTCCCAAATGCCTTTCATAAGTATTTCACTACCTTCTGGTCTTCTTCCTTTTTCTCCCTGTCTCAAGGATAAAGGATGGTTAGATATAAGCTAGGGAGAAAAGGGAACCATCCAGCTACTTCCTCCTAGTTCACACAAATGGCTTCAAGTGGCAGTGTCGTCTTCTGCAGAGCTTCAGAAGAGCTACGAAGTTCACATATTTCCAGAGCACATGGACAAACCAAATAAAGAGAATAAAGAAGAAGATTTTTATATTTTAATTACATACAATGGATAATTTATCCGACAAACGGGGTACTGAAAAGATTCAGATTACAATATGTTACTTGTCTTCAAAAACTAGGACTGCACTTTGAGAGAAATGGGTATGAATTCCCCAGAGGTAAATGCCTCATTAAATATATACAAATACTTAAGTCAACAAGAAATGATTTGTCATTTTGCCTGGGAATAGGTTTATATAGAAGGTAACACAATGTGAATTTTAATGATGAAAAAGTATTAAAAAGTAGATTTAAAAGAGGAGGAGGAAAAATAGTGCAAAAGCAACAATGGCTACATCAAAATACAGGACCTGCTCTAGAGGACAAAATGACTGGGAAACACACATTGGGCCACAGTATGAAGGGAATAGGTGGTGTATGAATCAACTTGGGCTTTAAAATGGATCTTATGGGGGAACACTTACATAATTTTAGCTGTTTCTGAGTTGTAGGAACATTTGTAGAGAATAATTTCAAGAACCAAGTGATCAACAGTGTCAAATGTCAGAAAGAGCATGATGTGAACACTGAAAAAGTTATTTGATTCAGTAATTGATTCATTGGGCTTTATATGGTAACATTGACCAGAAGCAGTCTGGAACCTTGACTATTATTCATTAAAGAATATGATTGTAGGTCATAGCTGAGAGGATAAGAATTAAGAGTAAGTATTTTAGCCCTGAGACACACATTTATAAGAAAAAGATTGAAGGAACATATTAACCCACAGTAATTCTAAACCAAAAATTAAAATTGACAGGCAGAAAGTAATTCTCATCAATATATAAACAATGCACCATTATGTGTTAATTAATACAATGTTTCTCAATTTCCTTACTCAAAATATATGTGAATGGGGGCACATTCATAAACATAGATCTAATATCTTATCCTAACCAAGAACTACTTAACAGACAACAGGAGTAGTTTGAGATTTTAATTCAATCTGTTTTCTCTTATACTGTTTATTGTGATTATGAGGGTAATATAATAATATTTCCTAACTGCCTAAAAGTGTGATTCAAGGACTCTGTTTATAGAGACCTCAGAGAGTTAGATAAAAATGTTTTAGATTCTAGGCTCCTCCTCTTCTCTCAGCAGGTTCCATAAAGCTTCCAAGTTTCCATTTCTATACTAGGAAACCTGCATTTCAGATAGGAGAGAGCTCTTGAAAAAACAAGGATAGACTCTGGCCAATAGCAGGCAGTCAATAAAGCTCAGTTATCTTCTCTATTATACATTTGCTTCCCCTTCTTTAACAATCCTCAAGCTTTTGTGCCTGGGACTTCTTGATATGTGAAAAGAGGAATGGTAAACTAGTAACAATGAGGCTCCAGTGTTTTCAAATGCCATTTTCAAGGAGTTATTTTCCTAGAATTTTAGATGCTACTCAACAGAATTAAGTAGCACTTTATTTTAAATGATTGGCTGGGTTCTGAATTTTGAAATGAACTATAAGACTACCAACTTTTTCATAGAAGTTAATATAAATTTCAAGGACAATGAAATAAGGTAAAGGTCAGATTGATATGCGCTATTACAAAATATGTTGAGTAGTTAAAAAAAAAAAACAACTAACTTGTCCAAGAAGTCTGACCAATTTACTTACTGCATCATCCAGTAAGTTTCCTGTACTCTTTTTCCCAGACGACTTTGATGAAGGAGAAGGTGAAGGAGAAGGGGCAGAAAGTGTTTCTTCTTGTTCAATTTCTTTTTCCAATTTTATCAAACCAGGAGGTTCCACGCCATACCTTTTTAAAAATACCAGATCATTATAATGCATAACTTCTAATGATATAATTTTCATATATTACATTTGATTATAAATACCATAGTAAACTGCTGCCTTTTAAAAACAAAGTTAATTTTTAATGGCATTGAAATGGTAAGTTTTCGAATTAGCCTCCTTCAAGCACAGGGGAAAACACATAAACCTGCTTTGCATGTATACATGTCCATATATAAACACAGACATGATGATATACTAAAAATGAATACAAATCTTCCATGCAATAAGTTGATGAGTCAATTACATGAATAACTGTGGTAAATCTCATCTAGATTTTGCCATTACCAGCTTTAACAATATTAGTGCTGTGATGAAACTCCTATTTTGAACACACATTTGTTAAAGGTAGAGACAATATCAGAGTCAGGTTTGAAAATAGTAACACCTCAAAAATAAATATTTCCCCAGAGCAGTGTCTGACACATGGCATAACCTTTGAGATTACTTTTGATAAATTATCTATCCTAATAAAGGCTTCACAACTAGGAAACTAGAGCACTGAGGTTCTAAAGCCAGTCTTCAGTGTTTTTAAAATAATCTACCATAGAATGAGATATTGTTAATGGACTCAAATTAAGGTGTTATTAAGATGGAAAGTGATATCACTATTATTATAGGCTTTACATATAAATTTGCTATAGGCTTTCTTTAATGAATTTTTCTAAAATTGTGGGAATATCAGAAATATCTCAGGACCAGAGCTTGCCAGATCAAGTTATCAACTCAGCTTTACTACTCACTGTCAGATGAACCTTGGCAGGCAAACCCTTTTTAATCTCTCTAGACTACTGTGGGTTCTTAGTTCCATCAAGGTATAAATTTGGGCTATGTTGAATGTTCTTAAGAGAATAACATGAACTTGGTAGTGAGTCTGGACAAACTTAACACACTAGAAATCACAGCCAACTAAAAGTCAATCATAAGTGAAAATGTTCTATTTGAAAGTATAAATTAGGTCAACTGGAAAATATGATTTAATTTGTAGTTGTAGGTGGACTCATGCCACCTTTTAGGAACAGGTTGCATAAGTTTTGCCTTTTTTTACAAAGTGAAATGGTAATAAATGTACTATTAGAGTAACAACAGGCTCAACTCCATATCCAATAAAAACAAAGTAGAATAGACTTGAATAAAATTGGTAACAAAGTCACACATGGAAAAAATCTCACCCTGGAGGTTTTTCTTTATCTGGGAATGCTGAAAATTAGCTATGCCATTGAACATACAAAATCAACACTAAGCCCGAAATCTCTGCTTATATTGGCTTTTGAATACTTCAGGCCGCCTAAGGTATAGTCAGCCAGTCCTGAAATGCACACTTAAATGCAATTCATTGGCTTCCTGTCTGTCTGGAGATGTCAACAGGCTGTAAATCTTGGAAGTCCCCTGGGGTTGGGGGTTTGCACCTGCTAGCCAACTTAGTCATCAAATAGGTCTTTTTTTTTTATGTTTTACAAAAGGCTGCTTCATTTTTATTTCCATGATTACCTTTATACCACTTCACATCCTTATTTTGTCTATAACGTTTTCACAAATTTATACAATTCTCCATTCTTTTCCAACTATAAGATTTTAGAGTTTTAGAAGGGGGGTAGCTGTTGTTCTCAAACAGAATAAGGGTCAAATTAAAGACAGCAGGAAGGTGAATCTTCTGAAACCAAATCCTCAGACCTGCAGAACTCAGTTATAAAACAGCGGGGTAAATTCTGAAAAGACAAATACTTATTTTTGCCTCATTTTGAAAAAATACAAGAAGATGCTAGGGAAAGGGTCTATAATTAATGATTGTGTGATGAGAATATATGGATGGATTTCTCATTTTTCTGGCACTTGATACAACTTTTGAGATTGATCTGATTGAAATAACTAAGTCCCTAAACTGAGCTCTGAACTAGGAAATTTACTCAAACTATTTAGTAGACTATAGTTTTCAAACAAAGGACATCTGGAGTCTATTTTAGTAGGGTTAGAGAGACAAATTTTATAGACAAATGAAAGAAATTTCCTCTTTTTAAGGCATGTAACAGATAGTTTATAGATTCTTGCAAGACAATTTTGCTCCATTCAATTTATATTTTAAAGCAACTTAAGGGTAGATTTAGATTTGAAAAAAATTCAAATCATGTGAAAGTACATGATATTCTTAGCAGTCAGTTCAAGTGCTTTAAATGAGTCACTTAATAATCTTGATGTAAGAATATTTTCTTTTAAGTAACATTTCTTTTCATTAGTTTAGGAATTGAAATAGAAGATTAAAGAAAATTCACACAGGATTTTCTTTTGAATGATCATAAATTATGTTCCAAATCAAAATAAAAATCAAATAAAAAGTTCTGTTGTAATCTTGATTATTCATTATGGCACCAAACCAAAGAGACAATCTTAATTGTGCAGTCTGGATAAATGTGAATTCATAGTAACTTTTTTCTTTTTTTTCCAACAATTAATGTCAAAACACTTTCATTAAAAATATTTCTGAGGTTTTATTGACTTGCTTTTGCTGAATCTTTTACTTTTTTATAAGACCAAAACATATTTTACGTTCAGAAATTGACATCTGTCTGAAATACTAGCATAGAGACTTCACTCGCCAATAATGATAGCTCTATTTAGCTGAAAATAAAAGGAAGTTTTACCCATGGGAACAAAAAGTGGTCTCATTCTCCCATCTCAGAACTCAGAAAAGTTCAAAGCCATCAAAGGAGTCTCAGTAAGTGTCCCCAGGAGGAAGAAAGTGGCAGAGATTCAGAAACATTCTGAGAATCAATTCTAAGTGACATTGATGCTTTTAAGATGGTACTTTTGAAATTTGGAGAAGTAAGTGTTTGGAGTCAAGGATAAGAAAACATCATCTCTCAGTGATGAAAATCATGACTCCTAAGAATGCATGGAAACTCTGTTGAGGACCAAACTCATCTGTTTGGTGAGAAAGCTAATGTTGTAGTTCTTGAGAACTCTCTCCAGATTACTAAAGCTGTTTTAATTCATAAATGAATTTTCATTCAAAATAGTGTATTTCTCTGTACATTAGTGAGGAGAGGAGGGAGCAAATATTCAAACAAACAGATACAGATAAGAAAATATCTAGGATAAAATGTAAGAGTAAAAATGTTTTTCCCTTTTGTTCTTTCAACTACTGTGTTTCAACATAAAGGTAAGGTAGTGAGAGTTGGTTTATTGGGTTGCTGTTTGTAAACACAATTGAAATTCCATAATAAAACTTCAAATGTATAACAGAGAAAGATTAATGGACATTTATACTTAATGTTTCATCTATCCAACCAATGTTCAAGTATTCAACATCATCCTGCACATAATAACAAAAGCATTAACACGAGTGATATTTTAGCTTATTTTCTTCTTTACTGAAAAATGTGCAGTCCTTCATACCACTCAAGTAGGTGAAGAAGAAACAGAAGAAAAAAAAGCAAAAATTATTAGTTAAATATCATAATGTATGAGTTATTTTAACCTTTACTTATCTCCATTGTGATATTCCTAAATTGTTTGTGATGTATCTTTTATAATTATGACTGATTTTATCACCTCACATGGTCATGAAGTACAGTCAAACATGGAATAACCCTGAATGACAATAATATTAATATATTTCTAGTCAGAGGGAACCTTTCACATGGTACTTTGCCATGAATTTGACAACTGACAATGTCTCCCTTTCATTAACCAAGATTCTAATGAGTTTAACATCCTGTGGTAAAGGACAAGACTCAGAAGGAGGAAAGATGATTTCCAGTGTCATTTCCTCAGAGGATATAGCCCATCTTCTGTGAAGTCTTGGCCACAGTTAAAAATGTTTATTCCTCTTAGAGTGTCCATGTAATAAAAAGCATAATAACAAACAATTACATAATTACAAACATTTGCCTGAAAACAGGCAAATAACTACAAATTAAATGGGACAATAATGACAAATCCCAAGCTGATACTAGAGAGAGTAATTCCCCTTATTTATCTTCTACCTTTCAGAAGCAATAAAGGAACAAAAATGGAATCTGGAATCTTAAACTATTTTAATGGCATAACTAAAGCTAAGAATGTCCTATTAAATAGGACATCTGGACCATCAAAGTTTCTTTTACTAGAGCATTTCAGTGGCAGATGCTGATTCATTGTGATTTTATTTCATGTCTAGTGTTCTCATGTATTTTTAGCTTCCCCTTTCTGAGGGGATAGCTGCTGAGTCCTGGGTTCTCCTTAGACTCAAGGCTGTTTTTCCTGCAGAGGAGAGTCCCCAGCCTTTTGGTGGAGAGCATTTGTCAGGGTTGCAGGAACAGCACTGCCTTGACCCTGCTTCTTCACAGAATTCAAGGATGTGGCAGCATTCAGGGGAAGAGGTCTTAAAAACAGCCAGGCACCCAAGCTTGAACACACTTCAGTTGACCATGGACTAGGGCATCTCCCTGGAGGTCATTGCCCAATTATCAGAGAAGGGTGTGATGAAGAGTAGGGAAATCCCTTAGCAAAACCTCGACTCAAATGGACTTTTTAACTCCATACTGGGTGAGACTCAGTAATATGTAGATTGAATTTAAAAGCATTAAAACAACGCTTAACCAATTATTAAATCTTTAGTAAACTATTGCGGTGAAATAAACTTCACAACTGTTGCACACTTCTTTAAAATAATATTGACTATGATGATTTAAAGAACTTAGAATTACTTCTGATTACAGGTTAACTTATTATTGGATAACAAGCAGATAATCAAAAAAATTATCTATTTGTTAGCAGTAAGTTTTCTATCCATGCTATAATTAACTGATTTGCACATGCTATATTTTCTTTTCCTTGATTTTTTACATAAATTCCTCAAGTGAAAATGTACATTCAGGGCTATCTCTCACTGTATTTTAACGGCTCACCAAATCCTAGCCCCAACAGTATATCCAGATTTAGACCAGAAAACATCTTCTAATTAATTCTGGCTTTTATTTTTCATCAAGACCTCTTTGAATATTTAAATATTCATTTCTCATTCTTTGAGTTTCATAGGACTCTCAAAAGCCCTGTGTGGTTGGCAAGATAATCAATGGAAAAACATGAAACCAAAACAACTCAGCTTAGGTCCCTACCTCTGCTTATTTGATATGGTGGCTATAGTTAAATTTTTTTTCTTCTAGGAGAAGAAAATATCTATATCTAAATATGAATGGTATCCTACAAGCTTTTCTTTAGTAAAAACATAAAGATGGGTATCATTGTACACATCTATGATACCAGAAACTTGGGAGGCTAAGGCAAGAGGATTTCAATTTGAAGGCCAGCCTCAGTAAACTAGTAAGACCCTGTCTCAAAATAAAAAATAATAATAATAATAATAATAATAATTATTATTATTATTATTATTATTTTGTTTAAAGACTGAGGATGTAATTCTGTGGTGGAGTGCCCTAGGGTTCAATTTCCACACAGTTCTCACCACCCCCTAAAGAAAAAAGTCATAGAGAATAATTTAAAAAGCTATTTCATCCACTCAAATGTGGAAACTAAAAGAGCTGAGGGAGGTGGTGTAGAATGGGGGAATAGAGGAAAATGAACAAAAAACAGAAGCTGCAATTATTAAGGAGTAAACAACCAGCAATGGTAGAAAGGAGTAGAAAATAAGAGAAGGCAGGAATAGACTTTCTTCTAAGAACAGACACATGCCATATGGAACTTCACTGTACGAGATCCTCCTCCACAATCCCCTTAAGTAAGCTTTAAATGGAAAACGTATTTGATTCAAGTATATTTGCAAATGCTTACACACAGCAACATTGACAACAAGATTTTGATGTAAAGAACCTTGGTGGCATGCTTGTAGTTTGAACAACTGCTCTCAAGATGTCCATAGCAACCTCTATCCATAGAGGAGGCAGGCTAGGTCTCAACACAGTAGCAGTTGTTTGACTTACCTGGCTGCAATCCGGCCAAGCTCTAGCAAACAGAGACAAACTTCTCGGGGTTGCTTGTGGAGGACTAGAAGACAAGACAGAAATAGATACATTTACAATAGAAGGGACTGTAAAGTAGCTCTACAAGGAACAGACTTGCTGATGACTGCTGCCCCTCCCCAGTTCCTCTTGATCCCAGAAAGTGAGCCAGTATTCATTTTGACACTCACAAGCTCTATCTTACTAGTTTTCAAGACACTGCTAACCCTTGCCCCCAAAAGCTGTTAGTCTCAGAAACTCTCACGCTAAGTAATTCTCATCCTGAACATATTTTTTAAAGGAGTTAATATTAGTAAGTCAATGTTAGATACATGGATAGCTGTCATTCTGATATTTAAAAACACACAGCACACACAGACTAGATGTAAGACCATCCTTTTTAATATCTTGGATCCACCCTTTCCCAGTGATTCTAGAAAAAAGAATGCAAACAAATAAGGATACAAATTGTAAATTACTCTCCTTTATTAACTTTCAAAGAAGAATGTCAAGTGAGACCCTGAAATTTGGTGTCTTCTTCTAATCAAATATGATTATTAAATAATGTTTTAAAGAGATACTTTTAACTGTGTTTTATAAATATAAATCAATTTTGTAAATGTGTATCAGCCACCTGTGTTTATTAAATGAGCAAATTGGAAGATTTCTTTGAACTGATATTTCTATTTTAATATTATCTAATAACTTGATAATTCTGATTTACTGTAAATTTAATATAAATGTAGCTTTGGCTACATTTCATAATATTGACAAATCATACTTGTATTTGTTGAGCCTAATAAAAGCATGTACTGCTTAAGCAACCACTTTTAAAAGCTTGATCAAGATATTTTTAAAATGTTATTTGTCATTTAAGAAAAGGAAAAGAGATGTTGAAAAAATTTTTCTCTGTGGACACTCTTTACCAAGTTTTACAATTAGTGTTCTAATAAAATATTTGCTTATTAATAAACTTTAAGAAAAACAGCAATATTTTTAAATTCTTGAACATAGAATTTTGTAATTTTTCAGGATTATTTTTACTTCACTTAAATATTATAATTACTTCTCCTTACAAATTATGGCAATAACTGTATATGGCTCTCTGATACCATGATAGAATTTGCTAGAAATGCATATAAGTAGAAAATAATACTTTTACTTAAATAATAAAAGTATGTGATTCCATTTCGTTTTAAACAGACATGTGAATTATTCTAATTCCATCAGCAGTGTCACTTTAAAAGAATTGATTATGGAAACTAGGAATTAGAGAATATTTCTATTGTTGATGATACAAATTTTAGTTTTAATTGGTCACTGGGGAGTTATTACAATATTCTACTAAAGGAAGTCTTGAGTTACTTCTAATTAAAGATCCTTCATATAAAAAAATATTTACCTCTCTCATTTCAAATGAGCCAGATGACTGTGGCTAGAATAACAACTTTATAAGATTTTGTACATTAAATCAACTTCAGAGCAAAGTAACATCAGGATTGTAATATCACATAAACATCAGTTCCAAGCAGAGAACAATAACAAATATCATAAAAACTAAACAAATGAAAATCGATATTCCTGTCTTAATTATCAATTTATTTAGATTTGTAGTTTAAAACAAACAAATAAACAAAACAAAACCATGTCCACAACATAAAATAACAAAGAGTTCTGAGAGGGAGGAAGAACCCTATAAAAACCAAGAAACAGAAAGAAGCCTTGAAATACCCTGCTGATACCCTCATCTGAAGTGAAAGTAGTGTGAAGCTAGTAACTAAAGCCTCAGGAGCTTTAGGTACACTTTCATGCATTTCTTGATAGAAAAAGTGTCAAAATATAAACATTATTAGTGAATTGACTCAATGGTGTCAATGTGCAATCAATAACCAACTACAGGAAGTAATATTTGACACAGATATAAAAATACTTTAACCAACTTACACATATTCTGAGGATGATATAAGTATTGGTGTGTAAGTAGGTGTTTTATGAAAACTCAAACTCATTCTGAAGAAAAACAATAACAAGGGCCACATAAAAATGAAAATTTGTCATGAAGGATGCATCACTATTGTGGATCTCTTTGTTTCTTGTTTGTCAAATTAAACAGATTTCGCCTTCTAAAACCCAAATGTTGACTCTACATGGTCTTATAAGAAAATCCATTTGGCAAAATAAAAAAAAATAATAATTTTTTTCATTTTAACAGAATCAACCTATAAAATTTGACATGAACATCTTTCCCAGTGTAATATTTAAGGAAAATGCTGACAAAAACTTGTTTCACTTTCAAATTTTCTTAGAAATACTGCCTTTAATAAAGTAATAAAATTGCTTCAAAATATACCTATATTATTGTTTCACAGGTTAATGACTTTTCAAACATTGGACATACCATGCCTGGCTTAATGTGGCCCCCCCAAAAAATCAATGATTTATGACTAGTAAGGAATGAATGAGATAATCTAGAGGTGCATGATTTGGCACAATGACCAGATCTCAGTAATTCCTTAGTTACTATTATATCTCATAATATCAAGGACGACGATAATTACATGGTAGTGATAGTGGTTGAGACAATGCACAAACTGAAATAAGATTAATTTTACCTAGAAATGGCAAGAATTTATAAAAATAAGTATTGAATAATAGAAATAAGCACTCATATAACATTGTTGTGAAATTAAAATTCAAAAATTTTTAAGTAGTATGGGTATGTATAGTGTGCTTAAGAGTTGACTCTTATTTTTGTACAAAAGCAAGTTCTAAACTGAATTTAATAGATGGAAAGAATGTAATGAGGAAGTAAGGGGCAATGAAATTGACAAAATTATATTATGTGTATCTACAACTATATTACACCTAATCTTACTATTTTGTATATGTATAATATACTTATAAAAATAATATAGTATTTGTGGATTCAAGTCACAAATATCAAAGTGTGAGCTCTAATATTTACTACTTGTGTTATTTTGGGAAGTCATTCAATAAAATCTCACTTTTCTAAGGAAATAAGATACAGCCTACCTCACAATATTTTTTGTGATGATTAAACAAAACAATATTAATATATGCTTGGCACAGTACTTGTTAGGAAATGCTTGCCCAATATTAGCTCCCTTCATTATTCTTTTTTATTTTATTGTTTTTTATGATTTGCTTAAAGATCATTCTCATTTGCTTCAGCCACTGAACATTACTGTTTTTTCCTATGTATGTTTTATTTGTGCACATATAAAGTGTCAGACCCTACATGGTAGAAGAATAAATTCTGAAATGAATGAAACAATTACTATGGGGATACAGTAATTTAGAGTAGGATCACTCTATGATAATGTGTATTTTTAAATATTTTATACTATATCAGAGATAGCGCTAATTTCAATCAAGTTTCATATTAAACACATAATTTTGGCCAGTATGTATACACAGAAACAAAGTAAATATTCTTTAGCTATTATAAGTATATGTTAAATATAAAGTTTAAGTAACAATTATAGTTGGACACATTTTATTTTCAAGACACCAAACATCCTACCATTAATTTTTCTTTGAGAATAATTCAGTTGAGTCTACAATCAATAAATTAATCAAACTGACTATTGTATAATTTGTAAAAACAAGTAATTGAATGCATATCTTTGTGTTAGGATGATCAGAAAAGCAACTCTTGGTGAGTTGAATTTGAGCTAAAACCCTTGCATTAAGTCATCTGTACCATTAACTTATACATATTTATTCATTTTATTTTTAAGCAAAAATTTTCACTTCTCATGAAATTTATGGTAGGAACAATTTTTTCCCACTACATCATTACAATACTGCTGTGAATTAAGGGTGGGAGAGAACCTTCATATTCTTGTCTGTTCCTCTGAGTAAATTATTTTTAACAAATAAAAATCTCTGTAGTCAACAGTGATTATTATGCAAAAGGTTTTATTCACTAGATACTTTTAAGAAATAATCAAAACCAAAATCAAAGCAAAGTATAAGGTAGAACACCTCTGAGAAAAGTAATACAGATCCCCATTCAAAAATATGTGTCCAGAGACTCAATCTTATAACCTAGACTCTATAAAAATCTCATGGGCATCAAATGTCAGATGGAATGCTGCTTGCTCCAGGAATAGAAAATGAGGCTTTCCACTAAAGCAAGGGGTAGAGTTTCAATGTCACAGAATCTGCAAGGATAAAATGCATTAGACCATGAATGTATAGTGTAGCTAAATATATTAAGTTTTAACAGATGGGCAAAGAAATGGAAGCATGAAAAATCTGTTGTCCATTTGGTTTCTATATAAGTAGAGGCTGCAATATTTATGGTAATATTGAAAAGAACTGTTTTCTGGCTTTTTATTTAGGAAGAAAACTATATATATATATATATATATTTTTTTTTTTCACCTTGATGGAGTTGAATTATGAAGAATATCATAAACTAATGGCTTTCTGCCTTTGTAGAGCAGAGGTTTTTAAAAATTCAAAGTGGTAGAATAGACAATATAGGAGTCTATAAGTCAGAGGAATCAGTTTTTATTCAGTGCTCCTAATTTTCTCATATCCCAAACAGGTGTCACACCTTTTACCTGCTTTCCTTCCAAATTAATTATGTGTTGAGAGCACTTGGAGCATGATAAACACTTAGTAAGCATTACATCCCTAGTAGAGAAGAGGGGGTCTACAGATAAGCAAAATTAGCTTCACGTGGGAATTTCACAGAAATACAATTACCAGGTCCAATTTCAGCCCTTGTCGGGGTCTGCACTCTTAAAAGTTTTCCAAGTGATGAGTACATACATTAAAGTTTGATAGGCACTGTGTGAATCGATATGATAACAATAAGCATAACATAATTCTTATATGTATTTTGCTTAAAAATATGTTCTGTGATACATGAAAAATGTTCTATAAATGTGAAGGCTAACACTTATGACTATGATGATGAAGATGAATGGAGGGAAATCAAATTCATAAACTAGATTAGCCTTTAGTGGATATTATGGGCATTTCTCTCCTGCCAGGATCTACAAGAAAAAACAACTGCTCCCTAAGTCTCATCATTCTGAGGAAGATCTACACAGAAAACTATGAGTTTCAATGTAGGAAGCAATTATGGATAGAAATTAACAGTCTGTAACACTCACCTGAAAGTGTTTGATTTCCGGAATAATAAGAAAATAGAAAAACAAAAAGCAAACCAACAAAAAAACCTGATCTGAAGCTAAGAAGGAAAAAGCAAACAAGGAAAAAATTTGAAATCTCATTAATACTGAATGAGTAAAATTTTTCAAAATTAATAGTAGAATGATTTAAAATATAATATGGCATCCAAAATAGAAGTCACATAAAGAGTATCCACTCATAATCACATCAGTGAAGGAAACTCTAGAATAGAGTGTATGCAGTTAAGTGCTTTTGCCTCTACATTGAGAAATGACCTGAAATGGGGGTGCCCTGTTCTTCTCCAGCACTCAGCATTCCTGTTCAATTCATAGACTACGTCACTATCACTCAGAACAGCAATGTGAGGCAAGAGTCTTTCCTAAGTTGATTTATTATTTATGTTTCATTTTTGCCTTTAACTTAATCCTACAAACATTTAAAATTAGCCCAAAATATAAATTTCTCTAACATAAGGACATGATCTTTTGAGTTGATGGAGCTCAATTTTTGTTTTATTTTGTTTTTGTACCAAGGATTGAACTCAGGGACACTCAACTACTGGTCCACATTCCCAGCCCTATTTTGTATATTATTTAGAGACAGGGTCTCACTGAGTTCTTAGCACCTTACTTTTGCTGAGGCTGGCTTTGGACTCACGATCCTTCTTCTTCAGCCTCCCAAACCACTAGGATTTTAGATGTGCAACACCATTCCTAGCTATGGAGTTCAATTTTAATATTACCTGAACCACTTAAGATCTTGATATATTGGGCAAGTGATTTAATTCTTAAAGACTCAGTTTCTTATTTGTAAAATGAAGATTTGGGGGAGAGTGCATATGGTAACCTTTTGGCATTGCTTAGCTGCCCTTTACTGAGAATAGAGCTATATCCATCATACATTATGGCAGAGAAAATTCAATCCTGGAAAAGAAAGATGCCCACTTCCCTAATTCAACCTGAACTTGTCAAGTCCTTGATGAAACCATTATTCTAGGGAGACATTCAGCTTTCTCTCAATCAGACTCAATATTGTTCTCTCTTACATTTTTTCTAGAATAGGGGAATGACTAGATTTGAAAGGAATTCTCTGAGTACAAAAGTAAAAAGTGAATTAATGCTAATAAAATAAATACTTTTTGAAACAAAAATATATTTTTTAAAAAAGGGGAGTTCTAAAGGAAAATGAGCCTGGGGAAAATATTGAATTAATCTAGAGCTGAATGGTGGCACAAATTGTTATCCTATGTTTACTAATAAACTTGTTATCCTTCACATAAATACTGTTACAGTCCTCAATATAGACAACAAGAACAAGGAGTGACTTATCACACACCAGAAAGCAGGCAAGGATTCTTTTTCTGATGCAACCAGTGACTTTAGAGTACAAAATGGAAAAGGTTAATGTTCAAAAATTCACACGCAAGCCATTTCACTTTTGCGCAGAATCATCAAAGCAATACTGCAAGTAGTAAAATACTGATGATGTTCGGTAGAACAAACGATTTTGTAAAACTGTGCTATCAGAGTGATGCATCAAAAGAAGACAATATTTATAACAAACACAAACACAGGAAACAAAACTTAAAAGTCATAGTCAAAACAAATCACACACATTCACATGCTACACAGCACATAGCAAACCCTTTTCTTACTGAGTAGATTCTTTCTCAGAGAAATAGATGCAGAATAGTCACAGGCCTCCAAATCCTATAATTATCCAATAACACAATGATATTGACACAATTATGGCAAGCAAAACAGTGTGAAACTTAAAGTATTGCCCATCCCCCTTCTTTCCATCTCCCCAATCACCAAAATAAAGAAAAATAAACAAATCTGTGGAAAAAAGGTTAAATTGATAATTTCTAGACTGGTATGCCAATGTATTAGATATAAATCTCATAAATAAAAGCATTACTAACTGAAAATTGGTTTATATCTTTAAGAATCTTAGAAACAAGTCTCATAAAAGCATCAGTGTCATGACATATACTGTTTTTAAGCTGAAAATAAGTCATCGATTTTTTATCTTAAGATGTAAAAATGAGCCACATAAAAACATTCAGCATAATTCTGGAAAGGCAGTATAATATTTAAATTAATATTTTAAAAATTATTATATAGTGTCAGGAAGATTATTGATTAATAGAGTCGCATAACTTCCACATCTCTTTGAAACTAAGAACAGAAATGCTTATACATCTAAACACCTTTGGTTTTACTCCACAATTAAAAATTCATTTCTTTTAAAGTAATTATTGAGAGTCTATTTTCTGTTTGATTAAGAAACTATAAACTTTTAAAATTCAAGAAAATATGCATGGTCATCATTTTAACTTAAAGCACAAAATCCTAAACACCTTAAAGGCTTTAATAAGGTTAATTATCAATCTTAATATATCAGATACATGAAAACAAAATTTCCAGGCATTAATTTGTATGTCAACAATGTTTGAACAGTAGGGGTCAGGGTGAGCATTACTTGTGGATCATAGGTTAGAATATGCTCCACAGTGTGTACAGAAATCTATATTCTCTCTTAGAATTGCTGATTATGAAACAATTTCATAATCACAGGAAACGCAGTTTAACCTCAACAATATGAAAAAGCCTTTATAATATGCTGATGTATAAAATTATGTGTCAATAAACAATTCCCTATGCAGGTTGGTCCAATTATACTTAGCATAAATAAAATTAATCATTCATATTTTATGTTACATGCCATAACTCTTTACTATCTGAAGTTTGTTAATAGAAAAGTGAAGAAAATATAATTTCTAACTCTATTATTTTTCTCTTTTGAATTATGAATATGAATTTTATATATACTATATATAAATATATACTATCATGTTCTTAGTATGTATTTTTCTCATATTCTTAAGTGGTTTCATGAATATTATTTTTTATTAGCATCTATTGATGACTATAATTTGTTTAAACTAATGTCAACTATCAAAACTGTTTATTTTTAAGTTGTTTCAGTGGACATTTTGGTGCCTATCTCTTCTTTTCTTCAGATAAGGTTTTAGAAATAGAACACTTTAAAAGTTTATAAACATTTCTGAGGTCTTTGATGTGTAACATTAAACTTCCCTAAGAGAAGGACTACTGATTCCCAATTTTTTCATCAATTCATAGAAGATCCTATTTTCCAGTACACTCACCAACACCAAATACCTAATTTTCTTAATTTTGCTAATTTTTCACAGTTTATAATTCCATTTACCTTATCACTAAGATGTCCAACATTTTGACATCTTAGGTGGATTTCTGCAAGCCTGACCTCTGTCCATGTTCTTATTGGCTCATTTCTAAAACACTATTCAGGGTATAGTTAACTTACAACCTAAGAATAGACATTTCAGAGGAAAAATTATCGTTCAAAACTGTCATGGAAAAGAGTTATAGATGATAAATTGCAGTGTATATACTGTACGTGATTGTATGTGGCACAGGAAGACATCTGCCAACAATCATATCTACAAGAAGCAAGAGATGTATGTGCCATCAGTAGCTGCAGACACCCCTGTTCTTCCCTAACACCACTTCCCCCACCCACGGAGGCTTCGTGTTATTAGCTGTGTGGGAAGAGAAAAGGTTGAGATGTGAATTACAATCTTCTCCCAAATGATTGTACAGAAAAGCACTGCTGCAAAGGGTAGCATATCAGTTGCCACCACGATAAGGATGCTTTATGCAGGCAAAGACTTTGAACAGCAGAAAAACAGAAGCCTTTTCACACACACTTAGTACAGAGATCTACTTTATCATTCATTCAAACACTTTTACCCCCTTCATCAGGGGCATCTTTTCATTTGATTTGTGGTTTTAAACATTAGGACACAAAGAATGTTCTTCATCTGGTGAGTCATTGAAATGAAATCTTAAGGTAAGAAAAAAAAAAAAAAACTTGCCCTAAATTCCCTTTCAAAAGTGAAGTGTGAAAAGACATCAAGCAGAGTACACAGTGTTATTGTGTAGGAAAGTCAATTCTGCAACTACAGAGTTCAAGGCTAGCAGCCACAGCTCAATCACTTCCTCACCCACGGTGAATAATAAGAAAAATCCAAGGAGAAAGGATTCCACTTGGGAAAATGGAATTTGTCATTGTCCTTCCTCTTGATTACCATTAACATCTATGGGCACAGCTGTTTCCTTTCTCTGACTAATCCTAAAGTCAATGCTATAATATCGGCCCCCTCCTTCTGTATCCCAGGGCCTATTATACATCACCTCATGTCCTTATCTGAGAAGGAAAAATTTCGAATTTATCTTTTAATTTAGTAGCAAACTGCAGCCTCATTTCTTGATTTAGTTTGGAACTGAAAAGATTAAAAATGATTTTTCAATTTTAAAAGCATTGAAATTTTGGTTTTAATAGCTTTCTGGGATATTTAAATACATTTTAACTGTAAGTTACAAGCTAAGTTATAGAAGAGAATCAAAACTGAGTACTTTAATGGACAAAATACTCAAAAGTTTATATAGATTACATATATATATATATATATATATATATATACATATATATTTCTTTATATAATATTAGTTTGTTTGTCAAACATGGTAAATTAGTAAAGAAGTAACAAAATTCCTCTTGACATAACTATACATGCTACAAAGTACAAATTTACCTACCAAGGTGATCCTAGAATTTGCTTTAGGCTTTGTAGCAACAGAATAGAGTATTAAATTGGACTTTAAAAAGTCACCAGCGGTGCAGGAGGCTGGGACAGGAGGATCACAACTTCAAAGCCAGCCTCAGTAATGGCAAGGCACTAAGCAACTCAGTGAGACCATGTCTCTAAATAAAATACAAATAGAGCCACCTAGCTAGGTGGCTCTATTTTGTATTTTATAGTGGCTCAGTGGTTGAGAGTCCCTGAGTTCAAAGCCAGTTCCAAAAAAAAAAAAAAGGATCATCAAATTAAAAAATGCAAATAAATAAACACTAGAACCTTGGACTATAGAAATATTTCCAAAAGAGAAAATTTAGGATTAGACTGATTGTTCTGTCTGAAAATTTATATTAATTCAAGTAACATCATAACTCATGGATTATGAGACAAGGTCATGTTTACATTTATAGCTCTCTGTAACTCACTTGATTTATAGTAATAAATGGAAAAATGCTTCTTTAATAAAAACCTTTTAAAATGAACAAACTAATTAATATTAAAATAAAGGATTTTTTCCCGTGTGGCAATTCTTTGTCAATGTAGGAGCACTCCAGAATTTCATACCATGACATTAATTGTCCACACACTCAGTGCAGAACATATTGAGTACATTCTTTGTGACTGAGACTTGGAGATGCATATGTATATGCGTGTGTTCATATGTGTGTGAGTGTGTGTATACATGTATATGTATATCACATACATGTATATCACGTATGTGATATACGTATATACATAGATTCGTGATATACAAATATGTGTCATATATTTCAATTTCTTTTATTTTATATGTTGAAATGGTAACACTCAAAGTCCAATTATAAGCATTCAAGCTGTACACTATTGTGAATGGCACACTACTGTGCAATTATTTTGGTTCATATTTCTTTCCGGTCTAAAATGTCTCCCAATCTCAACTTAATTCAATGTTAATATTTGGTATTATGAGATTTTGTAAATTATATTTTTGTAAAACTTCAGGCAAAAAAAAACAGAGTTTTCTTTTTCCTTTCACCAAATGTTGTCTTTCTTTACTTAGTTCCACTTCACTAGAGAGGTATTTTAATTCTGATATTCTCCATATTAGAGTTATCATGCAGTAGAACCCACACAGGAGGTTGGAATATTCAATTCCAGGGTATTGGGTACTGTTGAAACACTAAATAGTCCAATCATGGGCTTTCTTCAACGAAAATGCAAAAGCTCACTCTTTGATCTGGAAATAGACTTGCCAAAATTCATTAAGAAAAAAAAAAACAGCAATCTAGCAAGTGTTAACAATCTAGTAAGTGCCTTTTATTTCATTATGTTTGATTATCTCCATATCCTCCTTTCATTATTTTTATTATTTTAATATCCTCCTTTCATACTTGATTTCTATCTCTCTAGAAAAATAAACAGACAAATATATAAACTAACAAACTTCAATTCCCACAAAAATGGAGCTGATGGCAGACACAAAGTTTTCATATTTCATCAAGGAGAAAGGAAAACGTTTTCATGGCTGGATAATACATACCTACCCTTCTGACCCAACTAGAGCTTCATAGTAAAATGTAGTCCTGTGCTTTCAAACAATGACCAAGTTTGCATTAATTGCTCACATTTTTAGCTTGGAAAGGATTATGCCACCTCTGTTTCTATTCTTTTATCCATAAGGTAAGCAATAGTAAGAAGACATATATATTTTTCCACAAATATAGTGGGACAAGTTCACAAGAGATCTACAAGTTTACAGCAAACTCATATTTTTAAAGATAAAAATATGTGTAATTCCATAATACAGCAAAAAAGGATTAATATCTACTAAGACAACAACAATTTAAATATTGTATCAACTAAATTTCTGAAGGAAATACATACCCAGACCTTCAGATTCAAATAGACATGTTTCATCCACACCTAAATCTCGGCACCAGGATAAGAAATTTGCTGTATTATCTCGGGCAAAAAAGGAGCCTGAGGGTGCACTGGCTTTGCATGGAATCTTCTTCAATGGAAGACTCTGAAAAAATAAAGAAATTTCACTCTGGTGGAATATCGGGCAAAGTCATCACTATAACAAATTGAAAACATGTTTACATTTTCAAGAAAATGCTTTGGCATGACATCACATCAAAAATGGGTTTATGAAGAATTACAGAAAAGAAAATGTAATGTTCATGACACTTACCTGGCCTTAAGACACATGAAAAGTCTGCGCCTGCAAACACACACCCTTGCCTTTTTAGTACTTTGTAGGAAATATGTGTAAGTCTATTTCTTGGCTCAGATTGCTTCCCTATTTCTTATTTTTCTTTGTTTGTTTGTTTTGCTTTCTTTTTCATAAAAGTATTCTGTCAATATTTTTCACAAAGTATTTATAAATGTTTTCATCACTTGTGAAACAATACAAAGGTTGTAATGAAAATTATGTATGCATGTAAATTTATATATACACCTGTATGTATTCTTATGTGTATACATACAAATGTATCATAAAAATTTCCCACGAATTATAAAGTCATAAGACAGTATCAAAACTTATATAGAGGGGCTGGAGTTGTGGCTCACTGGTCAAGTGCTTGCCTAGCATGAGTGAAGTCCTGAATTCGATCCCCAGGACCACATGAAAAGACTAAATAAACAAAATAAAGGTATTGTGTCCATCTACAACTAAAAATATTAAAAGAAAACTTATCCAGAAGTGTTCATACTGGTACTAAGAGAGGCATATATTAAAATCTTTTAAAAAATAACATCATACAGTATTTCTTCCAAATTATTGACTTTTAATCCATAGAATACAGCTTCACTCTATAAAATAAAGATAATTCTCATTTGAACTATGCTTTTTGACATTGAAGAATACAATTTATATTTCGCACTGTTTCATTCTTGAGATAAGAACACTCTTAATCATGGATGTGATCCTGGACGAATATTCTTATTAACAGTCACTTATAAGATTTGCACCAGGCAATCACCCTTGGCACTGTGCTAAGAGTCATAGTTATGTTTTCTTTAACAGGATACAACCAGTTTCCAGGGCACTGCATGAAGCCATAAAAAGTGATTCTATGTGATGCATAAGATTGAGTCAACTGTTTGGATAAACTGAGCTACAGAGCCTTACCTCAAAGAGCAAAATGATAAAGGGTGAAGGAATAATTCATACCTTAAATAATTCATACTTATTGTGTCCCTTATTTACTGGGAACATGTAAATGTAATAAACAACTCAAGATTATTAAATTCATAAACAAGAATAGCTATAAAAATTTTAATAGTGGCCTAAGTAGATTGGTGAAATCCTCTTTACATCAAATTGTTACCAGAGTTCTTCATGCTCAACAATTTTGAGACAACAGAACAAAAATATTCCATTACCATATTTCTCAAAGGCTGTAGCTGTTTAACCTCAAAGATCCATCTCTTTTTTTGCAGAATAAATTTGATTTTGTTAGATAAAATCAAAGTTTTGACAGGGATATGCAAACATTTATACAGATACACACTTTAGGCACAATAGTTATACAAACTATAGATGGTGTTGCCTATAGAATAATCTCCTTAACAGATTTGGTCCAGGTTTTCAAAGAAATGCTTGTTATACAAGTTGCAAAATTAACCATAAAGAACACATCATGTCTCTTACAAAGTATTTTGAAAATCAATTAGTATTTTAATTTGAAAGTGAAATACATCTCTTTAAATCTAGCAATTTACTTCTAATATGTTATACAGATATAATGGCATTAGTTCTTAAAACACATGTACAAGTATAGTTCTTACAATACTGATTGACTAGAAAAAAAAAATAGAATATGTCAAGAGAGGGATGGTAGATAATATATACAAGTACAATGGAACTCTATGTAATCATTTAAAAGGAAAAGACAAATAACTGTACCTGTACTGAACCACAAACATATTCAAGTATACTCTTAAAGCAGTATCAAATTTGCAAACAGATATGTGTACATGTATACACAAATAAATGACCATGTACAAAGTCCAAATCCTTATAAATATGTTGTACTTTATACTTATAAACACACAGAGATATACATATATATGCATATATATAGTTCTTATAGACTATAAACATTACTATCAAACCAAATAGGAATCAAATTGATGTTAATTACCTTTGAGGAAGGGATTGATTGATACATAGAGAATCACTTCTTATTTTATATAATCCTAAAAAAAGTAGTAGGATTTTGATTGTCTTATATTTTATCAATATTTTCAAACAATAAAACCAAGATGGATGAATTATGTCAGCCAAAACATTATTTCAATAAAAGGTTTTTCCCCAAAATATGTCCAAGAATTGCCTATAAAGCTGTCTCATAATGTGAATAAAGCAATAAAGATTAATTTTAAAATAACATAAATAAATCCAAACACTGAGCTATTTTAACATCAACTTCCTATATCCCTGGCATGGGGGTGGGGGTCAAGATTTTGAAACCATTTCAAATCAATGAATGTGTTTACATACAAGAGCTATGTTCTAAGAATTAATACTTGACATAAGTAAGGTCTGCTAAAGGGAATTAGATGCATGATGTATGTGGAAAAAAGGAATGCTATATTCATATTGCTCTGAGGAAGCAAGAGATTGATCTGACACTTAATTTACCAAGGGGCTAATTTTAGAGAATACTCACAGGGAACATGTTCTCAAAAATTGTTTAACCTACTCTTTAAGAACTTTCAAGGACAAGCACCAAGGGAAAAAAATGAAGGCATTTTCCCCCTATAAGTTTGAAGTCTTTACAAAACCATCTACATATCATATTCCAGAATCTAAATATTTATTTAAAATCCAATGCAATCATATTTAAAGACCATTTATTTTATTAGGACCAATAAAATTAAAGCTGGCTATATCAGTATTTCATAACTTGGGAATTTCCAATGCAGAGGAAGTCAGTATTGATCTAATTACATGGCATTCAGGTGATTCATGGAATACTTTAGTGCTTCTGTATCAATGAAATATTAGAAAAGAGTAAACACTAAATACTTTAGTGCTTCTGTATCAATGAAATATTAGAAAAGAGTAAAAAGAGTAAACTAAGGAATAGAATGTTCCAATCTTCATCCAGATGAAACAACTTTCTGGAAGAATTTTTAAGTCACCTTCACTAGTCAAAATGAATCACACATAGAATCTATAGAGTGCATTACACTGAAGTAGGAATAAGGATTGCTCACAGTCAGAGAGCACCAGTGCACAGCTTATAAAACCGATGTTCTTTTTTTTTTTCTTTTTGGTACTGGGGAATGAACCCAGGGGCACTTAACCACGGAGGCACATTCAAGCTCTCTCTCTCTCTCTCTCTCTCTTTTTTTTTTTCTTATATACATTTTATCTAGAGACAGGGTCCCACTAAATTGCTTAGTGCCCAAGTTGCTGAGGCTAACTTTGAACTTGGAATCGTCCTGCCTCACCTTCCTGAGCCCATGGGATTGCAGGCTTGCACCACCAGGCTGGGCAGGACCCGATATTCTTCCTGGTTGTATAGCAACCCAAAGCCCATGAGACAAGAGTCTTTCTAGAGTTTTGGAGAAAAATTCTTGATTTCCCTCCAATTAAAGAACAAATGATTCAATACTAGTAGCATTCAAAACATTTGAAACTAAAAAATATTTTTAGATGACTTACACAAAGATATTTGTTATGTTTTGGAGACTTTCTGTTCTATGATTTTTTTAACATGTAAATTTCTCTTAGTTCCCATGACAATCTTGGAAGAACATCCAACCCTATAATCTTTTCTTTCCTAATAAAGATTAAATTAAGGCAAACAGATCTATGGAATGAAATCAACTTTTCATCTTCCAAAGAAAATCTTGGGAAGAGCAGATTTAGAATACAAAACTGCCTTTAGGAATTTTAGAAACATATACTCAAATAGCTGAGGAGTTGACAGTTATGGACAAGAATATCTTAGATGCAAAAACAAAATAAAACAACAACAAAACCCCACTAAACCTATGGCTTTCAAAGAGAACCTGCATGTGTAGAACACCTGATATGTCTTAAATATTCTCTGAAGAATTCCTATAAGCAATGGAATTTAATCCACTGCATCTCAGGAAAATTACTTGCTAGGGCTTTGGAGTCCAATTACTTGAGTTAATACTTGGCTATATCATCTCTGTGCTGTGATATCTCATTTAAGTTATTTGAAGTCTGTGTCTCAGTCTTCTCTTTTATAATTTAATTCTGTGACAATAAGTCTTCAGTAACTACTATCCACTAACATTGTTACCAGTGCAAGTAAAAACATATCAAATTACCTATGATTTCCTTTTCTCATAATTTCTTGTAAACATTTTAATTGTTCATTATGGTTGCAAGAATTCAGAAAAAGACTGGCAAACAATGGATTTCTTCACACATCTATCCTAAATTTAAACTGAGCTTCTGGAACAGTTTTCTAGTACTGAATAGTTTTCTGTGATAACTAATGCATTAAATTCTATTGAGCATTTGAACTATAGTGAGTGTGGCTAGTGAATTAACTATTAATTTTGCTTTATTTTAGTCTAATTAAATTTCAATAGTCATATGTGGTTTCCAGCCCTCATACTAGATAGCACATTCATAATGTGGAAAATAAAATCATTACTTGGAGTTTTATAGTTTACTATTTGACCACTTGACTAGTTCCTCTGTGTGTAATAACTGAGGTAGACAAGTGTGCTGGTCACTTATGAAGACTCTGCTTATTGGTGTAGTGTGCAGAATTGTTATGTCCTGGTTATGGTGTCATAGTTGTAATTAGCTTCAAAAAGACAGTAGTGACTAATTTATTTTTTCACTCATATAATAATCTACATCTGGAGAACTAGGATCTTATTTAACATTATGGTACCTCTTTGACAAACAGGTGATTTATGCACTTGAGAGACTTGATTTGCTGTGTGAAACTTATGGTGGGTTCAGGAAGAAGGGAACCAGTGCTATAAGTGCCTACCATTCTCTGGGAACACGCAAACCTAGTTTAGATAGTTTATCCTCTTGAATTCACAAAACACAATATCACAAGTTAAGTAAATACAACTATGTTCATTTTTCATCTAAACAAACTGGGCTTACACAGAGTTCAAATCAAAGCATTCCATCTTTATATCCATACACTTTTAACTACTCTGAGATAGCTTGCTGGAGCCTTAAATTTAATATACTTTAACATTTGATTTATTTCACAAATATTTGGCCAAGTAACCTTAAGACAAAGAATTATATCTGTCATCTATTCAAGCTTTGTGGGGGAAAAAAGACCAAGAAAATGGCATCTTTAATTCCTCTATATTGTGAATGGAAAATTTAATACTGGTACTTTAAATAATTCATTCTTCACAAAAATTTAAGACACACACTCCCCTTGATCACATCAAGTAGACATTTCAGATATAAAACAGTGGAAGTCCTGGTACTTGCCAAGAACTAATATCTTTCCTTTCCAAAGGGCATATAGAATGTACTGTTCAAATATGCAGGCAATAAAGTCACACTTTCCATCACGGAAATAATGTTTCCATTTGTATCCCATGCTGCCTTGAGTTTCACTATATATTTTATTGAAAAATAATCTCATTCAGTAAAATTATTTCATTTGAACATTCACAGTACCAAGGTGTCTAACTATAAATACCAAGAGTCTTTAGAGAAGATGAAAATACATTCTCTAAAATCAAAATTATATACATTTTTTAAGGTAAGTAAAAATGAAATCTTTCTAGTATCATAGCCTTCTTCTCAGGACTCTACAATAAGACCTTATGCCTCAAGCAGTGAGCTATGGTTTAGTACAGCAGTAACTGGATGTACTAAGCTTGAATTCCAAGTGGACCTCCTCCTTTTTCCCTTTCCAGGATAAATTCCACATTATAGATATCAAGTCTTATATCAAAATATTAACATATTTTTCATGCTGTGATATTATAACAGTACTCATATCATAAAAAAAGAAATATGATAAATGGCTTCTTACAGAATTTTGGTGTACCTTTCTTCCCTGCCAAATTATGAGGATTCTCACTTAAATAACAGAGTTAGCAAATAAGTAAAGCATTTTGAATTATTTGAAAGAATTTCTGGCATGTTATAAAATTATGTTAGAAGTGTGAGGTAGACAAGTGTGCTGGTCACTTACGAAGACTCTCCTTATGAAGATCAAATGAAAAACAAGTCTAGTTCTCAAACTTCAGGTGTAAAAGAGGGGGTAGACAATAAAAGTTACTATGTAAACGAGTTGAAATTTTACATTTACTGAAAAACTTTCCCAGAATGTTTATAGCACATTTATTCATAATTACTAACACTTGAAGGTAACCAAGAAGGACATCAGCAGGTGAATGGGTAAATAAAAAGTGGCATGGTGAGATAAGAAAATATTCAGTAATAAAAAGAAATAAACTATCAAGCCATAAAAAGACACAGAGGAAACTTAAATGCATATTACTAAGTGGAAGAAGTCAATCTAAAAATGCTACATAATGGATGCCTCTACTTGTTTAACAAACTGGAAAAAGCAAAACTAAGAAGACAGGATGTATAACCAATGTGATCCTGCAATCTGTACACGTGGAAAATGAGAATTCATACCCTATTTGAAGCAAACGTATGATATGTCAAGATCATTGTATTGTCTTCAACAAATGGGACTTACTCAAACTAAAAAGTTTTTTCTCAGCAAAAGAAACAATAAGAGAGGTAAATAGGGAGCCTACATCCTGGGAACAAATCTTTACTCCTCACACTTCAGATAGAGCCCTAATATCCAGAGTATACAAAGAACTCAAAAAATTAGACCATAAGATAACAAATAACCCAATCAACAAATGGGCCAAGGACCTGAACAGACACTTCTCAGAGGAGGACATACAGTCAATCAACAAGTACATGAAAAAATGCTCACCATCTCTAGCAGTCAGAGAAATGCAAATTAAAACCACCCTAAGATACCATCTCACTCCAGTAAGATTGGCAGCCATTATGAAGTCAAACAACAACAAGTGCTGGCGAGGATGTGGGGAAAAGGGTACACTTGTACATTGCTGGTGGGACTGCAAATTGGTGCAGCCAATTTGGAAAGCAGTATGGAGATTTCTTGGAAAGCTGGGAATGGAACCACCATTTGACCTAGCTATTCCCCTTCTCGGTCTATTCCCTAAAGACCTAAAAAGAGCATGCTACAGGGACACTGCTACATCGATGTTCATAGCAGCACAATTCACAATAGCAAGACTGTGGAACCAACCTAGATGCCCTTCAATAGACGAATGGATAAAAAAAATGTGGCATTTATACACAATGGAGTATTACTCTGCATTAAAAAATGACAAAATCATAGAATTTACAGGGAAATGGATGGCATTAGAGCAGATTATGCTAAGTGAAGCTAGCCAATCCCTAAAAAACAAATGCCAAATGTCTTCTTTGATATAAGGAGAGTAACTAAGAACAGAGTAGGGACGAAGAGCATGAGAAGAAGATTAACATTAAACAGGGATGAGAGGTGGGAGGGAAAGGGAGAGAGAAGGGAAATTGCATGGAAATGGAAGGAGACCCTCAGGGTTATACAAAAGTACATACAAGAGGAAGTGAGGGGAAAGGGAAAAATAATATAAGGGGGAGAAATGAATGACAGTAGAGGGGGTAGAGAGAGAAGAGGGGAGGGGAGGGGAAGGGGGATAGCAGAGGATAGGAAAGGCAGCAGAATACAACAGACACTAGTATGGCAATATGTAAATCAATGGATGTGTAACTGATGTGATTCTGCAATCTGTATACGGGGTAAAAATGGGAGTTCATAACCCACTTGAATCAAAGTGTGAAATATGATATATCAAGAACTATGTAATGTTTTGAACAACCAACAATAAAAATTTAAAAAAAGAAAAAGAAAAAAAATCAGGGGAAAGCAGAGCAGGAGGGATTACAAGGATGAACACACAGGATTTTAAGGTCAGTGAAACCATACTATATGAGGCTGTACTACTGGATACAGCTGTGCATTTGTCAAAACTCAGAATGTTTAACATGAAGAGTGAACTCTAGTGTAAACTGTGTTCTTTGGGTGATAATGATGTGTTAATGTAGGCTCATGGGCTGTAACAAATGTACCATTCTGGTGTACTTTCCACTCAGTTTTAATGGAAAACTAAAGCTTCTCTAACATTTGGAATCTAAAAGAGTCAAACTCTGAAAAATAGGGAGTGGTATAGTGGTTCCCAGGGGCTAGATAAGAAAGGGTTGAGAATGGGGAGATCTAGGCTTAAGTGTACAAAGTTTTAGGCATAAGTCATGTAAAATCCACCATATATCATGAGAACTGTAATTAATAATAGTGTATTACACTGAAAATAGCCAAGAGGATAGTTCTTACATGTTCTCATCCCAAAAAGTGATGTGATGAACATAATAATTATATTGATTTTATAATTCACTATGTATGCGTATATTAAAATGTTTTGTTGTATACCACAGATACACACTTTTTTGTTACTTATAAGTTAGTAGAGCTGAAAAAATAAAGTCTATAAAAAGTTCCCATGTCATTAACAGTTGTTTAAGAAGCATTAAATGCTTCACAAAGGAAAACATGCAGTTTTATACAGCCTGAAAACAAATACCTTCCTTTTGTTTTTAAATATTTTGTGCTCAATTTTTATATACATCAATATGGTGATCACTATCCAAATGCTCTGGTACTATAAAAAACTTCTTTTCTCCCAACTTACTGTTTATGCTTAAACAGAGAAAGATGAGGTTCCAGGACTCTAGTTCTATATTTTAAGATCCAATTAACTGGTAAGGCTATCTAAAATTATTAATAGAAATTTAATATGATTCAATTCAAATAATAATTATTAAATTACAACTCTGTGCCAGTTGTAACCCTGGCACTAGAAAATGAAAGGCAAAAAAGATAGGGCCAATGTCCCTTTCTAGCAATTCTCCATGTCTTGTTTTAAGACAGAAAAATCATATCATTTTGTAAGAATTATAGCAGAACTTAAGCTGTGGTTTAAATTTAGTTCTTTTGAAACTTTAGGGATCAGTATGGAAAGTCTTGGAAAGGAACAGCTTCTTATAAAACTGAAGGATCTCCTGCACTTATAAAAAGGGCAGGGAATTGGGAACGTGAAACATTCCATAAGCTTGAGCAAGCCTGGGAGTTAGGAATGAGTACAGGGTGCATGTGGACAGGATGAGAGTAGAATGTAGACCAAGACAGACTAGCAAAGGGTCTTTCATGCTTCGTAAACATCAATACAATTGGAATCTCTACTGGGGTTAATGAATTTAAAGGCTCACAAGAGGCTAGGCAGATGAAACAAGAGAATGAAGTGGCTAGCTGCAGGGGACTGTGAGGAGTGGAGATGACTGCACACACCTGAATAGATCACTCCATGTCCTGGAGGGGCACCCTTATTCATTTGTGGTCTCCCATAGAGAAACAAAATCCCAATATTGTGGGGTCTTCTCCTTTTTCAGAAAAATGAGGAAATCCATGTGAAAATTGATTGATTTTGGACAATTAGGTATAGAGGAAGAGCCATGCCATTGCCATTTTGCAATCTGAACATTCATTACACAAATTAATAAAAGGTTTTCATATTTTAAGCCAAGAAGTAACCCAATCATATGTGATGTTTGGAAAAATACTCCTGTCATCGTTGTCAAGAATGGACTGGAGGAAAATTTGTATTAAATAATTCTATAATTTATTTCTCTCTTGCCACCTCTATCTTGGGGAACTTTCAAATCACAGAAATAGGAGAAAGACTGGAAGAGTGAAATATGAAATGGAATACAAATGACTTCTCAGAGAAGGGCATGCATTTTGAATTCCAGGTGTGATAATCCCTTAGATTATCAATAATATTAATAGTAATTTCAAATTATTAATTAATTATAGTAGATCGACCAAATCGATGAGAGTTTAAAAACTCTTTTTGAGAATATATCATCAATTTTCTGTGTCCCTTCCATAATGAGGGAATTACCTTAAGGAAGTAGGCTAGAAAATTCTTTTAAAATATATCTTGAATTTTCATTTCCAACAAATCCTTCACATTTTAAGATGTGCTAATTGACAATTATTGTCAACAAATTTTGAGTTTACAGAGTCACTAATTCTAATGCTTTAGTTAAAGCTACTTTTGTTGTTATTATACTGGCAATTGAAACCAAGAGCACTCTACAACTGAGCTGCATCCTTAGACCCCTTATTTTATTTTAGCTAACCTCCAACTTGTGATCTTCCTGTGTCACCCTCCTAAATTACTGGGAGTGCAGGCCTACACCACTATGCCTGGCTAGTCAAAGCTATTTTTTTTTGTATAATATTCAACAAAGGAATACTATTTTGAAAATTGTCTTATGGATGGATCCCACAAAACCCAATGTATTTTAGGGTCCAATAAATTCTGTTGTTGTTTGTGTTGTTATCATTTTTGTTAACTTTGCTGTAGTACACAATATTTGGGGGCATACTGTGAGTACAAATTAATCAGCAGATGATGACCATTATGGTTTAGATTGAGGAGTGCTCCAAGAGCTCATGGGTTAAACAAAGCGAGAATTTTCAGAGCTGAATTGATTAGATGATGAGAGTTGTAACCCAATAATGGACTAATCCCCTGAGATGAATCCACTGATAGGAATAAATTGGATGGTAACTAAAGGCAAGTAGAGTATGGCTGGAGGAGATAGATCACTGGGGGTGTACTGTTTGAGTATATATTCTGTCCCTGGTGAGTGAAGCTCTCAGTTTCCTGGTGCCATGCCCTGGGCTGCTTTCCTCTGCCCTAGTCTTCTGCCATGATGTGCTGCCTAACCCCAGCCCAAGAGCTATCAAAACAGACATCTATGGACTGAGACCTCTGAAACTGTGGGCGTCAAATACACTTTTCCTTCTCTACATGTTCTCTTAGTCACAGTAGTGAAAATAGGACCTATAACAGTTAATCTGTTTAGTTTTTACAGGTTCAATATTTACAATGTTTTGAGAATTAAACAAGATGTTCTAGAAAGTACTTAGTATCAATCCTCAATCATTACTTATCTTTATTAATAATAAATTTTAAGAAAATGTGTACTTTTGTTACAAATGCCTTGATGAGGGTAAAATATTAGTACATAATCATCTCTGTAGTTACTATAATAAATTCACACATTTGTAGGAAAATATAAAAATTTGTAACAAGTTCTTTATATTTGTATTGTGAATTAATTACCATTTTCTTGGCTCCATTTTCTGATGTCTCCCATTATCATTCTGTATGTTCATCTATGATTTTCATACTCAAAATGGTATTTTCCATATCAGAATGGGGATTCCAAAAGGAAAATTCAATTGTTTATCCTGCTTAAAAATTTTCAGTGACATCCAACTGCTTGTAGAAACAGGACAAAGCTTTTTATAACATGGTTCCACAGTTTGTATTAGCTTAGGTCCCAATTGCAGACAGTTGTATCTGGCTCTATGTTCCTCTCTGTGATTAAAACCACTCCTGTTCTCACTCTTTCATTTTCTCCAGGTTGTCTCCCACCACATGATAACTGTGTTCTCTGCCTCTCCCATACTTCTTTGTCCAATTAACTCCAGGTCCCAGGTTAAGGATCACACAAATCATGTTCCCTTACACTTCCTTTCAATTGGTAAAATCCACATTGTTCAAGTGTTCCGGCTACCATGTTCCTGAATATGAGTCATTGAATAGTGATTTTTCCCTCCCTCCAGGCTGTATAAGTTTCATGAGGAATAGAACAGGTCCTGATTTTGTTCATCATTTTATCCCCAGCACCTAGCATAATTCCTAAGAAATAGCACTTAAAGAATATTTGTCAAATATATAAAATACGAGTATAGACAAAACATACATTCCCTCCAGCAAGGGGCAGCAGATGGAAGGGTATGAGCATCATATCTGGAGACAGACTGTCTGGTTCTGAACCCCCAGTTTTCACTCATTAATTGTGTGATATCGGCAAGTTAACCCAGCTTCATCTGTGAAAGGGCATAATCACAGTGTCAGCAGCACAGGATTGCTGTGAACATTATTAGCTTACACAGGAAGTTCTTGAAATACAGCCTGCCATATAGCAAAGTTTAAATATGCATTAGAAAACTGAAACAAAGAAAAGTTGACGAATTGAAATAAAATTCATTATGAGGCTATGAAATCCTTGGGGATTTTAATGATCACTGAAACACATAAGCATAATCTTTAAAATATCAAAGGTTTCCACCTAATAATCAAGTGATCCAGGATAGCTCTCAAGTCATTACATCCCTTCCCCCAAAACCCAAATTTCCTTGTTTTAGTTTTCTCTGCTCATCATTGATGATCTCTTTACCCTTTCAGTTTGTGGCCATTAAGTTACCAATTTAGCTCATTGCCATTTTCCAGCAAATATGTCTTCAATTATACCCAGCCCTTTCCAAAACAGTACCATATCCTTACCCCAAACCTTTTAATATCACATCTTCAAACAAATGTAGAAGCTTCCCAAAATATTCCTCCAAACATTTGTCCAGTCTCAAATCTCTCTAATCCAATCTACACATCACCATCAGATTAATCTTCCTTGATTGAATGCTCTCATTTTCCACCTCATTGTCTATAAAACAAAGATGAAATGCTTAAGTCTTACAGGAATGAGACTCATCAGCTTCCCCAGCTTCTCCACTCTGTAAGCCAATCACATTGGTATACATACTATCCCTAGAATATGCTTGAATTTTTTTCAGTTTTAATGTTTAGTCACTACCATTTTATGTTTCATTTGCTAGAAATATCTGTCTGTTCATCTATGTAAGATGATTCAAATTCCAACTGATTGTAGGCAAATTTTCCCAAGCGCTCAGATCAATTGATTTGTTTCCTGAATGCTTATGGAATCTGCTGTGTTCACAAGCAGAAGTCAATGTACAATGGTGTTACAGCTTTGATATGGAGCTTCTGTGTTAGGCAATGAAGCGATATTTACAGGTGAATAGATTAGATTGTGAGAGCTCTTACCTCATCACTGGATTAGTGCATCAGATGAATTAATAATGTGAATGAACTACTAGGTGGTTACTATCGGTAGGTGCACATGGCTAGAGAAAATAGGTCACTGGGGGTATTCCCTTCACGAGTAATACCTCTTTTCTCTTTCCTCTGCTATGCCCGTTTGCCATTATGTTCTGCCTTGCCTTAGGCCCAGAGCAATGGAGTCAACTGAGAGCTCCAAAACTGTGAGCCCAATTTTTCTCTCCTATAAATTATTTTTGTCAGGTATTTTGGTCACACAGTGATACCAAAATGACTTAACATAAATGGTGTGTCTAGTCAGATGTAAATTAAATCTAAAGATGCTATTGACTTACTTTAAAAAAAAGTATTTATCATCAGAGTTTGCAACTTTAATATATTTTAAGTATCATGCTAAGGTGAATTCAAGGTTGTCTTTGGAGTACTCTGTTACTCATTTGCTTACGTGAGGGTATAACACACCTGTGCCCGGTAGCACCTGAGTTTTCCCCAATCAGTTCTCTATGTCTATCTTTCCAATTGCAAAATTAAGCACTGCCATTCATCCATTTCTACAGGTAGTAAACCCTGGATCAAGACCCATTTGATATAATTCATCAATGAAGGCTGCCAAGTCCACCTAGTCTCAACAAAACTAAAAGCCACCTACTTCTTTGCAGGTTCACTGCCAGCACCCTAAAGCTAAGTGGCCATTATCTTTCAACTGACCTGGAAGATAATTTCCTACCTGTGGTGCTCAATTCCATCTTCATTTCTTCTTTCCAGTACTTTCTCTGCACCACAAATATCATCTTTTCACAAAATTCTATCACTTTTGTTTTAAAAGTTTCATTGGCATAAGGTTCTTAGGATAAAAGGCAATATCCAGCAAGCCTTAGCTTCTATCTCATCTCTTGACACATTATATACTCGTCTTCAGAAACACTTACTTTCCTTTATTTTCTCAAAATAATGACATACTTTCACATTTAAGGGTTTCAGATGTGCTCTTTGACATACTGAAACATTCTGTGTTCATTCTCTAGTTAGTTAATTCCTATTCCTGCTTCAGAAGAATATAAAATATCTTTTCCAAAAGATGAAGTTATGTCCTCCTTTTAAAACCATTCACAAACATGGATTGTCACATATTTATATGTCACAGTTGAAATCCATTGTTTGTTTAATAATACCTTAATGTTATTCTTCCCTGAAAGTTTATAAAAAGCTGAGATCACGTCAACATGCCATATCTTCCCCTGTGTATTTTAAGTCTGTAATATATATCTGTTGAATAATTGAATGTCAACAATGTAATGTATGCTATGGATACAAAAAAACCACTGGTATCCTATACACCATTTATTTAGCATTTACCTTTGATGTCTGTATTTTATGTTTGTGATTTTTTTTTAATTAAAATGTAAGCTCTTTGAGAGAAGATAGCAGTGCTTTATTCTTTTTTATTTATCAGCATCCTATACATAATTGGCTCTTAATAAATGCTTATTACTTACAAAGCACTATTTTAAAAAATGCTTTATATAGTTTGTTCACTCATGGAAGGCCTTCACCAAAAGATGACACTTGAGCAGAGACCTGAGGGGACTGAGGAACTAGTCATACACATATCTGATGAATGAACATTCTTAGAAAATAAAAAAGCAGTTGTAAATGCCCCATGAGAAGAACGTTCCTGCTAGGTTCAAAGGACATCCAGAACCCAGCATCCCTAAAGCAAACTAGAATGTGTGTGGGGATTGGAGGGGGTCATAGGAAATGAGATCAGATAGACAGCAGGGAACAGAACATGAAGGGCCTGCAGGCTGTGGTACAGACTTTGACTTCTTATCCCAGCAAGTCAAGAGTCCACTAGAGAAATCAAACAAATGACATGATGTGACTTCAGTTTAAAAAAAATGATCTGGTGACCTAATCAATGTTTGCCTGGCAGAGAGGAAGTACTTAGAAATGTTTGCATCATCTGGCATTCAAGTCAAGAAAAATGATCAGATACCTACTTTTCAATCTTTAAACAAGATCAAAAATAGTAAAAGAGAATATGGAATAACATGTGGTCTGTTTCCTTATCCCTTGTCCAAAAGGATAAGATTGAGTGGACCTTATCCAAAATTCAAAAATGCTTAGGGCTAGAAGTGTTTCAGAGTACAGATTTTTCCAGATTTCAGAATATTTGCATATACAAAATGAGATATCTTGGGAGAGGGGACCCAAATCTAAATAAGAAATTCATTTATGTCTCACATACAATTTATACACATAGTCTGAAGATAACTTTATACAATATTTTGGGTATTGTGACCCATCATCACATGAGGACAGGTGTAGAATGTTCCATTGGTGGCATCATGTGAACACCCAAAAAAGTTCCAATTTGGAAGCACTTCAGATTTTCAAATTAGGGAAGCTCAACCCTTATGTTTTCATATATATTCCACACATATTAATTATTATAGATAAAAATGTTTCTTGCTTTAATTATTCCATAGCACCCCTTTTACTCTAGAGAAATCTGTCTGAAGTTTGCATGTTTATAACAATTCTCCTTAATAGGTTGAGTTCATCTACAACATTGAGGACTTGTTTTGGAAGGATTCTGAATTTGATATGAGCAAAGAATCATCTTTATTTTCATTAGCATCTAAGTGAAGTTTAATAATCCTTCAGTTATAAATATAGACAAAAAGCACAATGGTTTATCAAGATACAGTGTTGAAGTTTTTCTTATACATTACAAATACTGCAGATAACTGAAAATATTGGGTTTACTCTCTCCTCAACTTTAAAATCAATACAGTGTTTATAAAAATATTGTTAGATTAATTTTTAAAAGCAAATATATTTCTTTATTTTTAGTTTGTATTTTAATGTTTATATTTAATATTGTAAAGATTATTTATACTTCATAGTCTATTTCAATAAAATTGGTCTGCTTTATGTTGTGTTTGTAATCTCACAGGTTATATTTCATATATTTAAAAAGAGTGTAAGGGATTCACGGGCTTTGCCTAACTGCCAGCAAGAGTGTGCACAAAAAATGAGTAAGTTATTCCTGATCTGGAAGGATCTATGTTTATTAACCTTCACATCCTTCATAAAACCTATGAATTTATTAAGTTGGTTCATCCCCATTTTAAGTTTCTTTTCTTTCTTTACATATCAAAGGGTTAAATCTTAAGAATTGATTGAGCTACTTTTGTTAATTTCCCCCCTTTGGCTTTAAATATGCAAATTCCCATAGGATCTATTTCTTATATGGAGTAATAATGCTAGCAAGGCATCCAATAGAGAAGTAGCCTGTGCTGGTGTGAAATTAGACATGACCAGCAAAGTAACATAAACACAAAACATACTAGATGGCTTCATGCATGGTATGTAATGCATTTTCAAACTGCTAAGGGAAACAATAGAAACCATTCATATAGTGATCCCCTAAAAACTTAAGACACAGCCAAAGAGCTCTATACCCTGTAAATTCAATTATCTCATCTAAAACACATTATGCCATTACTCTGTAATGTAGCAGTATCATATACCTTGGACCACACACACACAAATATAATACTTACATGTTAAATTACCTAGCAATCCTCATTTTTAAATGAAAAACCATTCCTTCCCTCTCATTTTCAGTCCCTTTAAAAAAGGCTCTTATTATAAAAATTTTAATGTTCACCTTTAAGGAATAGCATGCATATTCATTATTAATTTGTTCAAATGACTTCAATTTCTCCAAAGCATTTCATAACAGCTCATTTTAAAAGAATTAATTTCCCATTTTGCATATGGTGAGAGTGACTTTTCTTGACATAGTATTCTACATTCACAGTGCTTTGAAAGCAGTGACCACAATTAGTGCTATCAAATATCATGAAAACAGTTCCCCAGTTAGACTCCTTTTACAATCCTGTCTTGCCTATGAGCCTGCATGTGGTTAAGGCAGGATGTGAGCCCTTAATCGGGAGAGATGATGTCATCATGGAATAATTCAGGTTCACATTCAAGCTCAAGGAACAAAGTTCTGCTTTTGCTGGGAAGTCATGTAGATAAGGAATGTGTGAGTGTGTGGACATGTACCTGTGTGTGCATCCCTTTCTCAATCAGAATTCATTTGAAATTTTTAATGCTTTCTGGAATTTTAACTTAACATGTTTTATTTTAATCTTATAAAGCATGATTTTAACATAACCATTATTTACACCACCGAACAAAAGCTTATGGTTTGAGCTTGGGAAAGGTAAAAGCAGTTACATTATCACTGACATGAAAAAAAATATAGATTTACTCAGGAAGTTTATATACTTATCATACTTATTTTCTATAGTTAAATATGACACATATCTTTATTTTTAAGTTTATTTTTTAATAATATTTTGTTATTTGTTTAGAGATCATTTCTGTTTATAGGTACATAATTTTAGTATATAAAATGCACAAAAATTAGTCACGTAGACTTTATGAATAAAAATTTGTATTATTTCTAATCATAGTTATATTTAGTATTGTCTTAATCTTTAAGCCTTTTAAGTATATCATTTCATACCATTTCATCTTTACATGTGACTATATATTTCTAGAAGTGTTTTTAAATGTGTAATTTTGCTATTTTTCCAATTTATGAATAAAATAGATTATGCAAAAAAAAAAGCAGTTTTGAAGGAGAATTGTCAACAGATTCACATGAACTTGTAGCCATGGAAATCTATGAAAATTTCTACGTTAGAATTTGCCAACTGCTCTTTCTCCTTCTCTCCCCCTGTCTCTCTTGGGTCAGTGATCCTGTCAGAATACAAAATAGAGCTAGCAATACTTCCCCTCACATCTCCTAGCACAGAGGCCTCACCAGAAGCTCAACCCAACAAGAACAGAACATCAGGATTAGGTGAATTAACAGCTTGTTCTAACTCACAGAGAAATGCTGGCAGCTACAGGTCTACAACAAATAAGAGAGAATGTAAGGGAAATTTTGAAATGTTCTTAATTTGTTATTTTCTTCCTGGTACGTACAAGGAAAGCCACCTCAAACATGAGCACTTTCAACAAAGGTTGATTCCATGCCTGGCAGGTCATTTTCCATTAGGCCAGGACCTAGACTCTTATTCAAATAAGTTATAATGTGGTCAGTCATAACATAGTTTGGTTTGCTTTCTAATTACATCTAGAGATAACCAAGAACCTTCAAACTGCTTCTTAAGTCATTTTCTTAAAGAATCTCAATCTACCTTCTTGGGCACTGGCTTTATCTGCTGCCTACAAGAAATATAGAAGAAGAAGGACAGTGACAATTCCTTCTATGATTCACTCAGGACAAATGAATGGGAGTGGTTTTTATTTTGACTATGTGATCATAAAGAGAATGTAATTTACTAATGTATGGGTAGTCAGAATGATCAAATTAATTTATTGAAACTGACTTAGAATATTTACAAAATCTCATATATATGCATGTTAGAAGTTACCACATGTATACAGATACTATATACAGATTATAAAACAGGTATTTTTATTTCAGACAGGTATTTTTATTTCAATCCTTTTTGACTTAGAAAGCAGATGAAATTCACTCAAAATAAAGTAGTAAAAATGTGTACAAAATTTTAGCATACCGTACTGTATGTTTTAACTTCTAAATTCTGCAACACAATAAAATAGTGATTTTAACTAGAGCTTTTCCCAATAACTTTCTAAACTTGACATGACAAACACTATATTAATACATGCATTATATTTTTCCATAGCATGGAGTAAATGCCTTAGGAGTAAGTGCTGCCTATTTTTCAGTCACATCTATCTTTCCCACCACTAAAACACATGCACACATCCTCAGGACTATTATCTCTTGTTTTTAACATGTAACTCATTAAATTTTTAACAAAATATTTACATTTAGTAATATTCCCCATTTTGAAAGGTTGATAAAATTATGAACTTGCTCTACTGCAAATCATTTATATCTCACTTCGAGCGGCCTGTTTGTCAATAAAATAAGGCATTCTCAGAAAGCCAGTAGCAGTATTTGTTCCTAAGCATTGAAATTTTTTGAGTCCTTCCCACAGTCTTATAGAAATAGTATTCTTACCTTGATTGTTAAGTAGTTCTTTGGTGGCTGGCTAATTAAGGGCTCTGAGAAGAAACAAAGGTTTAATTCTCCCATTTCAATCACCAACTATTTTAATTGGGCAAAAGTGGTAGTTGTTGGAGAAAAATGCAAAAGAAAAAAAAAAGATGCTATCTTTCTGTCTCCTTCAGTAACTGAAAGATACAATCCTTAATTACTGTAACAACACCTCATTTCAGGTCAAAACATCTCTTGAGAACTTATTACATGAAAACCCTGAAATCTTCTTTTTCCTAATTCTCAATGGTTTACAAATTTATAAAATCACTAGTTATCCCTTGTCTAAACATTAGTTTGTATAACCCATGACAAATTGTATAAACAAGCCTTAAAGCTTCAAATTGAATGAACCAAGTGGATATTTATGTGCTCGTTTTTATTCTCATTTGTACCTTTACATTATGCTCTGAGCTGAAATAATTGCATATTATGTGACTACATGATAACACCGACAATTAACTATATGATCAGCTTCTGGGAACTGATTGCTTACCAAGTATTTTAGACCTCCACAGTTTATTACTTCTGATAGTTTTTCTGTGAGCACTTCCAATGTCCTTAGACCCTTGTTTGTCCTCACACTACCCTAAAATTCCCCAATACTTTGTCATTTCCATTACTTAAAATAACCTTGTGCCTCTTGGTTTTGCACATTAAAGATTTCTCAGCTGAGAAAAACCAGCAGAGGGAGGGATTTCAAACTTGGTGACCATCATGGTCTTCAGGATTAAAAATTGAGGGTTGCATTGATAGCACTCTTGATCTGAAAGTATATATCTATATTGGGACATTCATTTGCCCATTAATCTTTTTATTCATCCAAATACATATCTACAGAGTACCCATATGCCATACATTATGTTTGATCTATAGATTATAAAACACAAACCATGTTCTCAAGGAACTTAGAGTCTAACAAAGGGTAAAGATAAGAAAACAAATAAGTATAAAAATATGTACAGGGTGGGGAATAATATACAGACGGGAAAACCATCAGGAATGGGGCCTCTACCTATGGAGTGTGATGAAAAAAAAGACATCTCTATGTTTCCAGAATCCCCTTCCCTCTATTTAGATAGAAATATATTAATTTTCTAATGGAAAAAAATTCCTTTCTCTTTTTATTCAATCTGAGAATTTTCAACCAAGCTATTTTCAGAGTATTGTCTGTTAGACTACCAGATTCTTTTTTCATGCTTAAATTTTAATTTTGAGAAAGAATGATATCCTAAAGTTAATAACTAAATGCTAATGAACATATATGTGTACTAGGTACTACTCAGGTACTTATTTATATTAACCTATTTACTTCTCATAATAACTTACTGAGGAAGATGCTATTCATATCTACATTTCACAAATAAGTAAACTAAGGCACAGAGATTTTCAGTAATTGTCTCAAGCTAATAAGCAGTGACTGTGGAGTTATGATTAAAAGTCAGACAGTCTATGTGCTGAGTCCACACCACCAGCCACTTCCATACAGCTGCTTTCTCTAAGCATTTGAAATGATTAATTATTATAGAGGCACTCTGAAATGACTTATTCACACATGTATGCTACATAACATTTGAGAATGGCCTGATTCTTAGATTATCCAAGGTCAGGTTCACTTTCCTCCAAATTTCATTCTTTCCCAAAAGACATCCTACGTTCTTCCAATAAATTAGTTTTGCTTGTGTTAGCAAGAATTTGTTTTTCTTTCTTTAGGACCAAACAAGTAATGTTTGGGCATCAAGCCTCAGGAAAAAAAATGGGGTATTTGGACTTGCTGTTGAGACTGATTTTAGAGTGAAGTTATGGAAAAAAAAAAAACTAGAAGCCCATAGTATTAGGCAGAGGTTGAAAAAAATCTTTTAATATGGTCTTAAACTAACACAACATTTTCTTTTGCACAAGAATATAGAATTATGAAAATAAAATTAGATATGAACTTAAGTATTCTTCTAGCACAACAAATAGCACAATAAGTTAATAACTTTCAAAAGATGGTAAACACTAGAACCATCACAAAAAAAAAACTACATAATAATTTTACAAACTGCTTCATGGAACCCTACTTCATTTTCCTCCGTGTATTTCAACTTTGTACCTTTTGAATGTCTCAATCAAAAACTAGATTCAGAAATATTTACATAGGGAGAATGAAAGTATAATGAAATTGTTCCTTTAGCATGAACAATCAGAGTAAATATTAATAGATTAAAAATTCTCTTTCAACTGAGCACGGTGGTGCATGCCTGTAATCCCCAGAGGCTCTGGAGACTGAGGCAGGAGGATTGCAAGTTTAACGCAAGCCTCAACAAAAGTGAGGCACTAAGCAACTCAGTAAGACTTTGTCTCTAAAAAACAAAATAGGGTAGGACTGGGGATGTGGCTCAGTGTCCAAGTGCCTCTGAATTCAATCCCCATTACCCCCCGGGCCAAAAATTTTCTTTTAGCTCAATATTTGTAACTATCATAAAATTTGAAATTTACAAGAATTCTGATGTCAAATTTAGAGAAATTGATCAAGTTTCTTTCACAAATGCAAGTGGATGTGAAAGGATTTTCCACAAAATAGCTGTGATATAAGGAGTTCAGATGCAAAAATGACTTGCTTTTGGTATTGGCTCTTGTCCTTTGCCCAACTTCTGTGCTCTGATGAGAGTCCTATTATACAATGAGAATCTTGTGATGGGGAAGGGCAGACTTGAAGGGAGAGGGCAGGCTGGGAGGTGGAGCTTCCTCTCCAGAAACAGAGAACTTACTTGTGGACTGCCCACTGCTGGTATTTTCCTGAGCCAGGATATGAAAAGAACATCAGTTACACAGGACATTCCTGGAACCACAGCTATGTCCTTAAACATCTTACCTAGCCCCAGAATGAAGAACCTATATTTTAAGCCAGAGCTGACAACCTCCACCAGGTGTCAAAATACTTCAGCCTTGTCCCAGCATAGATGTAGCTCCTGTTCCATCTCAGAAAGACTCTGGAATTCCTGGCAAACTAGTTATATAGCCTCACTGCACACTTAAAACCTTGAGAACCTCTAAGTGTATGATGGCAAGGTTTTTCTCCACCTATGTAATAGTTTCAGGGAATGTTAGTCTGAAAAGAACAGACTGTAATGTTAAATTTGGAAGAATTAATGAGCTTTGACTGTAATGACAAGATGTCTTGAATTTTCTGTGCTAGCATGGGTGGCCAGGGATGATTCTATAAAAGTTTGCTAGATTGGTTAATGCAAAAGTAAATCTAATGCTAGTCCACAGTAAAAGGCCAGAAATCACTCAGTGTAATATAGAGAAAGGAATTCAAAACTTGGAGAATAAAAAAGTGTTGTATTCAACTTATAGTGAGTGCATAGCTCACCTAAGCCTACTTTTAATTACATCACTTAGGGAGGCCCAAGAGACTCTACTTCTTCCATTTTTTCTATATGGGACTATGGGACTTTTTTTTTTCCATAAGAAAGAGGCATGAGCAGTACTTGAAATAAATACCCTTATTTTTAATGTGAATGGACATTCTTAGATTGGCAGAATACATGATAATGCTTTCCTTAGGCAAGATAGATATGGCTTCCAGAATATAAGACAGTCCAATCAAATCTGTTAAAATGACCTGCACCATAAGAAATGTAACTATGTTTTATTAACCATAAGATCTGCAGGTATAAATAGAAAGCAAACTCTCCCAAGTTGTGTTTCATTAATAAACAAAGAACAATAATAACAAAAAATGAGATCATCATCTGATATCAAAATTCCTGAGGTAGAACAGACACCAGTTCCAGTGAAGAAAGGGGCTACAGTAATGACTTTGCCTTTACTATAAAACTTCCTTATAATCTTTATTGCAAGGAAACAAGAAATGTTTTGTGAGGATTAGATGATAGATTTCTTTTTTAAATCAAAGTATATTTTACACTAAGACTAGAACATATTTGAATATATCAGAGGTTATTTTTGTAGTTTTTTTAAATGTATAATCAGCATAGATATTTCTCAGCAACTATCAAAATTGTTATTTCCTGACAAGTAGAGTAAGTTCTTATGTGGTAAAGGAAACAAATACTATTTCATGTCTTTGAAAAAGTTGGAGATTCGCAATAATAATCATAACCTGGATTTATCAAGAAAAGTAATTCTACCATATTTCTATTCAACCTAAGACAATATAAAAGATCAATGGGACTTTAAACACAGCAGGGAAATTATAAGGAAGTAAAAGCTTTAACCAGAATTAGTTTTATAGATGTGGTCTTTTCATTGAATGCATAATGCCTTGTTATCACTCTATATGTCGGTACTTGGTTTGATCTATTATTCTTAATTTAAATTAACAGAAAGCTACAGAATCAGTTTGCACATGCTTGACAGGTACAACAGAACTCTTTTACTATCCTGTACAACAACTCAAGGTCTGTGACACAACAGGGACACTGAACATATCCCAATTGCATCAAACGCCTCTACTGTGTTATATTTCACTGGTTCAAATCAGAAGGCAGGAATTATGGGCTGAGTAGATAGCTTCATAAAATACACACATCCAGAAGGCAGAGGATGAATCCTATAAAAACTTAGGAAGCAGCTCTGACTGCTAAATGAAGCTCTTAGTTTCAGTAGTAGGGGCCAAGCAGGAACATTTCTTACTTCGTGAAGGAAACAATGCAAATGTGTCTAGTTTGCTAATTTTTGTCTGATAGAGATTGAATTTCTCCAGAGGATACCATGGCCATGAAACCTGAACTATTTATCATGAACTCACTGCCCTACGATCCTGTTGGTCATATTTTTAAATTATCCTCTCCATTACTTTATCGTTGGATATAATTACCATATATGGAATCAGCTCAATTAGGCCTAAAGATTCAGGAAATTCTTAAGAACATCACTTGCTCCCTATCATAACTATTTTTTAATTTTTATTTCCTCTCTCAATCTGCACATATAGCCCATATCAAGTCTTTTATGACAGTTGACCCTGGGTAAAAAAAAAAAAAAGTCAAATTCCTTCAAAATTATTATTCCGTATAACTGTCAACATGTCCTGTGATGGCACTGAAGCCCCATTTAGGCATATCTCTCTAAGACAGTACAAAGAAAAACTAGTTAGTGAGAAAAACATCAAGCTGAACATTCAATTATCTGATTTTAGGGTGAAAACTTTAGCCAGTTGGTCAGGCATTAGAGAAATGGTGACAAGGAAATTTATTTTATTCGTTATATTTAAGGCTTCTGGATACTTACAATTTACAAATCCCAAAGGACTGCATTTACCACTAAAACTTTTCCATTCTTTCATTTTTCTTCCTTCCTTAATCTTAAACAGCCACATATTCATTGAAAAATCTTTTTTTTTTCACATAATTCTACCTACATCTCTGTATCTCATCATTATTCGCTTTGTTGGTTTAATCCTAGCATTATTTTACATTTTGAACATCTTACATTACTTCTTAAGTAGCATAAAATTATCGTGGCTGCATAGTTAGATATGAATGACTCCAGATTAATCACAGCTGAGACATTTTTTCTTTGCATAATGCCTTGTATCATTTTCCATATTCTCTTATTCTGTTAGAGGTATGAACAGAAAACACAAATCTCCGGATTTCTCTGAATTTCATCATGTTAAAATGTTCTCTACACAAACAGTGCTATTGATTTTTTTTTTTTTTTGGAAAGGAAAAACTGTAATCTTTATGTTTTATTTAATTCCCAGATTGTACGACATCCTGAGGTCTTGTTATCTTACAGCCTGGAGAAAGAAGTATTCCTGATGGGCAAGTGCATGATGGGAATTCTATCTGACTAGGATGTTCTTTCCCCTGAACAAGGCCTGAATTCTACATTTGGATGGCAAGTGTTCAGTCCCTTCCTCAGAGCATAATGTAGCATTCTACTAGGTAACAGATCTTTTCTTCTTCTTCTTCTTCTTCATGTGCTTCAAACCTGATCCAAGCGCTCAGAGCCTTCTGAAGTCAAAGGAAGCTCTGCATCCAGAGAAATTCTGATGTCAGAGACAAACACTCTCAAAATAAATGAGATAGACGGAAAGAAATTTTAGTGGGGAAAGTGAGGTCAAACCCTTTTAATATATTGCCCTGTGTTGACATCACAGTGGTTGAGAGAGTTTTGTACACAAATCAGCAAAGCTATCAGTGGTGAAAAGGAAAGAGGTTAAAAAAAATAATAAACAAGAAGGGTTTCATAGGTTGAACTCTATTTGGACTATGAGTTCATGCATAAATGTAATAATTACCCTTTCTTGGTTGGAGATGCCAAGTTTGAGTCAATTAATAGTCAAAAGGCATAAAATCTCAACTTGGACTTGAGATTTGTATTGGTTTTATTGTCTTATAGGATATTAGGAAGATTATATTCATTTAAATTTTTGCCATTAAAGATCCTCATCTCTAAGAATATTAGGACTAAGAATTATGGTGAATTTATCATTCTATGAACATTAAACTAAGCAAATCAAATTTTGCATTAAACTGCTGTACACTGGTCTCAGATATTTCCATCTAATTACTGACAAATGTTGCTAGTCTCTGAATAGCTCTCATGCTTAGGGGGAAAATGATCACCATGCCAAGGTTAAATTACTTACAGATAACACACCTAAAGAGGCTATTTTATTATTGATCCATTGATGCCTGAACAGAAAGAATCAGGAAAAATTTATTTACATTTGGAGTATTTTATGAAACCAGAGAAGGATGTAAAATAGTCATGGTTTTCTAACTAAAATGTTAAATATAAATTGTCTGACATACATTAAAATTTACTTTCAAATATTAAGAGAATTTAAGTCATTCTTACCACAAACATACTTCAGATATACCAGGAGAAACTTGTTTGTCCAAAAACATTTATTCCACAGCTGTCTAATCCCCTACTTAACTATCAATCAGAAAAACTAAAAACACAGCTATAAAAATGAGGAGATGAGATTTAAGCTGCTAGGACTTCCTGTGATATGACTTTAGGTAGGAACAACTTTATAGTTGGCTTTTTAAAATAATTGTGTTTCAACATCTTTCTATATGAAGTATATTGAAACTAAGCACGAAGGTATTAATGAGTTCAACCGTCTTTACCATCATTGTTCCTAAACTTCAATATGCCAACAGGAGAGTAATAGTGTCTCTCTCTCTCTCTCTCTCTCTCTCTCTCTCTCACACACACACACACACACACACACACACACACACTTTTATTCTATGGAAAATAGTCAATCCATTGTTGTAAATATAGGCTTTGATTTATAACAAAATGGTGCATAATCTTTTTTAATACCTATGTTGTTGGCATTTTTCACATGGTAAGGTACAGTTTATTTTGATTTAATCTGCACATTACTGGAAGGTACCCATGAAAAATATAAATGCTACCAAGGACACAGAAGGCAATTCAATCAAGAACAACTGGGTCAGTTCTGAACTTATGTCAAATTTGAATTTTTGAGCAATGAAGGTGGGGACATAATGGTTATTTTTAAACCTGCTCTTGTTTGAATGAGCAGTTTTGTTTTTATACTATAATAAACTTACCATAATCAGAATAAATCTTAGCTTTAAATTCAATTAAACAAAATGCTTAAGTATTTCAAGTTTAATAAAATCTTGCTGCAATTCTACTTAGAATTAAATAAAATTTTCTTGTTTCTTTTTATATTTTATCATAAAATTATATAACATTGAAATAAATGTTTCAAAGGAAAACAGCTATCAAAACCTTGACCCAGAAATATTCTCCACATTTTGTATTTCCATGGAGATTTTGGGCATGTCTCTACATATTTGCATACAGCAGCTATCATATTACATATGAACCTTTGCAAAGTACTTGTTTTCTTCTAGTCCACCTAAACTTCTCATCAGGTTCTCAACACTTTTTCAGGTAGGGAAAGAATACAATATTCATCAAGGTCCTTTTTTGTGCCATATACATAATTATGAATCTTATTTTACAGGAAGCTAAAATTCAGAAACAACCAATTAATAAATAATAAAATTAAAACTCAAGCAAAATGGACTCAAGGTCAAAGCTTTTGATGTATAGGCAAATGCTCTTAACATCTGACAGCCTTGTGGTCATAACTGTATTTGGGCATATTTTTTTCTGCTTTAAGAAGAAAACAAAATCATAGAACTGTACATTAGTCTTAATAGAGTTTGTTCTTTGTTCCATGAAGAATTCAAATAACCCTGATCTTGAGGCAACACAAAGTTTTCTAAATCTCTACAGTAAGAAGGTAATGCTTTCTACCCTTTTGTTTACTGCATCACAGTAAACTTTCCACACCTACTGTCCTGCTATTAGGCATAAGATATCCTCATCAGCAAGCTGAAGTAGACATCAGTTACTTTACAAAAGAAATCACAGCAGAAGAATAACTGGTGTACTAATATCAAGCTTGACAAGAAATATTTTCATAAAGTTTTTGCAGATCTGTTCTACCCAAAGTTGACCAAAAGGAGAAAGCACTAGGCTTAGAAATACAGCTTCTGTGTCAAATCTTTTTTCATCCACTTTCTGGACAGATGATCTTTCACAAATCTGTATCTACCCAACAGAAGAGGATAGATACAGAGAATGTAGTAGTTACCAAATTTTGCTGAACATTAGAATCTCCTGGGAAGCTTTTGAAAAACCTCTTCAGGTTGTAACTTATGGGAAGTAAATCAAAATGTTCAGGCATGGAATCCAGGTCTCAGTATTTTTTAAAACATTCATGTGATTCAAATGCACAACGAAGTTTGGGAGTCACTGAGGTATTTAATAAATTTACAGAGCTTCTTTTAAGATAAAGAAAAGTGGGGTGAAGCAGAAGTTTTATATTATATAATAGTTTATGAGGAGTTATAAACTATATCAAAACTAAGTACAGTGATCTCTCTCTCTCTCTCTCTCTCTCTCTCTCTCTCTCTCTCTTGCCAGAGTTGCAGGAACAATTTAACAGATTTGTTGTTGTTGTTGTTTTTGTTTCAATTTATTTTAAGCTTCCTTCAACCTTATTTCAAACTTTTTTGTTTCTTTTCCTTCTCTATTAAAAATTAAGGAAAAGTATCATCTGGACCATCATAAAGAAAATAATACGTCCAAAGTTATTTACTTCAATTCTACTTCTCATTTAAAAGAAACAAAAAATTACACTCCCAGATATTTTATTCCAATAGGCTGCCATAATATTTTTGAAGACAACAACCTATTTAGTAAATCTTTCTTGGCTAGATATTATTCACTGCCTGATGACACAAACTATTTCTCTGCTGTTTTAACTCAATGTGTTAGATTTAGCCAGATTATGCAGAATACTCTTTTAATACCATCATTTTTCATAAACATCTAATTAGATTTATGAAAAGGCTAATACCATTTATGTAATTGAACTGCAAATAAGATATTACTGCATTAAAAATAACTTCTATATAAACTTTGTTGTTTAACACAGTCCTTGATGCATCCATTTACAATAAAATTACACTACACTGTAACTGTAATCTGCCTCTTGGTTGTGACTCCTGTACTGGGACCTGTACCTTTGTGGGCTTGTTAACATCCATGCTCTCTTTGAATTTCTCCTGCATAGTTGCTGCAAGTTGACAGAGCAAAGCACCATTATCCAACTTCTCCATAAAAGTTTCTGCTGTGATCTCCTTCCCTGAAATAACCAAAAAGGAACATTAAAAAAGCATGATCATTTCCTAACAGAAATGTCAGATTTGTGCTAAAGAACATATTTTATACTAATATTTCTCACTAATATTTCTATTCCAACTGAGAATAGGATTTAACATAAAGAATGGTTTCTTAAGATAGGAATTGAACATAATAAATGGTTTCTTAAGAATTTCTACTATTGCATTATAGTGTACATAACAGTGGGGTTCGTTTTGCATATGCATACAGGGATGGAATATAATTTTTTCCACTTCAGTCCCAAGTACTTTCTCTTTCCTTCCCTCCTTTTCCCCCCTGTTCCTCTTCCTCCATTGTACTAATTTTCCTTCCATTCATAGCTTTATAGACATACATAAAGGTAAAATTCATTGTATTAATACATGTACATAGCATAATTTGATTAATTTCATTCCACAGTTCCTCCCTTTTCAGATTTTCATTTGGTCGCAGGAAACTAAATATTTTATGTTTTTATAATTAAGTTCTAACTTCATAAAAATGTATTTCAAATTAAAGGGATAAATGATATCCTGAGTGAAAGAGCCTCACCATTTCAGAATCAGGGGAAATGAACACCAACTAGTGAATGAAACTCGAAGAACCAGTTTTACCAGGGATTATACAATTTGGCCTCTCTGACTCGGTTCTCATTCTCAGAAGCCCATCCAATTACTGTGGCCCACAAAGGAAAACTGGTATTTTGTGCTAGAAATATATCTTCTTACAAGAACATCACATTTCTTTTTTTATTAAAATAAAGCCATGCAATACAAAAATATCATCCACCATTGGCCACTTTAATAGCATTTTAATAGCCTGGCCAATGCATATGTTTGTCCATCTTGCTTAAGAAATTACAGGTAAAATAAATGCAAATGATAAACGCTGTAAAAAAATTATTTCCTTTTAAACTATTCCCCCTTCCTACTACAGCTCTCAAAGTGAAGAATTAATTAGGATCTGATCTCTGCTTTGTCCTTTCTCTCTTCACAACTGTCTCCACACCTTCAAGAACTGCTCTTACAAGTGAAGTTCACAATTCATTCACCACAACATTTAACTGAATCTCAGTTAAAAGCCATTTTTCTTTTTTCTTATATGGTCCCTGAAGCATATTCCCTTTCTTCTTCTTTTCTTTCACTTTGTAACCTTTCTTGAGTTCACCAACTTTTTGTATATTCACAGAGTTGTACAGTTATCATCATAATTATAGAACATTTTTGTCATTCCCCATAGAAACCTTATACCCTTTAGTTCTCACAGCTGAATCCTCCATCCCCTAGCCAGATACATAAACCACTACTTGCATTCTCAAATGACTTCTCTAAAGCTCTCTCCTTTTCTTTACTCCTTATTTCTCTAAGATTTGGAATAATTTATTTTTGCCACCTTAATTTTCCTTTAACACCCAATTCAAAAATCCAGTAGATTGAAGCTGCCTTCTATTTCTCATGTCATAATCTTAATAAATACTTTTAAGATCTGATACCTAAACCTCCAGTAACAAGATCAATGGTTATTCCGTTTGTGCCCAACTTCTCTTTCCAATGCATACCACATTCACTGATAAATTAATATTACTAAGCATCACCCTTACTGGTTCATTATTCACTCTGACACATTTATTCCACATTTATTCCCTAGTCTCCTCCTCTACCAAGAATATGAAATCTGACATGCAAAGGTGAACTTCCAAGCCACCTGCTAGTCTAACATCTCTGTACTCTGTTCCACGGTCCACACTTTACCTTTCATGTTCCCATCAAAACTGTCTGTTTTTTCTGTCATGCTTCTGTTCCTGGCATGACCCTACCTTCAGTATCCTACCTTCCATCTGCCTGGCCAATTTCTACCTTTCTTTTAATCACAGTTCCAGAAAAAGTTTCTCCCAGAGCACAATGATCTGTTTTCTGTATAATTTATTCTCATGAATACCCTTTATTTGGATACATAGCAAACAGTTTGATTGTGAGCAACATGTTTCATATAAAGTTCTTATTTTCCACAGTACAATGCAAACTTCTTGATGTCTGCCTTTTTCACTCTTCTACAGAGTGAGGCATGATGTTATTCATACAGCAGGCATCTAGTCAATGGGTTCCACTGAGTGGTTTAATTAATAAATGGAAAGATAACACACTGGGACAAAAGGGTATTATTTTTGTGCAAGTAGAACTACAGATTAACTATTGACTTAAACTGACAATATCTGTATTTGTATTTAAAGAAACACCTGTTTAAAATGATTTGTGTCCAGTTTATTTTATTATTATTGTGTGTGTGTGTGTGTGTGTTTCTTTGTTTGTTTCTGGGGAAGGCATGGGGGAAGGATGGGTAAAGAGAGAACAACTACTTTTTCGTGTGTTTTCCTCCTTACTGGATAGTGCACATTTTCACCCATAGCTTGGGTAATGACTTCTGCAGGTGGCAAACCATCAGTAGCTCCCAGTTCTCAAAGGTTAGCCTTGGAAGAGCTGCTTCTACTTCAAAACTGTACACAGCTCAGCTCACTTCAAAAATGAACACAGTAGTCTTAATATACAAAAAGTCAGCATAATAGATTGTACTATGCATTCCCCATATCGGCCTGTATTTGCCAACAAGGATGGTATTGCAAACTGGCATGAAAAATTACTATTAGAAACAGTTTCTTAAAATGTTTATTATGTATTCAAAAGCATTTAGATTTCAAGATAAACGAGGTATAATGTACACAAACTGTTGAATGACTCTTTTATAAGATACTTATAAGATTTTCTACATTTGGAAGAGAAATTTAGAATATTCTTATTTCATGAAGTTCCATGGCAATTTAAAGATTCCATTCATATTTTTAGTGACACACTATTCTTAAACAAACTTGTAAATTATGAGAATAAAAACAGCTTTCATTAAAAAGCTATTAGCAATTTACCAAAAGGTATGATTTCTTTGTACTTTTCATACGTTATACCTGAAGATTTCTGGTTATCCAACATTTTATGAATACTAGAAGAAAGAATTTTACATTGAACATCTGTATCCAATGAAAAATATATTAGGTGTCAACTTTCAATTCTGTATATTTTATAGCTTGGAAAGGTGGGATTTTTTTTTTTTTTTTTTTTTGGCTAAAACAGAGACAGTTACATACTTTATAGCTGAAATGTACTGCCTCAAATGAAGGAAAAATGTGAGACTGCAAAGTTAACACAAAAAAAAAACTTCATTTGTAATGTATTTTCCATCCAACTATTAAGAAACATTAAATATGCACTTAAACATACTATAATTATAAGAAATCAGTTATAATCTTTATGTGAGATAATATATTACTTTACTCTTTATTGCATTACTGTTACTAATAGTACTTAAAAGAAAACAACAGAATATAAAACTAGTTGAGTTTAACCATAACAAATCCATAAGAACAGGCTATGAAGAACCAACTGCAATTTATCAAGAAAAATTCATGCAAAATTTAAAAATCTCTGCTAAGCAGAATCAGATCTTCTTTAATCTAAACTGTTAGCTAACTTCACATTTCAGATTATTAGTATCAGAAACAATGTGATTCTAAAACCAGATAAATATTGCTTTTCTAGTTACATCCTTTCCTTGTAGTTGACAAGTTTAGGAAAATAAAGGGCAATGAAGAAATAAAATCAAATCATTTTGTACTAATGAATTGCACCTGGGTTGTAAAGACCATTGATTTGAAGTTTAATCTGAAATATGCTAGTCTAGAAGTAATATCTTCTACTCTTGCACTCATAATTGTAAACGGTGATCTTTACAGCATCAATCCAGTCATGATTGACAGCTGGACAATAGAAAAAAATAGGGAAATTGATTTAATATTGTGATTAGTCACTTATATTAAGGCTCAATTATAGGAAATAAACATCTGTGAGAAATATTTATTAGGCAAATAATAAAAATGTATGTCCATAAACATCAGTGTATTCCTTCCAGAAATATGTTTGCCATAATTTTCATAATGTCTATCAATATATAGAATATTTTAGACTGAAGCCACCAAGTTAAAATTAATTTACTCTTCTCTGATCCTAAGAAGAAATGTTTTCCTCTTATAGCAGTACTTAATTTTTACAGATATGACCACACACCTAATAATCCCTTGGGTATTATGCATCAGGCACTGTTGTAAGCAATTTCCTTGTACTCATGTTCCTGTTTTTAATATTCTTATAAAACTTGGAGTGGATGCTATTATTTTACAGATAATGAAACATAGGTGTGAAGATTAAGTAATTTGCCTAAAGTCACCCAGCTCAGAGAATAATCTGGCTCTTTGACCCAGGCAGTTCAAGGTCATAGTCTATGCTCTTAGCCACTATGCTTCACTACTTAAATATTTGCTGAATACACAAATGGCTATTTCTTATAACAATGCATTCTCATTAATGTGATTGTCTTTTTCTCTGTAAAAACACCCCAGAAAACTTTTCAGGAAAAGAACAGTTTGGGATTAAAGACAATGGTGCTGAAAATGAATAGCAGCCTACTTGACAGTCTGTAGAATTCAGGAATGCTCTGATAGTTGATTTGATTTGCTGCAGAAGAAAGCTGCTATGTTGTAGCCTCTAGGAATGATCTGATTATTATACTATCAAACTCTACTTCCATCTCCATTGTACCCCTCAATTATAACTTATTTCTCTAGTTAAAGAACTCAAACACATATTATTTTCTGTCTTAGCCCAAATTATTTCATATTTTAAGACTGATTTTTGAAGATTGTGAGATTGGAAATAACTCATTTTACCCAGAAACCCTAGGCCAGTGCCTATGCAAGCTGATTCACAAATGTGTATCCTGAATTTATATAAAATGCATATATACTTTTAAAAAGCTGGTTCTATTACAAAAGTCAATAAAGAAATAGGCACTAACCACTCTGAAAAGTATCAACTTGTGAACATGAGTTAAATTGTTTTAATCTAGCTATAAGATACCACCCTTCCTAAGGAATCTTTACTGAACATACCTACAAAATGTAGGAGAAAGGGTGTTGTCAAGAAAAGTCATTCCAAACTTATTAGACAGCAACAACTTCAATAAACAGGTGCTTAATGACAAAGTTATTTTACTTTTTAGAAATGACTGAAAAATGGAATCATTACATACAGGTTATATTAAAGTGAAAACAATTGCCTGGTGTGGTGGTGCATGCCTGTAATCCCAGCGGCTCGGGAGGCTAAGGCAGGAGGATGGTGAGTTCAAAGCCAGCCTCAGCAACTTAGTGAGGCACTTAGCAACTCAGAGAGACCCTGTCTCTAAATAAAATATAAAAAAAGACTGGAGATATGGCTCAGTGGTTGAGCACCCCTGGGTTTAATCCTCAGTATAAAAAAAAAAAAGGAAAGATTAAAGTGAAAACAATTGAAATCTTTTATGTGCATGTAGAAAGGTCAAAGAAGATAAAATCACCATGACCTCAATTGTCATAATGGATTTTCTAAATGTAAATAAATTTAATTCAGCATAACTTTGTTTGTAATATATCTTATAATTTGTTCAAAGTTCCTGAATATCTGTACACATATACCTTCATTCTAAATATTTACAATCTTTAAAAATAATTTCAATTTTTGATGCCTAATGAAAATCTTTTCTCAAAAGTATACTCCCATGTGATTCATACAGTATTGCTGGATAAAACTCATAGAAAGCAAAGTAAAGCTTTCAAATAAAAGATAAAAGCAAAATGTACAATTTGAAAACATTTATGTTCAGTATATTTATATCAAAGTCAAGCCAATAACAATCTTCAAAAATCCATCAATAACCATGAAGTTACTAAAATATGCCTAACCTATTTGAATGACGGTTGGTGGCTATAAGATGAAACTTTTAATTTAATAGCATCCAGTTTTCTCAAAGCCACAATTAAATTTTTTCCCAAAGATTTATTTATAGAATCATTTGATTTTCTAATTTGTCCTGAGGACACAGTTAAATAATAAAAGAGCAATAATTATATGTAAGTAAGAACAACAAAATAGTAGCCCTTTGGGGAAATAAATGTGAATATTTAAATATAGAATAAAGATTTAATGCAGATATGTAATGCAGAGTACAATGGCCAAATAATCTTTTTATGTCTTTTCTGAAAGTTTGCTAAAAAATGGGACCATCATCCCAGCAATTATTAGGAGACATACTAGGATTACAAAGAGTATTTCCCATAAAATAAGTAGATGTACCAAGGGATATGTAAATAGTCAGAAAATGTCACATGATCTCATGTCATTTGTCATGCTGTCCCCCACTCAGATCCCAAGTCCTATGAGTATTTATTGACTTTCATTAGTAGACATATAAGACAGCCAGTATTTTACATTCTAATATTTAAATTTTAGCTTGAAAAAAATTTTTTTGTTATTGTAGATGGACATAATACCTTTATTTTATTTCTTTTTATGTGGTGCCAGGGATCAAACCCAGTGCCTCACACATGCTAGGCAAGCGCTCTACCACTGAGACAAAACTCTGGCTCACAGAAATCATTTTCTTGCCCATCAAATCATACTTGTCCTTCAAAAACTCTAAATATCAATTGATCATTCTTCAAAAAGTACATTTTTTTTTCAATTGATACTTAATATGTAGGATCAGAAATATCTGCACTTAGAATTTGAAACTCCTTTGGAAAAATTGAAGAATTTGTTTCATTTTGGACAACTATCCCAGAAAGAAGCAGGAAATATTTCCATATCACAATGATAAAGTAAGGTCCCATATCACAACAGTAAAACCTAATTAAAAGCTTTAATTTCGTATGTAATTTTCTACTTCAATGAGGAATTTTACTTTCTATGAAGACAGGATTAACTTTGAAACTACTGCTGAGACATCTCCAACTTTCATGTTTACATAAAAAGTAAGAATTGGAAGAGAGCAGCATGGTAAAAATCTGCAAATATTTCTGAAGGAACAAAATACCCAGTAATAAATAATTTTAAAATTTATCTTAGTGGCTCTATTTCCATGATATGTGAATACTAGATGTACATAAGAAAATACCTAGCAGGGCCATACATTTATTCCTCTTCTCCTGATAACCACCAATCTGGTATTAATAGTGTCCTACTTCCAAATGTTTTACAATTGAAATAATTTCAAGTTATTAGACTACTTTCCAACTTGCCATGAGGGTATTCACTTGAAGTTCATTACCATTCTACTTCATATGGACTCAAGAGGATTCAAAGGTTACACTTCACTGTGTCTTGAGATTTGTTCAGGATTCCGATCCTGAGAAAATCCATAAGCTATCAATTGCATTTGTGTTCAACTACTAAATTTTTTTAAAAAATTCCTATTCTTTAAAAGAAGGTCATTCCTTTATATAAATCCTTTCCTTGTTTATGCACATCAATGACCTCAATTGCCCTCATGGGTCTCAACAGATGGATTTCTTGAAAACTTAACTTTTGGGAGCTGGTAAAGATATTAGAGATCATCTACTCCAATCCCTTCATTTTATGGTTGAGGACACAGAGCCCAGAAAAGATAGCTGAGTGACTCTGGGCAAGTTTCCTACAGAGCAGCAAAGCCAGAACCAGAAGCCAGGTCTCCTGACTCCCAGTTAGGAGCCAGGTCTCCTGACTTTTAATCCAAGGATCTTTCCATTACACACACTGACTCTCTTCTTTGAGGCTGTCTTGGGCTGTCACACTGATCAAGCTACTTTGTAACTGATCACGTTCACTAAATAAAATGCCTTGATGATAAGTCATGGGACATTGGAGTGTCCATTTCCCCTGCCTGGAAATTTCAATGGCTCTTCATTGATCATTCCATAAATTATAAGTTCCTTAATATGCTACTCAAAGCAGTATGTGGAGTAGGCCTAACAAGTCTGATGAAACACACACACACACAGTCTCTCTCTGTGTCTCCCTTTCTCTCTCTTTCTCTCTCTCATGTTGATGCTAGACTTCATTCATTTCTTCCAAAATATTAAACTCCTTCCCAGCCCAATTCCTTTCCTGCCCACAAAGACTCTTACTCCATGCTTTGTCTTGCTAGCTATCAACCATTCTTCAGTTCTCCGTTTAAATACAAACCCCTTGAAGTTTACCTCAAGCCCTTTGATATCTTGCCCTGCCCAAACCCCATTTCACAGTCTAATTGCAAATTCAATATTTTAGGTTCTGTCAATGGATTACATATTCAATTACCTATAGAATATGTTTATTTGCTAATCTACTCTAAATTTTGTAAGAATAGGTACTATGTCTATTCTTAATCACCTCTACTACCATTCAGAATGTGTCTGGAACATAGTCATCATAATAGTTATTACTTACTGGTTGATTATTATGTCATAGACCATAGTCTGATGATCTCATTCAAACAACCACCAAATCATTAAGGTTGGTATTAGTATTGTACGAATTTTACAGACTGTAGAACTGAAGCATTTTGTAATAAGACACACAGTAAACAGTGGAACTGAGTTGAATTGACACATTCTTATTCCAGAGTCCAACACAGCTGAGGTCAGACATATTTCTTGAATTAATGAATTCATGCACTAAATCAAATTAATAGTTTCACTGAACTATATAAATGAGTAACAACATGTTTACTGTTCACTATATGCCTGGCATTATTTTAAGTATTATAAATATTTAAATTATTTACTTTCACAACAACCTATAAATAGATAATACTAGATAGATAATAACTGTTATTATATCATATAATAACTATTGCATACATGAGAAAAACAAGGCACTAGATAGATAATAACTGTTATTATAGTAAACACACACATACACATACACACACACACATATGTGTGTATATAAAATAATTGTTGTATACATGAGAAAAACAAGACATGGAGATGTTAAGGAACTTGCCCAAGATCACACTTTCAGAAAGTGACAGAGCTGGGGTTCAAATGCCAGTGGTGTATTTCCAGAGTCTGTACTCAACTTCTCTTTTATACTGCTGCACATGATAGCTTATATCAGAAGACAGACAGCTGAAAGTTAATGAATTGCTAAAGTAACAATCATTAGTGAATCCTAAAGTGATAAAACAAAGAAAGAAAAATCCATGTTTAAGCTAAAATAACTACATTTGATGGAGACAAAATTCCTCCTTTGCATGGATGAATTACTAACAGATGGTAGCCCCCTCCTTCTGGTAGAGAGGATGTCACAAAAGAGTGAAGGGAAAGTCTTTCTGGGGGATGGTGGCTGAACTTCTGACTCATTGCCCTTTGACTGAGCACCTTTGTGAAAAACTACAGTTTATGTACCCATATTTGATAGCCCTGGTTAAACCATGAAAAGTTGCCAAAATAGGGTGCACACTGTGTCTCTAAGGGGGAAAATAAATAAGAATAAACAAAATCCATGCAAAAATTCACAACCATAGCAAGCAGGGAAAAAAAGCTTGCTAAAATGGGCTCAAACCTCACCAAATAAGGTGAAAATTTCAGATGGACAGGGTGGTTTTCATTAATCTTTTCAGTTTCATCAACTGAAGTGTGAAGATACCAACATTAACCCTGAAGCATTCCTTAAAGAATAAAGCCATGTTGACAAACCCCTTCTGCAAATGATAAAGTGCCTTATATATTCTACTTTGACTCAATATCCAGATCTTATATCTTATAAGCTCTGTAAGGATCCTTTCCCCAAGATGTAAATCAATTTTATTCTTCAGGAAAATATTAGTGTATACTATGATTTTTTAAATGTATAAATCTATTTTGCACTTGTAGAAATTTTATCCAAAGAAATGAAGAGGCAGCTTTGCTTGAGGTAGGCTTTTTCTCAACAATATTGTCAGACAAGTACATGAAAACAAAGGTGAATTGAGAAGAAAAAGTTTAGTTCAAGGTTAAATAAGTGTAGTCAGCTCATTTGGACAAAGGATAGATGTTTTTGTTCCTAAGATTGGGTATTCAGCAGTTTTAGAAGGTGTGCTATAAAAGTAGGACAAAGAAATCTAGTTTTAGAAGCTAGATTTCACAGACTATGGCCTGTGAACACTGTCAAAAGAATAGGTCAAGTTGGTCAGTTATACGAAAGAAAAGTGAAAAATAAATCAGACTAGTATATAAATGTACTAAGCAATTTGACCACATATTTCCACATTTCAATGCATGATGTTGGAATCATGAATCACAGTTCATATGAAAGACATTGGGAAATTCCTTGAAATTTTCCACATGCTTCAGGTTTCCCAGATGAAAAATCCAAATAATGAAAGCCTTTCTTTCCAAGTTGCTATCACATGCTTAGGTGAAGGAGATCGTAAGAGGAAAAAGCAACAACAACAAAATGTTATCTATGGTCACAAAATGATATCTTATAACCTTACCTAATAGATTGGTTAACCACAAGGCCAGATCTTCTTTCATCGGTAGCAAATTAGCTTCATGTCTGCTGGCCAGCCATTGGCTATACTGATGCATATCAGAGAGGCCAGGCCCACTGCGCACCTTTGGGCTCAGAGCAGTGCACATTATTTATCCACTTGTAATACCTGTTTTGGAAACAAAAAAGCAATTGCTTTTATACAGACTTATGTGGTTAAAATACTGCCACAATGACAACGTATTGAACCAGTTTCATGGTTTTGTTTTGGGGATTTTTTTTTTTTTTTTTGGTGATAGGTCAGGTGATTAATTATTAAACTCCATGAAACATTGCTTTATTTGTAAAGGCCCTCTCACTTTTGGCCAACCACTTGGTAGGAAATAACAGCAGTCAAAGGTCAAATAAGAAATCAAACAGTAACCCCTTAGCTCATGTAAAATAATATATTTGGAAAGGATCAGCTGCTAAGGCAAGAAATTCCATTTACTTGAACGAAATAAAAAGTGGTTGAATTAAAATTTTAATGCCCAATTTGTTAACTCTCATTGTTTGGGTTAATTTTTGAAAACATAAATTTTCATAAAGTTTTAGGACTAAATATTATCAGTTACATTATTTGCACAATTTATGGTAAACACATAGTCCTCCAAAAACTGTTGCCTAAAAGATAAAGCATAGCACCTGGTTTTTGAAATAGCCAATTAATTAAAAACTCACAATAAAAGAATTGAGTGGGGGACAGGTAAGGCGGTGCATTCAAAAGATCTCTTTGATGGTCACAGAAAGCAACAAGCAGAGAGTTTCTGACTTAACCAAGATCAGACAGATCATAGCACAGGAAGGCTGATCTGGTCTTCACACATCAACACTCTTTCCATAATGACACATTTTTATAAAATGCGCTAATCAAGAGCTCATACTAATAATCTAGAATTACAACATAATTCTAACAAATCCTATCACAGGTAACTTTTTGTCCTCTACTATTATGTCTTTCTTCCTTTCTATCTTCCCACTTAGCCTATTTTACCTGACGGGTTTTGTTTGAAATAATTTTTAGAGTGGGAATAGATAAATATTTTATTCTATAAAACAAGAAACAACTTCATTTACCTGATTTCCTTATTCCTGTTACAACATGTGTGTTATAGAAAAGATATTTGAAATATATATATATATATTTGCTCTGAATATAACACTTTTATTCATGACTATCAGGACATAAGTCTATAGAAATTACTGTTGAAACTGCTAAAATAGTGAAGTCATATGTTTATGAACTTGCAGTATTTCATTCTGTCTACAAATAAAATATGAATATGAAATTAGTCAAATGCAACATAATTAAATGAAAATATTTGCAACAGGCATGGAGTAAGATTTGTATGCTATCATAAGATTTTCAGTTATATATTAATATTTGTTTTATTTTCTAATTTTTAGGGCTGGGATAGAGCTCATGAATGCTTGGCAAGCTCTCTCTACCACTAAGCTACATCCCTAAGGCTATCTGTGGCATTGTAAAGTTAACAATACAAGTTATGTGCTATCTGTTTTATTCTTAGAAACTTTGCATACTATTCATTTTCAGTTAATGTTGAACTGTAATTCACTTAGCATTGGTTAATTTCTTTTCATGACTATTTTTTGAAAATGTAAGACATTGGTATTTCAAACAATGTAAAATGTCACCACCTCCTAAATATTAGAAGAGACTGTTAGGAAAGTGAATAAATACCGAAAATGTGTCATAAATATAACAACTTAAAGGCACAATCACAATTTCATTACTCTTTTGAATAATATTTGAAAACAATTATCATAAATTCTCTTTGAAAACATTCTCTAAATCTCTAAGTATCTAAAGTGATGTAGCATAAATAGGAAATGTTTTTACTCTACCATACTGTAAGTTATTAAATTGATGGTATATGAATCAGAACATATACCATTGTTGCAGTCTATCACAGTTAATGATGACATTATTCATATAAAGTCCTGAAGTTTTCTCCAAACCTTCTGATTAATCACAAAAATCCTAAAACACCTTTCAATCTCTGTTCTCTTAAAAATAGGTCCATTCCCAGCAAAATAAAACATCTCTTTGTAGCTGGTTAGGATGTTTACAGGCCAGCTACTCTCAGAAACAAACATTTAAGTAATAATATATTAAAGCACATGATTCATATGTTTAAATAAACTAATTGAAATCTTAAAAGGGTTACCTCTAAAATGCCTTTCTTCTCAAGACACAATCTCTCCCACTACTTTCCTGAAAGTGAGATGTGGTGCTTTAGTAACTTTACCTACACCCTATTATGTGTTCTGCAACTTCCACTGAAGCATCAGAGCCCTATTTTGCTCTGTAAAAGCAAGAAGACACCTCAGATTCTTAAGCTCATTGTCCAGCAAAGAATTCATCAAGGGATAGTTTACAGTAAGCCTAATGGGGTGCAACCATTTCAATGAGTCAGAGGGACACAATCCTTCCCCTCAATACTTGCAAACAGTGAAGTTTTTATCTTCCTTGACAGTGCTACATTTATTTCTCATGTCATCTGGTTTGCATTTTGCCAGAAATGTAATTCAAGCTATCTTCTAATATGTACAGGTGATCATCAAGTAAAAACAATCAGAATAATCCAGCAATTTTTATTCTGATACTTTGTATACAATCAAAATTCCAGTGGGGAGAAATCCAAGAATAGAGTTACACTGCCCCAGGAGACCAACATGAGAGCAAGAAAGATTAATGGGTAATTAACATGCAATAAAAATTAATTAAACGTAAGACAACTATGTATAAACCTAAAGTCACTCTCCTAAATGAGGACTTTTAAGTCGCCTCTGAAAAGAATTAGGGTTGTCAACCCAGTTTCTCTGATCCATTTTCAATTTTCAGATTGCCACTAAACTAAGCATGACTAAATGGGTTAGCTGAATGTTGTCAAGTGGAGGTCTTAGATTTAGACTTTGCAGAACAGAGCACAGGAAACATAGAAATGGATCCAGACTGCAGAAACAAAATTTAGAGTTTGGAAGATTTTATGCTGTGGTGAAATATATTCCAATTGAAAGGATTAAATTGTGCAAAAAGATTCAATGAGTTTGTACTACCCAGATGAAAAGATATTTATAGAATTTGGCCATTTTTATAATTTTTATAAAGTATTTGTTGAATCAACCCAGATGAGTTGAGTTTGAATCCTAAAAAACAAACTGTAATATAAGGATTATTTCAGTTCTTTAGAACTCAATGAAAAGTTTTCAAAACCACGAAAGATGTCAAGAGGTAGCTTGAAAAGATGGGAAATGAAATGATTAAATGATCCACTAGGATTAAAGAACAAAGTTAAGTTAGAAAGAAATAAACAAATTTTGTATGTCTAAACATTGACAGATATTACCAATAAATTTATATAATCTAAATATTTTAGAAGCTTGATCAGTAATTTTGGCAAGTATTAAAGTCAATCACTTTGAAAAGAATAAGAACTCAAATACTTCTATGAGTCCTCTAGACTATGGTTCCAGAAAACTTTTTTGGTCTATCAAAAGTGGATAACTCATCCCTCAGCACTTAGCATTAAGAAAAACAAAATTTAAAGGGAAAAACATGCAGAAATTTAATACAGACTTTTTCAAAGACTGTGTGTATGTAGATTTTTCTTTCTTTCCATTGTAGATGTGATCTGGAATAGCAATTATGAATATGATGAGACTTGAACAAGCCCAGGGGAAGAAGAAAAAGTTAATGACTCCATAAGTAAAATATCACATGTTTAAAGACTCTGTCTAGCCTGTTGCTCCAGAATCTCAGCTGAAGATACCACTTGTGACTCTGAAAAAAAAGAAAAAAGGGGGACTCTTTCACACCACCTAGAGGTGTTCTTTATTGTGACCAAAATGGTTTGGGGCCTATTTCTACAGTGCTGCCATGTTAGAGAAAATGAATTGCAATATTATATATAAAATAAATAAGAAAGAAAAAAAAAGAATTAAATTAGATAAACATTATATCTCTACTGTCTTCTACAAGATTCCATTAAGAAGTCAAATTACTGGAAACAATATTGGAATCAGAAGTCCTAGGGTCAAATAAAGGTCCCAGTACCTTACATTTGGTAAATATTCTATTCTAGTCCCATTTCTTTTTCTCTTTGATTTTTCACTATGTATAGTGCAAACTAACACTTCAAAGATATTGTGAGGATTAAATATTTGCACTAATGCTGATTATTTATTTTATGGTCAATATATTCTACATTACAAAATTTAAAGCATCACCATCAGAAAATGTACTACTACTACTACTACTAATAATAATAATAATAACAGAAAAACACACATGTCCATTGACTTATTTTGGAAAAACATTGTGCAACAAAGTAAGAACATTCTAGATAATTCTGAATCATTAAGTAAACAGCAGTAAAGGTGAAGTACAAAGAGAGAAAGTATCAGTACTATAAAGCCATAAATAATGAAAAATCCAAAGTTTCATTCATATCAAGAAGAATGTCATTGCCAAGATGATATATGAAAGGTGAGAAGTACAGTGAATAGTGTGTGGGGGGGGTATAATATGCTAATTTATCATATGTATATTTTTACACCAGTTGAAGAGCATAAGCTATTAAGATAGAGGAATGCTGTAAGAGGATATCACTACCAACACACCTCAACTCTCACTTCTGTCTCTTCCTGTCTCTCTCTCTCTCTCTCACACATACACACACACACTCAACTGTGGCCAGTGAAAGCAAGGAGTCCAAATGAATCCACAGTCAAGTGTCCCTCACTAAAGGCAACCTCCACTCTCATCAACATTGTTGACCTCACCGGTATCTGTTCAGTTTTGGGTGTTGTGGGTGTTGAACAATGCAGAAAAAAAAAATTCATAGACTAGTTACACCATATTTTAAAACTAAAAACAAACAAAATGCCCCAAACCAAACACCTTTCCAAAATCTAAAAGGAGAAAATACCATCTTTCAAGTTAGAATCAAAGAATTAAAAAAAAAAAAGTTGTTTTTTTTCACAATTGTATTTTACTCTTATGTGATTCATTTTGACCAATTATAATTTTCTGCACAATGCATAGTCTCAACCAATGTTATGAATGCAAAATCTTATAAGTGTCTAATCAGAAAATAAAGTCCACAATTTAAGCAGAAAGGTGATTTCAGATTTTGTAATCTGAAATTTTAGTTCTGCATCTAGCAGGGGTGCCATTTGTCCACAGATAAATAAAACACCACCAAACATAATAGCAAAATGACATTAAATGCTAGTTTATCTACTTATGTGATAAAATATTTAAACCTAAAGCAACCTTAGAAAATGTATCAATATTTCTCATTATTAGTAAGAATCTGGGCTTAAGAAGAAACATTGCCCAAAGTAACAAAGCTGTTTGGACATAGTCCTTAGAAGTATCCTAGCCTGCCCTCCTGAAGCTCAATCTCTGTGATATTAACTCTCCTCCATTCACCTCTTTCTTATCCCAGTCCTCTACTGATTCGTTTTGAATGAAATGATGATGTACCTCAATACCTAGTCCTTCTCAAACCATGACCAAAATAATAATAATAACAACAACAATAAAAATAATAAAGCTGAAGGTGAATGGATTTTCTACATTCTCATAACATTAGGGTTTCTTTTGTTTTATCCAAGTTTAAAAAAAATTTACTAAACCATTCTTCCAAACAATTTAAAATAGATTTTTATGTCTCCACCAGATTAAAGTGAAATATACAAAACTATCCCAAATTAAATAACTGGAAATATTTAATGACTTATTAAAAGTTCAGTAAACCAATTAGTAACTCTTAACTAATGAGCAGGATTTGTAAAAAATTACTTAAAACACAAACATTCCTGATTTACTTGACTCTAAGGTAGTTAAGACCTATGAGAGTTCTACATTTTGTTTCTAGATATGAATTTCTTGTGTAGAGGGAAAAAGTTAGCAAAAGTCCAATTGAACTGACTCCAAAAGCTTTTTAATAAAGAAAATTACACAAGTATCTTACCCATTTTCATAAGAGATTTTTTCTATTTTAATCCTAACCTTTCTTATAGTCAATAACATGGAGTGGAAAACCCTTATAGTTGCTAAGGAAAATTTTTAAAGAAACAGTGGATCTTGTCTGGGGCACAATATAAAAACCACAAAATATACCAAATAACACTACAACATCTATGGCCGCTTTACTCATAAGTAAACAAATTGTGAGAGCCTCCTCATTTGTTTTCAACCAAGGTATCATAGTTCTTTCAAAAGCTCCCAGAGTCTACAATGCAGACTTCCAGTGTTGAAGCAAAGTTCTAAAATAACACACATCATACTGATGATTAATATAAGACCTGACATTTCAGCCTTCATACAAGTTTAAGGTTTAACTAAGGCTTCATACCAAGATACCAGGGAACCCAGAGGCAATCACAGGTCCTTTATACTAGGTGAAATAAATTTTGCCATGTGAATTTATTGCCAGTACAGCACAGTCCATATCACCCAAGAAGAATGATTAACAATGAAATGAAATTCCAAAGTTCACTAACAAACAGGCTGAAATAAAAGCTATCTTTCTGTGCCAGAGACTACTCAGACAGCCCTGTGCAAATGCCCCAATGTGCCTTATGAAGGCACATTGTCCCATGTTTCATCCCACTGGCCCTTACCTTCCTTAAGCAGTCAGAACCTGGATGCCCATGTTGGAAAGGACCACCATCGCCACCACCTTTTCCACAGTTAGAGGGAAACATTCCTTGAGAAAGAACTCATGGATCAATTTCAAAGACAAGCTGGGCAAATCAGATCCCAGTAGTAGTTACTCAGTGTCCACAAAGCTAAGAAGTTGAGGGAGAGAAGCAATGAGCACAAGGGTTTGTTCTCAGCCTTGCCTCTGTGAATCTCAGGGGATAAGTGGTGAGGAAAGGAGAACTTCCTCTGTCTGGCTGGTCCATCCAACCTGTCTGAGCCTTTATTTCAACCCCAGGAGGCCTAATGGGTGTTCCTGTGCCCGTGCAGATCTTATTTCCTCTGCATAACATCTCCCATACACACTGGATCAAGCTTAGTTGGAAGGTTGGGAGAAGTGGTGATGATAAGAGTAAAGTTTTGTGAATTCTTGATTGTAAAAGAATGAAGATGAAGAAAGAGGGAAGGGTAAAGGCTGAAAGGTTAATTTGGCAAAATATGCAAATATCTGCTCCCTCACACATACCTCCAATTGTATTGGAATGTAGAAAACAATTTGTAAATTCCCGATTTTACTCCTCTCCTTTCCAGAGACCAGACAATCTGAATTTCTGGACTGTCAATCGCCATTTACCATATTGAGTTGATTCAGTGCTCCCCAATTTCAGATTCCAGTCTACTCTTTAAGCTGGACAAAAAAAGAATGATACCATGCAAAATCTTCCCAAAGGGTATTGATACAGGGGCCAGAGTTTGTTCATTAAGGAAAAGCACAACTCCATCCAACTCATTCAATGGAAACGAATATCTCCCCAAATCTCCAAGTGTTGCATTCTTTCCTCTCATCCTGGCCTCTCTGACTCAAAAACATTCAAGATCAACCGATTAACTACCCTTTCCTCTCCCTTCTCCCCAGCAGCAGACAATGCTGAGCCTTCATTAGACACTCTTGTGCAAGTATGCCTATGTGTACATTTATAATCGATGTGCTAATTAGAACTCCTCACTTCTGCCCCTGGTTGGCTGAGCCATTCCAGCAGGCTTTTTGGGCTGCTGCACTGTAAGGATGAGGAGCACATGGTTGTTTCCAGGGAATCACAAAGTCACCCACTGCACGCACTAAGGCTCTCAGCACCACAGCCTACTCCACCGCCGACGACTCTCACGCTTCCCTGCGACATCCCTGCGGTTATTGTTAGTAACCTGCCCCTCCCCCTTCGCCCCCGGTGAAACAAACCGGCAGGGGCTCTCGCAACCCCTGGCTGCGGAGCATGCATGCTGCTGCAGCGTTGGCGGAGAGCTAGCCCAGCCCGCCTTGCTCACCCCCGGGTTCCGAGCTGTGCTGTTGGCTGCTTTCAGAGACGCCAGGGCTCCCGCCTGGGCTCCTGCAGATTCTTGGGGCCGGCCCCCTCCAGGCGCAGGTCCTGCAGCAGCGGCTCCCCGCACCCCACCAGTACAGCGGCAGCGGCAGAGGCAGCGGCAGCAGCTACAGTCGCACTGCCCCTCTTCATACTTCTCTGAAGTCTCCTCTTGGTGCAGTTTGGGAAAACGATTTTTCCCCCTGCCAGAAACAGATTTCCTACATTTCATCAGTCCACATAGACCGAGCGGAAGTAAAATGCTTACTTTTTCTGGTGGACAGCAAACGCAATTGACACTGATTTACCCTTCAAACGGGGAGAGATTGTATTACAAGCCTTTGGCAGCAATTCCGAGGTTGGGGCCAAGCTCCAGCCCCTCCTTGTCCCCCAAACACTAACCTAAGAGAAGAGGTGGGGGTGGGGATGGGGATCATATTTAACTCCAGGGTTTTAACAGAGTTGATGGCTTTTGCACAATATTAAAATTGGGTGTTGGAAAAGTTTTTCTTTCCTGGCCTGTGATTTGCAGACTTAGAGGCATGAGATTTCCAGTAACTTCGGCCACTCTTCATTCCAAATTGAAGAATTTGATGTCTTCTTACAATTCTCCCTAAATATCAGATTTTAGAAAAGGCTGTGCTCACGGCTGTTTTCACTTTACAAAAGGAAATGCAATTCCACCCTTCGTTCTCTCAGTCGTAGTTCAGCATTATGTTGAACATCCTAGACAATTTAATCCAACTGTTGTTTATTAGAGTATGCATTCTGAGATGAAAATTCTTGCATGAAGTCCACAGATGTTCAAGTGTCTGCTTCAGTTCTAATGTACAGGGGCCCCCTTGCTAAGTGTACTAACGGCCTCAAGTTACCTCTTCCCATGGAGACTCGATGCAAAGTATCACACATTTGTATTGTTCTCCTATTCATTGATTTCTTGATTTTTCCATCCGTTGTATATGATAGCAGTGGGATAGATATTCAGATCCTTTCTTGCATACCAACTTTTAACTCCTGAGGTAGTTATCCTCACCCTCTACACCCCCAAATTAGAAATTCCTTGTAGATTCAGGGAGCAAAGGAATGTGGATAATTTTAGATATAATTGAAAAAAATGTTTTTTGCATTTTTTTATCGCTTTCATCTGAAAGTGGTCATTGGCTCTGAAATATTCAGAAACTATATCACTTATTTACTTCTGCTGGTAGTACAAATAATAAAAAAGTGAAGAAAACAGATTTAAAAAGTTTGAGGCATTGAATTTCAACCTTTTTATTTTACTTCAGTCTAACATTGTAACTGTTAGCTCCATCATACTTCTCAGCTTCCCAAAAGAAAGGGGGAAAATACCATTCCTCACTTTAAGAATACATTGAATTATAAGAAGACCTGCGTAAATCACAACAATAAAACAGAACTCTTTATTAATGAACTTATGGAAATAAATATGAATAATAAAAGTTTTCAAAATTTAACTAAATCTGAGCATTCCTAGAGCCCTATCAAAGTTATTTTGAGTTTGTGAGCCTCTGCAATTTAAGTAATATGTCAATGTCTTCGATAATTTGTTATGATCAAATCGTCATCTGATAAATGTTCATTTATGCATTTTCAGGATATATGACTTCAAAAATTTAGCACCTTAAAATTATTTTATAAATATTTATCTTTTAGTTGGACACAATATCATCTTTATTTATTTATTTTTATGTGGTGATGAGGTTCGAACCCAGGGCCTCACACATGCTAGGTGAGCGCTCTACCGCTGTGCCACAACCCCAGCCCAGCACCTTGAAATTTGAAGAATCTTTGATCCTGTTCCTTCCAAGACATATTTTCGTCACATTGTTCAATACTGATGTTATAAAAAGCAAGGTGTAAGGCTATATTTTTGTTGACCCAGGCATAATTCTGAACCCTGTTTTGGAAAATAAGAACTACAGGTGCATTAGAAAAACATAAACACTCAAAATTACTTCCTCTTCTTCTAGATAGACATTTTTAGTTTTAAATCACACTTTATACCAGATCTCCTCTTTTGTTAGGAAGATCCATGAGAAAAATTCCCAGAGAAATAAAGACTATGCATTTTCTTCCCTTAGTATCTAAAAGTTGTGCTAAATATTTTTTGGTGACAAAAGAGAATCAATACAAAGATTTTGAAGAAGTAGCAAAGTATTTTTTACATTTGCATTTTCTCAACATGTGGAACAATTCCTATTTGAATTTTTTATTTTCAAAATTAATATTTATATATTTATGTACTTTAATCACTCATTTTGACATTTGTCAAAGATTTTTTTCTAAGCATTTTTTTTAGCTTAGTCTCAAATTGTTCATCTTAGAAACAATATAGAAACCATCTTAAAAACCAGCTAACTCAACTCTAACCTATCTGACATGAGGTAAAGGAAGCAAATATCTCATTTAATAGATGGGCAATGCCTAAATACATCTTAAAACTTGACACCATAAAAAAAAAATCACACCAAATTAAAAAAAAAAAAAAGTTTAGTTTTTTTTTTTAATGTCACAATTAGAAAACTTTAATATTGAAAGTTTCTGTGTTACTATGCATTTCTGGCCTTCTAAACTTTCAACATTGTTCCTATTATGAACTTATGCCTTTTCCCTGAAAAAATAATTTAAAGAGGTAATAAAATAGCTTGTTTTTTTCATAACCTATATACATTACCTCCCCTTTTTATTTTCTTTCTCCTTCCCTCCAATGAAAACAATATATATTCACTTATTCTGAAAGAATTTTTAAAAATTGATGGAGGTTAGAGAATACCTTGCAGGAAATTTAATTTAATAACATAGAAATATGCACTTGGTTAAAGTCAGTAAAAAAAATTTCAAAAGGTGATCAAAAAATAATTATATTACTAAACAGTTTTAAAGGGACAGTTAAATATGGCAATTTATAGACTTGGAAGCAAGTGAGAATAATGATAGGAAAAGCGGAATGAACACATGCAGAATGGAACTAAAAACATAGGAAGCTACATAATAAGTGAAACATCTATTTATATTTTATTATAACACCTCATCAGTAAACTAAAGTATATTTATCTTTTCCTACTTAGCACCTTTATTCCATGATCTAGGTTCTCAATTGATACTTATTGAAATTTTTTTTAAATGTTATAAGGCAAAGTAATGAAATTTTACAAGTCCTAGCATGGTGTTCACAAGTAGTTTTAAGAATAAAAAAGGACTGGTTTCTGACATTTTAAACAATAAATGCTACTACTTCTCACTACCACACATATTTAAAAACTACAAAGAATAAATTGAGAAAAACTGCATGTGAAAAGTTCAAGACTAGCTCTTTATTTAAAATGTAAGTTTAAAAAATCTGCTCACTCTCTGTAGAGAACTTTAAATTTTATAAGTCTACACAATAGTAGGACAGATGTTCATGCCCTACTGTGCAAGGCTCATACTTTTGCAAAATATATGTTACATAAGAGCACATATTTTCTAATTTTTCCACAAGGAATATATTAAACTCTTTTTATGAAATATGCTATTTGTCTCATCTAGTTTTGAATATTCTATGCCATATATATGATAGTGTGACTTCCCTTATCTAAGCTAAAGTTGAGTATTTAAAGCATTTTCCCTTCATTATATGTTTTTTGTAGTTTGCTTCAAAATGTTTCATTTTAAATCTGTCATCTTAATTCTAAGAAGCTCACATATAATAAGAAAGTTTAATATAAAAATTTGTTTCAATAATCTTGCCCCTCTTTTGCACCACTGCATCTTTAGGATATAGTAAGCACTCAATAGATAACTGTTGAATGAATGAATAATTATTATAGAATAAGCCAGTACCTTAGCAATCTTATTTTTTGTTAGTCACTTTTATATATTGTTCCTAATTTGGTAGTTCGAGACTTAGAAGAGAAAACTAATGTTAAAATAACTTTACAAATAATGGTTTAATTCCCAAGCTAGAAGCATTTCATCTGGTAAAATGTACTAGAGTTCACTGAAACAGATGCTTGCCTGTGTGCCAGGCTTATAAATGAGGTCAGTCTGTGTCACTTGTCACTTCATTAAAAACCAAGGTTGATTTGGACTCAAGGTTTAATCATAACCAATATAACATGAGTGTAATGAAAAGCAATAGAAAATATTACTACTAGAGTAGTTTTCTTTTCTTTTTTTAAAATTGTGACCCACAATAAGAAATACATTATGGAACAGACACATAGAAACACACTCAAACACTCATAGCCTGGACATGTTTCACCAATACTACTTCCCTTACTAAACTACTGCACTCTGATATTTTTCTGTTTGACATTATTCTTGCTCTCTTTTGTGCCATTCAATTGAACAGAAATGCTGGTGGTGAATGTCTAAATTTGCTTCATGATCCACAATTTGAAAAAAAAAAAAATCTTACTATAAGGAAATGAAACCAAAATCAAAACTGAGGTCAGTTACTAATGAAAAGATACTTTAATTAGAAAGTACAAGAGAGAGAACTGTCTATATTAAATTCTCAGTAGATATGGCACGATGTAATGTTACAACATCCTAAACATCTTAAACTCTCCCACCTCCTTGACTTTGCTTATACTAACTAGAATGGTCTTTTACTTTCTCCACTGAACAAATCAGACTCATTCTTCCAGGGACACCTTAATAATTGTCACCTTCTTTTGGGTTTTCTTGATCTCCCTAACAGAAAAATAACACAAAACAAACAAACGAAAAACAATGCTTGTCTTTCTGTGTCCAGTGCTCTGAGCATTTTGTCATTCTTTTATATTTCATTTACATGATAGTATCCCAGTTATTTGCTTGTGCATCTACCTCATCTACTCAAGTGTGGTTCCTGGAAAGCAAGGGATCTATCAAAGATGAACTGAGTGGAAATTTCTTTGTAAAGAAAGCACCAGATGTCAATTGTGCATCTTTACTGATAGAAAAAGTTAATATTGTAAGTGAGGTATTTTTACTATCATTTTTTTCTTGGGACAATGGTCTAGTTTTCCTGTCTGTCTTCCTTTCCTCTCCCTTCCTTCCTTCCTTCCTTCCTTCCTTCCTTCCTTCCTTCCTTCCTTCCTTCCTTGAGGATTGAACTCAGGGGCTCACCCGTAGTAGAGCAAATGCTCTACTACGGAGATATACTCCTAACCCCACCTTATCTATTTGTTTTTTCAAACATTGATAATTACAATCTTAGAATTACTTTATAAAAAAAATTAAAAACTTGCTGAAATTTGTGTTATTGAAACACTAGCATACTTGAAAAATATGGAATCTTTGCCAAGGGCTGATTTACACAAAACTGTTAGAGAAATGAATCTTACAGTTATTTCATCAAAGATGGTTTTATTGTACCAAATCGTAGACCAGGTGGGATGCCACAAAGGGTAGCACTCCAAGCTCAAAGTGAGATAACTTCTTGCGTCAGCTGTGCTTTCTTTGACAGATGGAAATATTGCCTTTGCACCATGATCACAGTAGGACTTGACCTCTCAAGTCATTTGTAAAGAAGTTTTACCAGCCATAATTCCCACCGAGCCATCAATGATGAGGCCTAATACATTGTAATTATAATAACAGTCACTATGCTTAGCACAGTAATTAGAAGCTTAGATTAGGGGACAAATAAAACCAGATTCAATTTCTAGGTTCTTCAGTTGTTTGCTAAAAATTACTTAATCTTTCTAGTGATCAGTTTCCTCATCTATCAAGTGGGATTGATAAATACCACTTCCTCATATGCATGCATTAGGTTATATAATTCATGAAAATATTTAGCTTACTGTCTGATATATATATATATATATATATATATATAGTAACTTTAAAATGAATGTTAGACATTGGATTAATTGAGCACCTAAATCATCCTATTGACTCATTATGAAAAGTCACTTCGATAAGAATATTGCCATGATGAAAAAACAAAAAGATGAGAGAATCTTGTGCATCCTTTCTCTGAGTCTTCCTCTTTTCACATTTTTCTCCTTTTTAGACCTCCAGAGGTTTCATTATTTGTTCCCTCATTCATTCTCCAGACTCCTCTGTGCTAAGCATTTGTTATATAAAGGTGAAGCAGCATGCTGTGCTCTCCAGGAGCTCACAGTGTAATAGGAAAAATGGTTTTAGAGAGATTTTCTAATATCACATCTATTAAGCAGCAGAGGTTGGATTCAGACACATGTCTGACTCTGGCTGATTATAAGTCTGTGCTCATTTCACATTACAAGTGTGAAGTGATTTGAAGCAACTTATTTGAATCCATGAAGCCTGCCTTCTTGCTTTCCTCCCTCCCCTCTTCCCTCTCTATTTTCCTTTGTTTTTCCCTTCTTTCTTTCTTCTCTTCCTTTTAATCTTGTTTTTCTTTTATTATTTTAGGTGGGATGGGGAGTCTACACATCAACATTTTTTATTATTTATGTGATAAAACTGGAATGAATTTAAATTTACATATTATAATGAAATCATTAGAGAGAAAAATAAATCATCTTTGAAAAGAGCAGACTGTTTCTGTTAGGTATCCTAACTCAAAGCTCTTTAATTAATGAACTGCCCCTGGTGCTGAGGGTTCCACATCCCAAAGAATGAAGTGGAATATCTATGACCTTGTGGCTCAAGTGCAGCTCATCTGACTCCAGAATTAAGTCAAACATGTTGTAAAAATACAAGGAAGTGTTCCATTAAGAAGCCAGAGAAAACTTCTGACCAGGAGAATTCAAGAGAAAGTTTCAGATTCTACTTGGAGTTCATCTCTCTTTTCTTTTGGTTTTCCCCATAGGAGAGTGTCAATGGATATCAAGACAGACATCTTTTTAATTAGCTTCAAGCCTAGGCAGATTGAATAACCAGGAGATTGGAACAAACTCTTAAAGTCTGTTTTAGTTATTTTTCTATTAATGAAAAGATGACCACAAATTTAACAATTAACCCTCAGAAGAATTTGACTCCAAAACAGAACTTAGAATAAGAATATGCTAATCAAAAAACTGGAATTGAATTAAATTATCAGAGTTAATAGTAAAAGATCAATAGTAAAGATTAATACTAAAAGCAAACTTACTTGAGGTTATAAAGAGTTTTCCCCTTAATATTAAAAAGTTATAAAGTTAGTTAAAACTTTGTATTTCAAAATTAAATTATTGGCTATGGCTTTTTTTCCCCTCTCTGGATTTCAGGTGTGACAGATACATCATAGGAATGGTGAGTAGTTCCATTTTAATTGCCAACTTCAGCCATAGAAAGTGTCTATCTACAATCTTTTTTTTTTCCTAGTGCTGGGAATGGAACCCAGGGCTTCACACATGCCAGGCAAGCATTCTATCACTATTGTGGTTAAGACATGAGGTGTCTCCCTAAAGTATGTGTGTGAGACAATGCAAAAATATTCAAAGATAAAATAATTGATCATGAGAAGTATAACCTAATTGGGGGATCCATCAACTGACATGAATTAACTAGGTGGTGACCATAGTCAGGTCGGTGTGGCTGGAGGAGATATGTCACTGAGCATATGCCTTTAGGGTCTATATTTTGTCCCTGGGGAACAGAGATTTATGTTACCTGACTGTCATTGCCCTGATCTGCTTTACTCTGCCGGGCCCTTTGGCCATAATGCCCCAGAGGTATGAAGTTGGTCAACCATGTATTGAACCTCTGAAACTGTGACCTAAAATAAACTTTTACTACTCTCCATTGTTCTAGTCATATCTTTTGGTCACAGTCATGAAAAAGCTCTCTGAAACAACCATTACACCACATCTCTAGCCCTCTGTTTATAACTCTGATAGGAAAATCACCATGCATCTGAGTTAAAAGTGGGGAAAGTGTATTTTTATTGAATAGCAATGTCTGCTGAAGGTGTAGGGGAAATAAATGCCATAATTTTGCCTTTTGTTGTATAAATCATGATATAATATAGAATATGCCCACATCTTGCTAAGTGAATGTCATAATTCTTGCAAACATATTGAATTCAGAAATGGAAACATTTTGTAGTGCTGAGCATAACTAACCTGCATTTTTTTAAAAAACAGATAAATAAAAATAATAATTCTTCTATGTTGTCAATGGGACATCAATGACAAGATTTCTTTGCTCACCACTGCCTCCTTACTCTTCAATTCACCTCTCAAGAACTTTTCACAGTATTTCAAAGACTTGGATTTTCTTGAATTCTTATCTAAATTAGCCTGGAAAAAAGAAGTTTAGTAGGTCTTTTGTTACACTAACATAAGTCGTATCAGTCGTGGTTTTACAGAGAAACAGAACTAATTGTTTATGTGTGCATATTGTAAGTCATAAGGAATTAATACACAATTAGGGGAACTGACAAGTCCCATGATCTGCAGGGTGAGCTCAAAAGCTGGAGGCCCAGGAGAGTCAATGCTTCTGTTTATTTTCAAATGCAGGAAGAAGGCGATGTCCTAGTTTGAAGGTAGCGAAGGAAAAGGGATCCTCTCTGACTTAGGGCAGAGTTAGCTTTTTCATTCTATCAAGACCTTCAACCACTCGAATGAGGTACAATCATATTAAAGTAGGCAATCTGCTTTACTCATTTAAATACTAATTTAAATACTAATTTCATCCAAAAATACTCTCATTGATACATACATAATAATTTTTGGCACTCCATGGCTGGGCATACCATGGCCCAGTCCATTTGACACATAAATTCAATCATTACAGGAATAGGTGACCGAAACACCAGTGCTGATTTAAACATTCATAATTCTTATGACTTTCAGCACTCTAAATTTCCTGTTTTTCAAGTAGTTAAGAAGCTAGAATGACAATAAACACACATTACTTGAAAACAAAAGAAAATACAAAAGTAGGAAGGATTTGCATTCTATCTTATTTTAAATAAAGCATGATGGATGAGGTTATGACTTGATCCTTCACTACCAAATCAGCATTTCTACACAAGGCTACTTAACCTGTGAATACACAACACATCCAAATTTTCAACTCATATAACACAACACATGAAGCCACTAACTATCCTTGTTTTCTAATCTTTTTTTTTTTACATATATTTGAATAGAAAATCAGCAAGACTGTTCCCAAGGAACATCTCTCACAAGGTTTTCTCTAATTTTGTTAAAAATAAATTATAAAAAGGAGAAATGCTTTGTTTATTACAAGGGAGACAAAATCCCTGACCTCATAGAACTTATATTTTAATAAAATGAGACAGAAATCAAGTGAATAAACCAATAAAATTAATAATATGTAAGATGACAAGAAGTATGCAATGTGGGGAAAATATCATGGAATGAAAGTGTTAGAAATAGCTCCGATATAGCGGATGTGATTTTATATAAAGTGGTCACACAAGCCTGAACCAACAAAGTGACATCTAAGGCAATATCCAGTGGGAGCAAGTATGCCATACAGATATTTAAAGATTGTTTCAGGCACAGAAGCAGCCAGTGCAAAGTTTGAGGTAGGGGAATGCCACAAATCAAATATTCAAAATCAAGGAGGATTCTAGGGCAAAACAGGTAAGTCAAGAGGAAAAGGAGATCAAATCAGAGAGACAGTAAGAATGTGTCCAGATAGGACCCTGTAGATGTTTGTAAGGACTTTACTTTTCTCTCAGCACTTGAGCAGAGAAATGGTATGCTCAGACTTACAGTTCAAAGTTATCACTCTGAATCCTGGGTGGAGGAGACTACAGAGCGGGCATGGGTGAGCTCAGGGGAAACTGTTTAGTGAATATTCTAATAACTCAGGGGATATGTAACTATAGATTGGGTGAAAGTGATAGAAACAGAGTTAAGGTAAGGGTTACAGTTTGGATCCATAATGTCCCCCAAAGACTTATGTATTTAAGGCTTGGTCTCTAAGGCAACCATGTTCAGAGGTGGGGCTTTTAGAAAGTGATTGTATCCTGAAGGCTGTGATGTCATCAATGGATTAATTCATTGATGTGTTCACAATTGATTGGCATATTGGGATGTGGAGGAAACTTTAGGAAGTGGGAATAGTTGAAGGAATTAAGTTCTGGAAACATGCCCTGGAAGACTGTCTCTGCTTCCTGGCTGCCATGAGGTGAGAAACTTTCCTTTGCTACCTGCTCATCATGATGCTCTGCCTTATCATCGTTCCAGAAACAAGAGAATCATCCAGCCATGGACTGAAACTTCTGAATCCAGGAGCCAAAATAAATCTTTCTTTATTTAAATGCTTTTTTAAGGTATTTTATCATAGTAGTGGAAAACTAACACAATAAGTAATGGAATTCTAGATGCTGTTAAATGGTTATTCTCTTTTCTTTACACTCTTTTCTTCAAACTTTCTCTCTTTGTCTCTCTTCAGCATTTTGTTCCTATAACTAGACAGGAAATTAGGTGAGCATTGAATCCTAGTTTACAAACCTACATTATCTATACAGTTTCATTATTGTTTCTATGTTTTAAGTTATGATTTAAATGTTATTGCAATAATAGATTGATATGAAGTGTGAGTAGTAGACATAAAAATCCCTAAACTATACTTTTTAATTTTATTTTCTGGTAAGTAACTTATGGTAAGTTTCAAAAATTATTCTGCCACTTACTAACCTAGGAAAGATGATGGAAATAACTTAGTTTTGTCTTGTTTCACCTTATCTCATTTCAGGGGAATAGAAGACAGGCTTCTAGTTTTGAACCATCTAAGTTAGAAATTTCACTTTGTTATCCATGGGAGTTATTGTGTGGTCAGCTGAGCATAGGAAAAGGGCAGATCAAAGATAATTGAGCAAATCTTAGGTGTATGTACAAATATGGAATTTTCTCCATTGTGCCAGATATATCCAAGTCATTTTACTTCTTACATAACATGTTGTAGAACTGCTAAATATAAGTAGAAATTATAAAACTTTCTGTTTAGTTACCAGTTGTATTAAATGTGGCTGAGGCAGTTCATTACTAAATTGTGAAGTAAATTTAAATCCTAATAAAATGCACTGAGTAATACATGATTGTGGGCCAAGATTTGGTATTTACATAATCAGACTGCCCCATTTGACAATGAAAGCCCTAGAAAGAGTGTGAAAAAAATATGGTAGTCATGACCCTCACAGCTTGAGAAAAGAAAATAACTGTATGAAGAATCTTCAGTTCAGAAGATAACCTACTTTTCCCCTTCACTATTATTTTTTCCTTTTCATCTTTACTTTGTTTATATTCAGGGTCTCTTTGTGTGTGTGTGTGTGTGTGTGTGTGTGTGTGTGTGTTTTACCTTAGTTAGTATTATTAGTTCCTTTTCTTAAGCAGCCAGCTAAGTTTATACTCCCAACTACTTGCCTTGTCTTACTGGGGTCTCACATCCATGCCATTATGTACCCATCCAAATCTTCCTCCGGCCAGGTGTCAGACAACTAGCCCCTGTGCCCTAGCATAGACAAGGTTATTCAAGTTATCCAATCTATAGGGAGGGAGAAACTCCTAGGCCTGCCCTGCTGCCACACATAAGCTGTCCCTGACAGCTTCAACCTGCTGTTAACTGTCCCAGGGTGTGACCTCTTATATCGATATGTTGGGTAGACTTTCTTCATTTGGACTTTTAACAAAGATGTCCACCTTTCATCTATTCAGGCTCAGAGTGTGTGTGCCTCTTTGAGAAGGATCTACAAATTCTATAAAATAGGAAGGAAGAGACCAACAAGCCCTTTCATCCTGACCATTCCCGTTTCTTTGCCTCAGCCACACTTTCAGAATGCCTCACTTATGTTTCTCCAACTTTACCATCTTTCTCTTTTATAATGGCTCTTGTCTCCCAGTATCTACACTCTATACAAATAGAGTAATCATACTTCTCTGGGCTCAGGAATTCCTGTAAATTACCTCAAAATGCTCCATAAAAATGAAAAAAAAAACTTAAAAAATATTAAAAGTTTAATGGAGTAAAAGGAAAAATGCCCAGCATAGAATATAAGAGCATGCACATACTATACATTGCTCCACCACCCCTCCATAACACACACAGACCCATCATGGCAAACACCACCAGTGGGAAAGCAGAAAGTTCCATCTCTCTGTGATAGGCACTGTACCTTGAACTGCCTGACACCATCTCTATCGTTAGCAAAAATCCTCTAGTTCCTGTATCTTATGGTTTATAACCAAAGTAGGCATGTGATTTTCAGTTGTTAATACTGCTTAATTGTGAACTCATGAAGGCACAAAATTTATTTCTAGATGCTTTTCTAAGTATGTTTTTTAAATTTCAGTAGTTTCCTTGATTATGCATTGTTCTTTGTCTTCTTATGTGAACATTATTTTTCACATTCGCTTAATTTCTTCTTTGCGCAACTCTGTGCTATTTTTTCTTTCCTAACACCAATCCTCATTGATGCAACAAATATCTTTCTCAACATTCTATGCCATAGGCAAATCTCCTTAATTGGTGCTGGTGCTTGTCATTTGCTGAATAGAGAAGAAAAGTGAAGAAGTCACCCAACTCGCTTCATTAATGACATATGTGGCTACACTCATAAGGAGACCATGTAAAGCCCCAAATTTCAGAAAATGTAACCTTGTTCAAGATCCAAGCCAAGACTCAGATATGACATCAGCAACTAGTATACACTATGGTTTTGCAGTTTGTTGAAATTATAGATCTGACCAAAATGGAAAATATTCAATTTACTTGGGAGGATTTTTTGTTTCTTGTTAATATTCTAATTTGTTCACACATTATTCAGACAATGAAACCACCTAGTAAAACATTTTTTTTTTAGTAAATAAGAATAATTCTATGAAATATCAAGGAGTAAATATGAGTAAAGAGGCACAGGGAACACAAAAGCCTACAACAAAAGTATAGACAAAATGTTTATACTCTTCCCGGGGACTGTATAATAATTGATAAAAATCCTGCTTACTCAGCTTAAAATGTTATGCTGATTTTGAGATCCTTCTAGACATATACAAGGTAAGGCAATAAAGCTAGGCTCTTTGCTGAGAAAGAACATGATTTACATCTTATAGTTTGGTTTAATTTCTTTGCTGAGCAAGCAGACAAGGCACTTAGGAGCCCTGCCAAACCATACATTAATTTTTTTTCATTAAGGTAGAGTTTATAAATGGAATGAAATTATGTATGGGAATTTACACAGATGTCTTGATGAATACAGACTCTAATTTTTTTCCAAAATGAATGCAATTTCCACCATTTAGAGTTTATGATTTCAAAAATGTGCAGTGATTTTAGGTTCTGTTTTTTTTTTTTTTTTCAGGAACTTTGAAGCAATTTTTGAACCACTATGAAAGGACATGGAGACTCTGGTAGTGTTTTTGGAATGCTTCTTGCATTCCATAATATCACCTCAGTGCATTTTTATATTGTTTTTAAACATTTATGGAATCTTTATTGAGTATTTAAGATGAGCACTGTGGGAATACAAACATGAGTTAGACACAGTATTTCCTTGAAGAATTTTCTATCCATGAAATAAACAGACATCTGAAGAATTAGCCTAATGCAGAATGAAATAAGTACTAAATACAGACACCAGTGATATTCCAGGGGAGTGCACAGAGAAGCAAATTAGGCTTGTTTCTGGGAATCATGGTGAGGGCCAACTTTCAATGGCTCTCATAGGATAAGGTGGGTGTGGAGAATTGAACCCAAGCACAGAAGCCTGAGGATATAGTCTCAGGGAATGGGTGGCAGTCTGCAGAGCCTGTGGGTGCCAATGATGAAGAGTGGAGGTGAGAGATGAGGCTCTGATCAGGGTTTAGATGATCTCAAACACCGTGTCAAGAACTTTGGATTCATAATAGTGTAACTAAAGTTTCCAATTCATTTTCTAACAGATTGGTTTATTACCTCAGTTTTAAGCATCACACACTTGCAATTTTCTTTGATGAAAATCGTCACTTTCTAAAAATGAAGTCTAGTTGTACCTTTATATTAAACTAAACTAGTTCTGGCCTACCTTTGAGTTTCATAATTAATAATTCAGGGATATGTTGCACAGAGAAGGAATATGTCCTTTATCAGAAAAACAGTATAATTTAAAATTATTTATGATTTTTCATATCACTTGTACCTGTGTTCATAAAAATCATTTTATACTTACTTTGAGTGAAAATGATGTACAAAATTTAAACTGAAGTGTTTTTTAAAATATTGAAACATTAAATGATGATTACACCATAGCCATTAGCCTGATTTTGAGTTAAACATCTTTGTCACCATATCAATTACTTATGCCACTTTGATACTATCTAATATCAATTGTACATAGATGATGTACTAGTCACTATGTTAGGTGCAAGCATGATTTTATTCAGATCTCATAATACCTTCATGATTAATGTAATTATCCTATCTTTAGATAGGATAGACAAAAAAAAGTCAAATCCCACTTAAAGTTAAAAATAACACCAGCAACAGGGAGGAAAGGGGATGTAATGGGGACTAAATTAGGGCAAATTATATTCCATGCTTGTATAATCATGTCAAAAGGAACCTTAATATTATTATAACTAATATGGACTAATAAAAATACTTACAAAAATAAAACACTGGCATTAGTCCCAGATATATGTGATTCCAAAATTTTGTTAAGTTTAACAAAGAATTGTTGAATATCAACTATGTGATTGTTCCAGTAAACAAAGGTATAAAGACTTAATCTCCTCCCTTCTGGAGTTTAAGGCTTAATGAAAAGTATTTCCATACCTAAAAATGTTCATATTCTTTCCACTCCATCATCTTGCATTCCTTCATCCTGAAAGGTAGGACAGAAAGTATTGTGGACATTGAAAATACAATAAAAGACACAATCTTTACAGCCATAAAGGTTAAGTTGGATTTAGGTGCACACATCCACTCAAAAATGTAATTAACTTGAGTATTCTCTCTTTTGTGAAGGAGGTACCCTGTGAATGAACCTGGACTGTTTGTCCTAGAGGTAATAATCTGCCTTGCTTGGTGATGGATCTATCGGTTATGTCATTGAAGATTATGTCAGCTTCATAAAAAAAGATGCTGATGGGAATTAAAAATCAGAAACACTGCAAATTCATATACAAGTTAGGTTTGTAATGGAAACAATTTGATTTGCATATTGCAGCACAGAAGGCAGTGTTTCACATAAGATGGAAGGGAAGACTGTTTCCAGGTGCAAGAAACATGAGGTGCACACCAGTTGAGAGAAGAAAGAACAAGACTATTCTAAGACAGAAATGAGATTAGTTTAGTCAAATTAGAATTAAGGTGCATATTTTAGGATGCATCATAAAATAAAGATTACATACATTTTTCACTAGTTTGAAAACATATAGTACACTAAATAAGTAGCTCCCTTTTCCTCAGAGTACTTATATATGAGAATATTTGTATCCTTTGAAGTTGAAGACAATGAGTATACATAAGGAAGAAAAAGCAGAAGAAGGTGAGAGAGAGAGAAGAAAAGTGGGGGGCAAGGGAGGGAGATGAAGTATGAAGAAAGGAAGGGGAAAGGAAAGAAGAATGAAATGAAGGAAAAACTTTTCTGAGAACTAGAGAGCATGTTTGGTAGTGTGTTGATATTACTTAACTAAAATTTTACCATAGATGGTGGATAAAGTAGGCTTAACTTTCTCAAAAATATGCCTTGGGGTCTGGAGTTGTGGCTCAGTGGTAGTAGAGTGCTTGTCTAGCATGTCCAAGGCCCTGGGTTCGATCCTCAGCACCGCATAAGGATAAATAAAGGTATTGTATCCATCTACAACAAAAAATAAATATGAAAAAAATGTCCTGCAGATACAATTTAACATAGTTAAATATCTTATGTCCCTCTGTTTACACAATAGTCTGCTTTCCTCAAAATTGATTTTGTTTAAAGTTTCAGTTGCATATTCCTTTAATGCTACATCAGAAGTTCCTCTAGTTTCCTATCATCTAGTTATCAGATTGACATAGTTTATATTCTTTGACTGTATATGCCTAATGATATTATAGAATTCAAGAAACATAAATACTTGGCCTTCTAGAACTTGTGTGCTAGATTTAGTGTACAAGAGGCTCCAAAATATAGCACTATTTGGCAGCTAGTTTATGCAATAAAAGGTTAGTAGATCGACAAGTTCAGTGTAGAGACATTACACCGTTCTGTTAAATTAAATGAAGCTCCTGTCCCCCTTTTTTACTAAAATCTGTAAACAAACCAAATACAATTGTTACATAAGAACTAGAGGAGAACTTAGTGTTTATTTTAATAATTTCTCACATGGAATTACCTGTATGACCTGATGCTCTCCTGGTTGGGCAGAAGACTAGAACTTTACTAAGTGAATAAAACATTTTTCTTACTGAATGAATAAGATAGAGTTAATATTTATTTTTACTATTAATATTCTAATATTATGTATAACTAATATGGACTAATAAAAATACTTACAAAAATAAAACACTGGCATTAGTTCCAGATATATCTGATTCCAAAATTTTGTTAAGTTTAACAAAGAATTGTTGAATATCAACTAAGAATACCAAGAGCAGCCGGGCACCATGGCACAAGCCTGTAATCCCAGCAATTCATGAGGCTGAGGCAGGAAGATCATGAATTCAAACCCAGCCTCAGCAACTTAGCAAGTCCCTAAGAAACTCAGGAGACTCTGTCTCTAAATAAAATTTTTAAAAATGCCTGGCTCAGTGGTTAAATGCCCCTGGGTTCAATCCCAGGTACCAAAAAAGAAAAAGAATACCAAGAGCAGAAAACTTTATTTGAATTAGAAAAAAGTTAACCAATAAGTTACACTTCAAAAGTTACAAATTTAACTAATAAAATTTTTGACTATAAAATTTATCATTTTGGGCTTAAAATGATATTTTACTCCCTACTATTATTACACTGATTATAATACATTGGTTATAACCCCTATTATTATTTAGAATATTTAGGATGTTAATTATAGAATTAAAAATTATTTAGGATAATATCTAAAATTTTCTTTCATAATAGAGTCAAATTTATCCTACTACATATATATTATACATTATATATAAAATACACACACATTATGTATATGTATATATATATATATATATATATATATATATATATATATATATATAATCTTGTCTTAATTCTTTTTACATTCTTTTTTTTAAAACTCTACATTTCTCTCAGTAACTTTTTCTTGTTGTGACATGTAGAATTGGTCATGGAATATAAAAATATTCAAACGAATCCAAGTCATATGATAGTACAAAATAAATTTTGATCAGCCAAAATTCCACTCATTTCACAGGGGGGAAAAAAGATGGCTTAGTGGTCAACATCTGATCCTCTGTGTAGTAATAATAGTGAAATAATATCAACCAGGAGAACAGTGAAATCACACTATATTGTAAGATAGGAATGAAATGGAACTTTCACTCACCAGATCTGTTAAAATAATGATATGCAAATGTAGAAAATGGCAATTCATTAATCTATTCAAAAGGATAAAAGGGAAAGAAAGATTAATTATAGCACTCTTGCGTCCAAATGCTTCTCACCCTTTACATGAGTTCTCTTCCTTAAATCTGATGGAATATTTCCTGTAGAACTTTTCTTAAATTGAAAATTTGATAATTAAGTTATTAAAACAGTACACTGAAAAGATTTTTTATATTCCAATAAAATTGCCTCTCTGTGACGTTATGAATTTTGTTTTAATCACTTACTTCACTTATTTCAGCTAGTTTATTTTGAAATGCAAGGAAACTTTAGTGAAAACACTCCTTGACATTAATGTTATTAACAGACCAGTCCAATCTAAGAACTCAGATTAGGTCTGGAAGTGATTAAAAACAAACAAATTTCTTGATAATTTTTTCACCATGTTTGATATTTTGTGAGAGAATAACAAGGAAAATTAGCTTCATCTATTATTTTTCATAGGAAATTACATATAAATTTGCATGTCAGTATACATTTTATATGCATACTTTTTTGTTTTCCATTTGTTTGGCTTTAATTTTTTATGTATTAATTCTCTTAGGACATTTCTGGTTATATGTCTGGAAACTTCAGCCATCCAGAAAAAAAGAAGGTTGGGAAATAATGAAAAAAATGTGCTGAAAGAATTCACATAAAAGTTTTGGAGACTTGAAAATGGGAACAACAGACACTTAAAAAGTTATTGAACCAGAAAATAAAAGTCTTTCCTGGCAGGTATTTATATAGCAATATGCTGATAACTATTGGATAAAAATAAAGGCCTTCAGACATTATTACAGAGCTCCCATCCATGAAATCCAACTTTAATTCAAAGGAAAAGACAACCTAATTCATATTTTTTTCTGGTTTGAATATTAGAAAATAAAATCATCGATAATAAAAGAAAAATGAAGTATTAAAAGAAATTTAGTGTGTTTATTTCAGCTATCTTCTTAGGAAGTTCTTCCCATTTGCTACTATACTAGTAAATACCTATATATATATAAATACATAGGATGTAAGTAAAATCTATATATTGGTATACAGTTTCAAAATAATTTATGCCACTGAATTTCATTGTTTCCCTTTGGTATAAATATTTTAATAAACAGATGTCCTCACAGTGGAAAAATATAAAAATAAGAAAACTCAGAGCAACTTCTTCCAGTAGGACTAATACAAGTATTTATGTGGTGTCTGAATATTAGTAATCCAAGAATTATCAAATTAAATGCTCAGACTCTGGGAATCAAACTGCAGATTTTTTTAAGGAAGGGGGCAGGTGTTATTGATTAAATTCTTCTTCTTCCATTATTTAAACCATCTTATTAAAAACTTATATCTCATGTTCTCTGGTAGACTTTGAACCAATTTCACCTACATTTATATTTCATGAATTAATAAAACTTAAACATAAAAACATTTTATGATTCTCCCATTATTCATTCATCCAAACTTAATTATGCAAATTTATGTAGATAAATATTAGGAAAAACATAAATAGCATATAACAAAACCAAAATCAAGCATAGAACTTTGGACCCTGTACTGAACAATTAAGGACTCATTAAAGGCTCTCAGACTGAGGGGTGATAGACTAAAATATGCAGCAGTTTGTCTAGTTATTTTAACTTTCCTTTTAAAATTTGAACCTAACCACAGATCATGGAATGGGTGTAGAATAACCTACAAGAGAAACTTGTTGATTATTTTGTATTTATAAAACATCCTGATAAGTTTGTGTCTGAACAAAAAATAATTTTTCAGTAGACAGAATCATCTTGTTGTTTATGTTCTACATAATAAATTATCAGATGTGTTACTGTTAATACAATTACAAGATATTGACAAGATAAAATAAAAAAGTATTGAGCTGGTACAGATTACTGACTCAAAAAAAATCACTTCTGGACCTATTAAGAACACATAGTATTCAATAATTATCTATTCTTTTATTTAACAGACTAATCCAGGAAATCCTAAAGACTGTTAAGAAAAATAGTACTTGAGGATTAAAAACCAAGTTCATAAGATTTTCCACTGAGCAAATGTTCTGCTATGATTTTCTTTTCTTATTCATCATTACTGGGACCAGTCCAAATTGATAGTACTTTCATTTAAAGGTAAAGAAACTTCATCCAATCACTTACATGGGGAAACAAATTAATCTTTGATTCTCCCTTACTATCTGTTGATCCTTGTTCAGAAGTTTCAGATCACTCTCTCTCTTTTTTTTTTTTTACTATATTTTCTTTAGTTGTCAATGGGCCTTTATTTTATTTATTTATATGTAGTGCTGAGAATCAAACCCAGTGCCTCACACATGCTAGGCAAGTACTCTACTGCTGAGCTACAACCCCAATCCACATCACTCTTTCTTGACCTCTTCTTAATACTTCCTCTGCCACAGTACTAATGTGATATTTTTCTGGGGAACTCTATTTCTAGATAGTAGTCCCACAGTTTGTGACAATCAGTTCTCTATAACACATAGGATCTAATCGTTCTTTCCCTCCAAAATTGCCCATGGAGTTGGAATGCCAGTTGACCACAGGCATATTTCCTTAGTAAGATATTCTACTGTCATCACGATCTGAGTCAGACTTCACAAACACCTCCCAGACTATATTCTCCCCCCGCCCTGAAATAATTACATTTATGGAAGGACTTCACACTGTCTGTTGAAACATTCATTTATCACTGTAACACTGATGATTTTGTCATAGATTGGCAACAGTGTGTGTTAATATGACAGGGTTTTCAGTATCATTATGTACATTATTTTCTGAACATACTGACTGATCAGTTACTTACATTAATTAGAAAATGGCTGAGAAATTAGGCAATTGTATCAGGTCCTGGCAGGAAACAAGGGCACATTCAGCAGGTATTTTGAAGATAACTTAATAGAAGCATATTTATAAAAGTCTGAGTAAGGTTAAGGGACCAATAAGCTATGTTACTAGACTCAGTGATTAGCAACAGTAGGAGTTCCTAAGGCTGCAAGCAGTGATGCGTGTTTCCTCAAGTTCAGGAAAACCTTATAGACCTTCTGGAGAAAGGAACCAGAATCCAGGGACCTTAGCAGGGAGCAGGGGAAGAAAAGTCCTACATATTTCTCCTCTAGTCCTCCTAGCTGTTTGTTAATTCATCTTATTGGTCAATTCAGCAGAAAGCTAGGGAACAAGGTCAGTAAGGATTAAGCCACTACTCTGTTCAAAGCAGGGCAAAGAAAGAAAGAGAGTGGATGGGGTAACATGGGAAAGAAAAATGGTAAATAAATTTCAAAAAACATAAGTAGACTAATTTGAATCTTTCTATTGCCCCCTTTCTTCAGCTGGTTGTGCTAGAATGCTTATGTTAGAGCAGAGCTTTCTAACCCTTTCTCCACATGAAACACAAGGTAATCAGTCAAACAAAGAAGATTTGGGGAACATATTTAAAATGTTTGGTAAAACAAAAAAATGGAATTACTTTGTATGATAGTATGAATAAAGAATATTTGAAATATTAAATTTAAGGGATGTGATACAGTGGTGGAACTCAAGTAGGGTGTGTATGAAGGTTTATTTCCTAGCACTGCCAAAAAATAAAAGTAAAAAAAATGAATAAATGTTGAATTTACATGAAATTTCTCCAAATTTAAAACTTTGTATTTTTAAGAAAACAATCAAGCTTCTTCACAAATGTAATTTTAAATAGTAGCTTTTAGGTTTTAAATGGTCAATCACGATTCCTGAGCAAGACTTTTGAACAAAGTTCTCTTCATATTCTTGAGAATCACTGTTGACCAGAAATGTTATTGATAAAATTGGCAAAACCATTTTTAATAGCTAGAAAGCCATTCAAAAATTGTAAGATTTCTTATAAATCGTAAAATTATAATCAGATAAATTATAATTAAATAAATGTTCTTCTTTTCAGTCACTATAAAGATAATATAAGATTCAATATTACTCTGGTGATGCAAATAAATTTCAATTCCAAACAAAACTTTTACATATTAGATATTTCAAACTGTTGATGGAATTCTAATTTTCAGAATATGTATGTAATGATAAAACCGTTTTTCTGATGCTAACTTTAAGACCAAAAATCACACACTCTAAACTAGGAAGTTCTGTCTTAAATTTACGAAAACAGATTTGGACCCATCACATAGACCAGTACCCACAAGATGATCCACTCCTTTGGTCCCTCCTCCACCTCTTTTCTCTGAATTTATGAGGGTCTGCTCTGTTTTTCTTGAGCATATAGGACTCTCACAAACTTCATGAGCCTCTAGTCCTTGTTGGGTTGCAGTATATATTCACTCTAGCCACGGATTGGCTGTCCAGGTGGTGGTAAATATACAAGAAAGCTCCACAGGATGGATTATCAGAACTCTTCCCATCTCAGGAATGGCTCTGGCCTCCCAGATTTCCCTCCTATGTTCCAAAGCCAAAGGAGATCAGTACTTAAGACACAATCTTTTCTACTATGCACTGATTGAGAAACTCAGTAGCCAGAGAAATGTTTGTTTAGCTACAGTCTCTTACAAACCTTCTGAAAACAATTCTAAAAGTATAAAAGGTAAATATGATATGCATTTCTCTATTAGGTTTGAAAATTTAATATTTCTAAGGTTTCAAATGGGGTTCTACAGTTTGATCAAGTCGTAATACCATGTAACACAAGGCAAGACTGATCAGAGACGGGTTGTAGTATCATAGAATATAAGGCTGGAAACCTAGTCATCAGATTCTTCTTTATATGCCTAAAGTCCTTAATCCATTGTAATTTATTGGTTGATTTTTACCTCTTTTGTAAGTGGAACAAATGAAATGAAGAAGTTGTGATTCTACTGAAGTAAATTCTCCTAAGAATTGTATTCTCATTTTTTTAGAAAGGTAATTTACAGTGTCTCTCCAAAACAGTAAATACAATGTTTATAACGTTTCTACGAGAAATCTCTCAAAAATCCTGCCCACTTGCTCTTTATTATTCCTGCTAGAGTCCTGCTCTTACCCTTGATTTGAGTGAGGTGATGAATCTGAAGTCAAGTGTATTCCCTGCCCATATATACGCTCAGAGTGATTATAAAAGGATAAATATTTTCCTGTGTGACACGGATTCCTGAATGATGGCAAAGCCCTCTATTGTCTATCCTGCCTAAAAGTGAGGAGTTCATTTGTATTTGTTCATATTGGAAAAATGTTATTTTATCAAGCAGAGGGTTGAATTTAGTGTGGTGACCTCTGAATCCATGAGGGATATTTTCCAAGATTCCCAGTGGATGCCTGAAATCAAAGGTAGTGCTGAACACCATCTACACTGTTTTTTTTTTTTCCCCATTTGTACTGCAGCCTTTTTTATGTAGTAGTAGAGTTAATCTGCTTTTCCATGTTTTATTCTTTGCTTCACTACTCACGTGCCCTGGTACATGATTAAATTAAATTAAGTGTTACTTGAATTACTTGAACATAAGCACTGCAATACCAGGATAGTCACTAACTTCTTGGGCCTGCATGCCCAGGTTAGGTTGCAAGGCATCCTCACTCTAGCCACTGAGTAGATGTTCTGGTGGTGGTGCACATCCAAAAAAGCACCACAGGGTGGATTATCAGACTTCTCTCTATCTCAGCAATGACTCCAGCCTCCCATATTACAATGAACAAGTGAGAAATGGGGGAGAAGGTTAGCAAATATAGGATAAATACAATGGACCAAAGGAAGATTCATATCCCAAGCCCAACAAAGCAGATGGCATGAGATTTCATCATACTCTCAGCATAGCAGGCAATTTTAAACTTGTAAATTGCTTATTTCTGGAATGTTCCATTTAATATCTTCCAACAGTGGTTGACCTCACGTAGCTACAATTGTGGAAAGAAAACTCTGGTATAATATTGTTCAGAGTAGAATAAAAAGACATCAGAATAATTTGTTTTCATTGATATCTCAGTTGCATAATGTCTTATAATTTTGACTTATTACGTATCTAAAATAACCCTGGAATTACACATAACTTAAAGATTGAGATCAACTCAGTTTTTAAGTTATAATTACACTGAGCTAAATTTTATTAGAAGGTTTTCAAAAAGCAGGAATAAACGTTCCCACAGCAAACCTCATCTTTGATAAAATTTCCTCCACCATTTCCCAGAATGATGTTGGTGACTACTGTTTTATATTTGGAAGGAGTAGGATTAGAAATAGACATGTAGAATTGTGTATTTGGAAGTTTTCATTATTTTAACAGTAACAACAACAATAGCCAGCGTTTTTGTGTGCACCACAAACTTTTCTAAAGTGTTTGTATTAGTATAAGCACTATGGTTTCACAAACCTAAATTGGTTTAGATTATAGGCTGTATTGATGTAATTTTTCTTATTTGCTCTTGAGATTATCTCGGCCATAAGGGGGAGATGCTATGGTGGCTTTAGGTTCCATATCCATATATAATAACATCAAGAAGAGAAAAGTTATCTCATAAGCATGCGTGCACACACACACACACAGTCTCTTTGGGGTGTCTATTCATATTCATCAGTGCTTATCTGCATGGACTTTGAAGTAAGAAACAGCTCTCTCTGAATCCTCTACTTGAATGGAACTGATCCATCTGCCCATTACTGAACAAATTTCTGCCACAAGGGAATGTTACACATGGATAGGTTTAAGGGTAAGTTTCTAAATTAATTACTGTTAACAGAGGGATGGATTAACATGACTGGCTCAAAATCATCAGGCCCTACCATTGAGCTGAGCTGGGATCAGTATCCCAAACTGCATGGATATTATACAATGGTGGTAGTAGAATGAATAGTAACAGGCGGCCACAAAATCCACTGTCGTATGTTTATGGCCTCATTTAATTCTTCCTAGGGCCTAAAAAGTAGGTTCCATTAGAATGCCTCCTTTTCTTAGTTGTTTATGTTACTCAAGTTCCATGGTTTGAATGACAGCTTATTTTAATAAAATCTCCCAATGTTTGGCCTTCTATTCTCTGTACTAATTTACCTTATTTAGAGATTGTAACCAAAAGGTGGGAGATTGCTCCTAGTGTTAACAGCACTCTTATACACATCCATATCCTCATGTTTACTTTGATATTTCTGTCACTTGAATTTTTCTTTGATTACTGTTCACTTTGAGACTTAAACCTAGTATTAATCCCCTATGAAGTGTCTAAGAAAAAAAATACACAAAATCTGATCTGCTTTATAATTAAATGGTTTTGTGCCCCTTTTAGACCTGAAGAATACATGTTTTTTTTTTTGAAGTGAGAATGAATGAATTACTGATGCCTACACATTTGATAAAGGTGGGCTGTAGATTTAGATCTAAATTTCTAGTAGTCAAGACAAAGGACTTTAAAAGTAATGATGTATTTAGGGTAAAATTACTACTCTTAGGACCAAGTAAGAGTTGGAACAGATAGTAATCAAATAAAACTGAATTATCATTATGGACACCACTGCTTTATTTTTAAAAGGTGTTGGAATGCTTATTTTAATAAATGAAAAATTATTCTACCTTTTAAATTTCTTTTTCCCTTATTTATTAAAAACACAACACCTTTTGCCCACTTCTTAGAATAGTGTTGGTTAGAGTTTTAGGACTAAAAGGAAATTCTTCTCTAATGAGTTATTACATACATCATTAGCTTAAGTTTAAAACTGTTGTGGGTTTGTGAACAATAAACAATAAAACAATAAACTCCTAGATGTTTGCAAAATGAGTATTTGTCAAACCCATCAATGAAATAGATAATCTTAATTACACCCAATAATGGGTCCTCTCTCAGTTCTGGAAATCTTTAGGCAAACATTTATTATTATGTACTTCTAAATGGCATTTCCTTCAGCTGCTTATTTCTGTGAAGTAAGAGTCATCAAAACTATTTTGCTCTGGAAATTATAAAACAATGATAGTGTAATTTTAGAATAAAATTTTATATTCATTTAAAATTTTCAACAAAGTATTATTCTTGAAGTTGACTTTTTTCTTTCAATTAACCTAGGCTTCATTTCTAATAATGAAAGAACAATGTGAAGCCCCAGAATTTAGCAGAGAGCCAGTATAAAAAAAGACCAATATATTTTTCAAATTGATATTAAAATTTCATTCAATAACGTTTCTTCACTTGAAATAGCATGTCTCTGGCATTACCTAATTATGATAAGCCTCAATACAGATCCCTCTTTCAGGAAAATCTCAGAAAATTTCTGGATAGGGATATTTCCAAAACGAAAGGAAGCGCAGCGTTTTGAACATCTGTCCAGGAACTGTCAATATGGATGCCTCACAACTATTCGCTTCCCACTAATAGCCTTTTCCATAACTGGAAAAAGCAAAAAAGTTCAGGACTTTCCTCCAGTGTAAATTTCCTAGATTCAAGGAACCCGGATAAAGCCGCTGTAAGATTGACATGAACTTTGTCCAATAGTGTGGCAGAGGGGCGTATCATTTCATGGCCGCTCCAATCAGCACGCAGAGAGTCGCCGTCTCCAAGGTGAAAGCGGAAGTAAGATTTTGGCGCGCCACATGGAACCGCTTCTGCAGCACCTGGAGCGCTTTTCTGAGGTTTTGGCTGTCTCCCGCACCACCCACGTAAGCACCTGGGACCCAGCGACTGTACGGAGGGCTCTACAGTGGGCTCGCTACCTGCGCCACGTCTACCAGCGTTTCCGCAGCCATGACCGCATCCGCACAACTCTGGAAAGGCGGTTGCACTGCTTGTGGAAGGAGGGCGGCCTTGGGGTGGGTCCAGTCCCTGGATTGAGGAACTTTGAGGCCCTTGGGCGCTGTGACATCCTGCTGTCTCTACGCCTGCTGAAGAACTCGGCCCTGGGGGATGCATCTTGTCGCTACCTGCTGCAGCAACTCTTTGCCGGCGCGGGCGTCCGGGATGCTGATAGGGAACTGCTCCAAGACAGTCTGGCCAGCCTCGCTCGCCGCGGGTCTGCGGTCCACATGCTGCGCTTCAACATCTACAGAGAGAACCCGAATCTTCAGGACGACTCACTGTTGAAGACCCAGGCTGAGTTGCTGCTGGAGCGTCTGAAGGAGGTGGGCAAAACCGAAGCGGGAGGCCCCAGCAAGTTGCTCTGCAGCCTGTGGGAGCGCCTGCCACAGAACAGCTTCCTGAAAGTGATAGCGGTGGCGCTGTTGGAGCCTCCGATGTCTCCCCAGCCCCAGGGAGAGGAGTTAAAACTGGGTAGCCCCAGAATTCTTGAAGAGGGGAGTCAAGAGCTACTCCACTGGCTTCTGGGGAAGTCGGAAATCATGGCTGCCTTTTGTCGCAACGTCCCGGCAGGTCTTTTGACTTTGGTGGCAGGTCGCTACCCAGCACTTTCTCATGCCTATCTGAGTGTGCTAGCTGACTGGAGTCAACGTCTGCACTACGACCTTCAGAAAGGCATTTGGGTTGGAGCTGAGTCTCAAGATGTGTCCTGGGAGGAGTTGTACACTAGGTTGCAAAACCTCTGCCAGGCACCCCCACCTCTGAAAGATGAGGTTCTAACTGCGCTCAAGTCTTACAAGGCGCAGGATGGAAATTTCGAAGTTCCTGGTCTTAGCATCTGGACAGACCTGTTGTTAGCTCTTCAGAGTAGTGCATAATACCACATTTGGTCTGTTTTAGGTCTGAAGCCAAGCACTAATTCTCCATGAGCAACGTTTGTTATTTGAATATGTAGTTTACAAAACGAAAATTCTATGTTGAAAAGGAGAAAGCATTTTTTTTTTTTAAATGTGGTTTACTCTTAGTTTGGTTTGGTTCCAACTCTGCCCTAGTGCCCTTCCAGTGAAGAGTTTTCTTTAACAACATGTGGTGTCAGAAATGTTATTTTGAAAAACATATTAGCCTACTTGGAGTTTAAGCCCTGGACTTTGGCCTTGTTGATCTAGTGTTCTAACCAGTTAAGCTGCCTCACCATGCAATTAAAATTGTTGTTTTGTTTCTTGTTTTAGCAAATTACTAATCTCTCTGTAAGACCACATAGTATGTTAATTTAAAATATTGACTTCAACACACAAAAAATGTTTAAAGGATAGTGAGTGCAAATGTATATCTTTGAATATTAATATGGATTCCAAGGCAAAAGAATCAAACTTCTGAATTAGAAGATCCAGTTGTTACTTCTGCCATTAATTAGGTTAGTAGGTCACAACCTTAGTGCAACAGTTACTTCTTATTAAATGAAGTGTTTATACTAAAATAATTAAATTTTATTGTTCTTCCCTTAGTGACTGCCTTATGAAGACCATTTGGAGTATTTATTTTCAGTGTTGGAACTTAGTTTTGTTAGTTTCCTTGAGTATTTCTGAAGTAGCAGAATGATTTAGTCATTTTTACTGGGGATATATAAATTTCCAGCAATCGAGGCATTTTTGTCCATATCCAAGTTAACTGATAACAAGAGTGTTTGGAATGTACTGCTACTCAGAAAGTTACTTTCTAATTCCAGAAATGAAATTAGAACAAATTATCTTGTAGAAAATTTTATTCTGTAGTAAAATTTCAGAGGAAAGTAATGTTCCCCCAGGAAGTACACTTTCTAAAATAATCTTGAGTGAACAATAGCAAATCCTTATTACCTGTGGTCTTATTCCTTTTTCTAGCTCTAATTGATATAGACCATCTTTTAGATTGCATTTGCCAAAAATAGTAAAACAACTTCTTCTGTTAATTACATGAGTCTTATTTCAAGAAACAACTCAGTAAAGAGTTGTGCCATGACAAGTCCTAATACTGGTTTTAGTTTTAGGAACTAGCAGTTTGTGAACTCTTTATTCATTGCCACATCTAACATTACTGTTTAAGATAAAATAAGGTTGATATGGACTTAACATTTTAAAATATATTTTTGTACTGATCATTTGTTAATTATTTTTTATTTTAAATTCCATGGTATATTTGTTACATACATAGTCTTATTTAATCTCATTTAATCTGTGTTCCAAGACTATATTCTATGTGTATAAACTGAAAGAGATGAAGTGAAATGCCCAAGGGCACACACAAAAGCAACATAAGAGTAGAAGCCATATCCATTATTTATTTTGTTTCCAAGAGTTTAGTACAATATCTGGCATGTGTTTTATGTACTCCTAATGTTTGAATAAATAAAATCAGCATTGGAACCTTAATCAGTACATTTTCTTATATTTAAAAAAATATTATGTACTTGTAAAGTTCCTATTGAATTTAGTAGCCTACTTATCTCTTTAGGACTGCATGTATAGGATAGGAGGAAAGATGAAAGAAGTATATAAACATGAAAATATCGGAAAACTTTATAAAATCCAGAAATATTTATTTTGTGGTTCATCCTATTAAATGTTTATTTTTGGGGGGATGGGTTTGTATCTCTGTGGTAGGTGGAGTACTTGCCTAGCATGTGTGAGGTACTGGGTTTGATCCTCTGCACCACATAAAAATAAATAAGTAAAATAAAGTTATTGTGTCCATCTACAAATAAAGTTTTAAAAAGTTTATTTGTTTGATTTCTCTTATGTTTTATTTCTCAGCTGTTTTTGCTTTACTAAATTGTTTCTTTTATTTTCTTATTCTGTTTTCCCCTCTACCAGTTGGGATGTTCCACACCTGAGCTTTTACTCTCAAAACTTTTATCATATTTAATTTAAAAATATCTGAAACTATTTAATATCTTAATCCCCTTTCTTAATGATATAATAGTCTTAAGTCTGCTGTTTATCCCAAACTCACAAGTTATTTTCCAGTGTTTGAGTTTTGTTCTTTATTCTAAAAAAACCAGCAAATGAGAACAGTATAATTAATATTTTATACAGACAAGTGTGTTTTGATTTACCTACATTTTTAGCAGTTTTGTTCTGTGATTGTATAAATCCCAAAATTTTGTTTCCTCAGATATTAATATTGGCCTTGGTTTACTTGACATCTTTTTTGTTGTTCAGAAATTTCCTTGGAGAAAATGTCTTGGTGACAACCATTTTTAGTTTTTGTACACAAACATCTTTGTCAATGTTAGAAGGTAGTTTTGATGTGTATCTGATTCTAAGTTAACATTAAATATATTTACTTTTTTCAGATGTTTATTGTTGATATTAAGCAGGATATTGTCAGTATACTTAATAGTTCTTTTGTAAGTGATCTCTTTCTGTTTTCTTTTTTCTTGGTTCGGTGTTTGTAGTCAGTACAGTGTATTTAATTGTGAATTTCTTTTTTGCTTGTATGTTATATATGTTTGTGTTTTATTTTTCTAAGGACTTTGTTTTTCTCTGTTTTGAACAATTCTCAGCAATTTCCCCCCAGTGTTTTCTTTCCTCCACATTTTATAATCTCTCCTGTGACTTATCCAGACTATATCAGAACTCCTCACACCACTCTTCTATTAGCTTTCTTTCCTGGCTCCTTTCACCAATAGACTTTGTGCTACTACAGAAATTGCTATTATTATCCAGGCCCATGTCTCCATTTTCTCTGTAGTAATAATATCCTACCCCCCAGGTTTTAGTTAGAAATGGCCACCCTACATGAGAGTAAATTTCTTCTGCAGTTACATATATCCATAACTCTAGATTTTGGCTACTTTGATATAAGGAGAAGTAATATGTACAACCTACAACTCACACCCTAGAAATAGGAAGTCATTTGTTCATCATGCTCTATTTTCCCTTTTAGTAGGCTGGAAAGTGTAGCGAGCCACCTAGAATCATGGCTGAAGATGACTGGAGCAACTGCTATAGACTCAAAGATGAAGTCACACGTCCACAGAGGTAAAACAGCTCACCTGTATATCCCATTCTGTTACAGGGGAGGAAATACACTTTTATCTACACTGTTTCTCATCCAGATCACCATTTCAGGGTTTCTTTGTCATATCCACATTCCTATAATCTTAAATTAGTATTGATACAGTCTTGGCAATTCTGCATGATCTATCTGATATTTAAACCATAAGTTTTAATTTTCAACACCATTTTTTTTTTCAAAACTTTATTTAGCTTTCATTCTCCCATATCTGCATGGCCATATTTAATAACCTTGCTTTTGTGTGTGTATGTGTGAGATTCCATTTTTATTTTTTAGCATTGTTATTTGATAATTTGTATTAATCATTCAGAATCTAAATTCCCTTGGAATTAAAACCTATTCTATTGATTTCTCACTCATGCCAGTTAGTCTCTTTACATGTTTTGTAGTATCTGTGAGTTCACATGTATTTGATCTTTATCTATGGAAACCTGGGAATCTAAATAGGTTATTCTTTCTCCCATAAGGGCATTTTCAAATGTTTCTGCAATAAATATAGAAAGCTCTAACAAGGGCCAGTTTGGCAGATACCTAAGCTTAATGTAAGAATGTTGGCTTTAGTTTCTTTACTTGTGATTTGGGAGTTTCCTTTATGTTCTGTAATCCAAACATTATTAAAGATGTGCTTTTTTGAGAATCTACTTGTTTGTAGCAGTTAGACCTATGGAATATCTAGCCAATGCTTGCCAGGGTAGAAGTCCTCATTTTCCTTTTAATCCCACACCAACATGTCCTCAACACTCCTCTGGAGTAAGCATTGTCTGTCTTATAAATCATCCCTGTAATGCCATATTCAAAGGATACTTCGTTGGCATCAAGTTATTTGCCCCCTCAGTAGCATTAGCTATTCGCTACCATTACCACCTTTTTGAAATTGGGCTTGAAAGCCTGTGGTTATGACCTATATTACAATACTCTATCCTGATCTTCTCTTAACTAATTTTTCCTTATTGAACACCCTGGTTCCTTCTCTCCTAATCAACTTTTAAATGTTAGCGATATCTCAAGAGTTTGACACCTTTGTTTCCTCTTTGTTGTGTACTTTCACTCATGTGAGATCATCCATTTTCTGTATATTGTCAGTTGCAAAGTTTGTATCTTGAACCCAGAGCTATTACCAAAGCTTCAGAAGTAACACCTGAGTGCATTATTCACAAGCCTCTCAAACCAAACATTTCCAAAACAGTTCTTACTATTGCCACAGAAGCCTTCTTATCCCCAGATATTTCTAAATAAATAGCCAGGAACTTGGAAATTGTCCTTGAATTATTCCTTTCTCTTAAGCTTTTCATCTATTCCATCAATATGTTCTCCCCATTCTCCATTTGTCACTCATCACCTGATGCTAATAGGCTGTGGTAACATTAACTAACTTCTTATTTGTTTTTGGAGGCATCACCCTCCAAAAAACATTCAAAAAATATTCTAAAGTATAATCAAAACAATATGTCACTGACATAAAAGCAGATACCTTGACCAATGGGATGATACAAAACCTAGGAGAAAACCCAAATGTTTATGATAAATTGAATTGTTGTAAAGGTGCCAAGAATACATAATGGGGAAAAGATGATCCCTTCAATGAGTGGTGTCAGGAAAACTCCTATGCAGAAGAATGAAATCACACCCTGATCTCATACCATACACAAAATCAACTCAAAATGGATTAAAAATTTAAATAAAATTCTGAAACTATAAAACTACTAGGAAAAAAATTTTTTAAAAAAACTTTAAAACATAGGGAAAAAACTCAGCACATGTGCTGCTCTTTTTACCACCTTAACTGAAGCAGACAAATAAAACATCTGTTCTTATTTTGCCAGACACCAATTTCATTTATTTGCTATCCTTTATGACTCACTTCCTGAAAGCCTCCCATTTTCCTTGAAGACTATTCCAATCTGGATTTCCCCTTACCTCCTGCTTTGACAATGCCATTCCACCCAATTTGCCTTACTGAGAAGACCTAATATCCTACACATTGCTAAACCTAATGGTCAATTTTCAGACCTCATCTTGTTTAACAACAAAATTTGTTACAGTTGAAGATTCCCTTTTTGTTACATTTTGTTCATTTGGCTTCCAGGATACTGAGGTCTCTGGTTTTCCTCCGTATTTATGTCACTCTTATTTTAGAATATTCTATTCTCAGCATTGGAGTGCCTCAAGGCTAATTCCTTCTCTATACTTTCTTGATGATTTTATTATGTTCATGACTTTGATATCATCTGTATATCAGTGACTCATATTTTTCTCCAGACATTTTTCTCAAAATCCAGACTTGTATAATCAATATCAGTAACTTCCTCCTTTTGGAAACCCCAAAACTCAATATGTACCAAACCTACTTGATCTGTAGCCTTCCTCATCTCTGTTATTGGCAACTCCATTCTTCCAGTTGCTCAGGCAAAAAATCTTGGGAGGAATATTTTTTCCCTTTTTCACTCTACATCTGGATTAATTGTTTTATTGGTTCAACACTCCAAATAGATTCAAAATTTGACCACTTATCATCTCTACATCTTAAATCCCTGGTCCAAACCATCATTATCTTTTGCCTGAATTCCTGTAATAGCTTTTCAAAAATATATACTTCAGCCAGGCACAGTAGCACATGTCTGTAATCCCAGTAACTCAAGGCTGTGACAGGACCATCACAAGTTTGAGACCAACCTGTGAAACTTAGGGAGACCCTGTCTCAAAAATATAATTGAAAAGGGGCTTGGGATGTAGCTTAGAGGTAGAGTACCCCTGGATTCAATCCCAATGACCAAAAAACAAAAAAAAAAACAAAAAAAAAAATCCCAATGACCATCCATTCATATACATAAATAAATAGAGATACACACACACACACACACACACACACACACACACTTTATTTTTAGAACAGTTCTAGATTTATAGCAAAATTGAGCACATTGCACAATGATTTCCCCTGCTTCCTGCTTCACACATGTGTAGCCTCCCCCATTATCAACATCCTTCACTAGAATGATATGTTGTTACAATCGATGAACCTGAATTGGCATAGCATGACCTGAAGACCATAGTTTACATTAGGGTTCACTCTTGTTGTTACACATTTTATGGATTTGAACAAATGTTTAATGGCATGGATCTATCTTTGCAGTATCTTATAGAGTAATTTCACTAAATTAAAAATCCTCCATACTCTACTTATTCATTTTTCTTTCTTCCCCAACCTTGGAAACCAAGGATCTTTTTACTGTCTCCATAGTTTTGCCTTTTCAGAGTATTAAATAGTTGGGATCATACAATATATAACTTTCTCAGATTGGCTTCTCTTACTTGATAGTATGCATGTAAATTCCCTCCGTAACTTTTCCTTGTGTGAGAGCTTATTTCTTGGGCTGAATAATATTTTATTATGTAGATGTGCCATAGTTTATTTATTCACCTATTGAAGGACATCTCAGTTGCTTCCAAGTTTTGATAATTGTAAACAAAACTATAAGCATGTGTGTGCAGGGTTTTGTATGGACATTTTCAATTCATTTGTTTAGCTATCAAGGACTGTGATCACGGGGTTGAATGATAAGGGTATGTTTAATTTTGTAAAAACTGCCAAGTTCTTCTGTTCAACTTTTTGTTGTTGTGTCCAAAGACCTGATAAGAACAATTAGAGGAGGAAAAGTTTATTTGGGGGCTCATGGTTTCAGAGGTTTCAGTCCATAGACAGCCAACTCCATTCCTCAGGGCTGGAGGTAAGGCAGAACATCATGGCAGAAGAGTGTGGTAGAGGAATGATACTCAGGACAACACACCAGGAAGGAGAGAGAGAACTGTTCTCACCATGACACAATGTAAATCCCAACAGCATACCCCCAACGACCCACCTTCTCTAGTCACACCCTACCTGCTTATACTTGCCACCCAGTTAATTCATATTAGTGGATTAACACACTGATTAGGTGAAGGCTCTCATAATCAATCATTTCACCTCTACGCTTTCTTGCATCTCACACATTACCTTTTGGGCAATACCTCACAGCTAAATCATAACACTCCAAAGTGGAAGTACCATTTTACATTCCCACCAGCTACTTTCTGCCAAACCCTTTCCAGCATGTGATAAAGTCCCTATTCTGGACTCCTGCCAAAATAAATGGTATTTCATTGTTGTTTGTTATGCAGTGGTAACACATTGTTGTTTTTAATGTGCAATAACCTTTTTTTTTTGTCACCATTGTGTGACATTATCTCATGCATTCTAGGCAAACTCTCTACCACTAAGATACATCCACAACCCTTTTTGAAAAGTTATTTTGAGTCAGGGTCTTGCTAAATGGCCCAGCCTGGTCTTGAACTTGAGATCCTCCTGCCTCAATCTCCCCAGTAGCTGAGATCACTGCTATGCACCACCATAACTGACTTGCAACAGGCTATTAGCCTGGTCTTCATGGTTTCACATTGGCTCATTTGCTATCCATATTGAACAATGCAGGAGAAGTGGAAAACGCATGACAGCTCATGGTCTTCCTCTCTTCAGAATTTTGCACTGGCTTCTCATTTTATTAATAGTCTTTTTAATGGTCTATGCGATTTTATATGATTCCCTTTTACCTTTCTTTCCTCTGGCTCTTTCCCTAACTCCCTCTGGCCTAGTCGCAATGCTCACCTGGCTGCTCTTAGTAAATTCCAGATATGGTCCTACCTTATAGATATTCTCTCTGTAATGCCATTCCCCCCTGTTATCTGCTTAGCTAATTCTCTTACCTACTTCAAATTTTTGCTCAACTTTTACTTCTTCAAGCCTAGTCTAAGTATTCTAGCTATTATTGTGATTTTCCCAAAGAGTAGACTTGGCCACTTTTCCCCCTTCCTCCCATTTCTCCTCCTCTGTTATGATTTATCTATGAGGTGTCCCCTCAAAGCTCATGTGTAAAAGACAAGAAATTTCACAGGTGAAGTGATTGGGTTATGAGATTCTCAACCAAATCAGTGCATTAATCCCCTGATAGGGATTAACTGGGTGGTAACTGTAGTGGGGCTTCAGGTGTGGCTGGAGATGGTGGGTCACTGGGGGCATGACTTTGGGATAAATATTTTGTCTGTAGTACGGGGTATCTCCCACCCACCCCCATCTCACTGTCTCTCTCTCCTTCCTGCTGCTATGTCATGAGTTGCTTTCCTCTGCCACATTCTTCTTCCATGATATTCTGCCTCACTTCAGGACCCAAGGAATGGAGTTAGCCATCTATGGACTGAGACCTCTGAAACTGAAGCTCAAAATAAACTTTTCCTCCTCTAATTGTTCTCGTCAGATCTTTGTGGTTACAGCAATGAAAAAACTGACTAAAGCATCCTTGTACTATGTCATCCTTTCTGTTTTGAACAGAAGTTTTCACCATCATTTACTAATGTACTATTTACTCATTTATGATGCTTCTTACTACTTACTTCTGCCTCCTCTCTATAGATTCAAGCCCCTCTTGGGCAGGACACTTTTTCCATTGTGTTCACTAACATATCCCAGGAGTGAAGATCATTTCTTAGCATTAAGTTAAACTTTAAAAAGTCCCTGTTAAATAAATACATGAGTGAGCAAAGTAGTTTTTATGAAATCAATTTTGTCATCTCACTTGCTTACAACTCTTGAATAGCTCCTTCCCATTCCACTTTGAATAAAGCCCATTTTTTCTTTTCTTGCTTTACAAGATCAAGGGCACATTCTGTTTATCTTGACATGCTCATTTCTTGCCATTCTCCCCTCTAGACTCTCTGAAAACTCAAACTTCTTTAAGTTCTTAGAATAGGCAGAGTTTTTTTTTTGTTTTTGTTTTTGTCTTTGTTTTTGTTTTTTTTTCCAGTCTTAGAAACTTCAATTACATTATTGCTTTAGGTGATAATGCCCTCAGGTCTTTCACTTATCAGCTTAATTTTTCCTATCACCATCATAATATCTCCATCTAAATATATTTAATCTTTGCTTTTCTTCCAGACATTTCATTTTCCTATTAATTATATCTTTGTTGTACATGTGTGTCTGTCTTTTGCACTGAACTACAAGACCTGTGAGGACGTAACTTCATATTTGCTTACCAGTAAACAGCCAAGACCCTCACTTTCTGACAAATACATTGAGAAACTGAAAACTATGCTTGAAAGAATGGAAATGGAGTAAATATTTGATTAGATCATCATTCTCTGGATCACATGTTTAAGAGACATAATCATTTTAGTAGTATTTCTAAAGAGCATAAATCTAACCAAGAAGGAAGTTACTAATAGATGGTATTTTTTCCACTCTACAACCCAATAATCTGAAAAATCTTCTAAAGCTTCTTTGTTGCATTTGAGTTGGATAAACATTCATCAATGTTCAGATTTAGTCATTGTGGTTAAATTTTCCATTTTTACCTAATCTTTTTGCTCCTTTATATATTTTTGAGTTCTGAAACAGTACACTATAACTCAAAAATAGGAACAAGTTATAAATAGAGTGGCCCATCTTCTCAGAAAAAAATGTGGATATAAGGTATTCTTTATTAGCATAAATTAATTAATGTAAACGGTGTAGAGAGATACCATTGATTTTTTCTCAGGAATTAATTGAAAATGCTCAATCATTATATTAGAAGTGTGACACTACATCATTTATCAGATGCTAATTGTCATGGTGGGCTAAGGATGCCCTTTTGGCTTAAAAATACGGTAGCCCTAAGGGATAGTAGCTTGAATCGTTACAATAATGAATGTGTCTTCAACTGTCTTTTAGAGCTTCATTACTCTTAATATTATCGTTGAAGTTTGAGTTAAGAAGAGTTTACAGTGTTTTCAAGGATCACTGTGGTTTTATCCTTTCATCTCATGAATGATTTTGACTCAAATCTTCCAATTTTTTGGAGCAATTTAGGAGTATAAACAAGGGAAATAACGTGTGAAACATTATCTTTAAAAACATTTATACATACAATACAAATAGAATGTCAAATTCTGAATGATATCTTTGCTAATCCCTGAATGCTTAAGATTAATTTGAATTTTGTATTTGAAATTGGGTGCTACATATAATTATTTCAATAGAATTTATTCTAAAGGTGAATTCATGTGTTTATCACTACAAACAGAACCTTCTTACTCCATATACAACCTTGTTTTATATTTATAGTACTAACATTTACCCATTCATTCAATAAACATTTGATCATTTACTGTATGTTGATGTGATTTAATGTGCTAAAAAGATTATACACCATTTTACATAGTTTATACATTTTGTTTTTACTTATTTATTTGTTTGTTTAAATGGGATCTCATGTTGCCCAGGCTGACTTTAAACTTTCCATTCTGCCTCAACCTCTCACGTACCTGGGATTACAGACATGTGCCAAAATGCCTAGCTTGTAACACATATATTTTTTATGTTATGAACTAAATTTATCATATTTTTAAGGAAAACACATCTGGAAAACAATATGTAAACGAAAGGTATATATGTAAATCAATATTGGATATTTTACCCTTCACATTTGCTCAAATCTCTATGGGATAGCTGTTAAAATATTCATTATTAATACCAAGCATTTGACATGGTGTCAATACTTTTTTGTAAGATATTCTTGTGAGGTTATGCATATATTTATGAGTATTGACAGTATGCCCAGAAGGAAAAAGATCATAGTGCACTGTTAGTTTTCAATGAATGTAGATGCACCATGAAGAAAAGTGGAAAACTTCGTTACTAACAACAGGCATATTAAGCTGAATTTGCATGCACAAATTTCAAATAATCTTTTACTAGTGAATTAAATATTAAAATGCAGGACAGGAAAGTCAATGCAGATTACGAATTCCTTTGTAGTATTTTCTAGGGATGAGGAGATCTCATAATGTTGTAATAAATTTATTGGTAGAAAGGGAGTAGGTTTTCTATCTTGTATTCAAAATACAGAAAAACAAAATAATGCTTATATTGTTTAATGATTCACAAAATTATTCAGTACTTTACCTAAACATTAAAAACCAAGAGTATGGGTGGTGTTGGAGGTTCCCAATCTCTGGTCTGTTTTTCCAGTAATTGTAAAAACATGAGTTCCTGACACTGCCAGTTTGAAATTATTGTTAAAAACAAAAATAAATTACAAGTGACTAATGAGAGCAATTTACAGAAGATACATGCTATAGTTCACTAGTCAGCAGACATAGGTTGCATATGGAATTGCTATAGTAACCAAAACTAATCAAGAGCAGGCACAGTTTTCTAATTATAGCTAGAAAGCACTGAACCTTGTGCACTGCACCAGCAAATTGGCCCCTGTAGATTCAAAATGATTTCACTGTTTGTCATTACAGATGTTAGCGAAGGCAGGATATTTGAAGAATATTGTTCCTGCAAATTGTAAATGCATTCTATCCATATTTATTGTCTAGTTGTGTAAATGGAATATTGCAATTACTGAAATAATACTGTAATTTAAATACATTTATTTTTCCATTTAAGAATAAAAGAAGATTTACAAACTTTTTTTAGTATGAGCACTAATGTGAAATTAAGGAGATGAAAAGAAGAAATGAATTTAAAACTTATTAAATGACTTTTTATGACTAATTAAAAAAATTTAGTTGCAGATAGACACAATAACTCTATTTATTCGTTTTTATATGGTGCTAAGGATTGAGCCCAGTGCCTCACACATGGTAGGCAAGTGCTCTACCACTGAGCTACAATCCTAGCCCAACTTATTTTTATCAAATGATACTCTCTTTGGACCAACTTAAATAGACTAGTTCACTACTCTAAGCATCCACGTTTTTCTTTATGTAAATTAGGTTAAGAATAATGGCACATCTTCTTTCAATAAAACAACTAAGAACATGACTATTTGAAAACTTCTTTTCTGTGGGTCTCCTGGTGACACATTGTCTTAGCTGTCCTTCATCTGAGAATGAATTGATTTTTGAAAGACAGTTTAGCCACATATAGAATTTGAGACTGTCTTTCTTTTTTTCTTTTGGCTTTTGAAAACGTGCCATTTCCTTCTGGCATTCATGTTTCTGACATGAGATCTGTCATTTGAATTGACCTTCGCCCTATAGTTAACAAGTCAATTCTCTCTCATTGCTTTAGTATTATCCTTCTTTATAGTTTTTATAAGTTTGATATTGATGTATCTTTGGGTGGATTTCTATGGGTTTATCCTGTCTCAGTTTTGTTCAATATTTGTTTTGTTTTGTTTTTTTAATCTGTAGATTCTCCTGTTTTGCCAAATTTGCAAAAACTGGCAGGAATTATTTTCCAATTTTTTTTTCAGCCCAACATCTTTTCTTCTCTCTTTGCTAGACTCAAAAGACAAGTCAGTTTTGTTTGTTTGTTTGTTTGTTTTTTAAGCTCCACAGGTCTTTGAAATTCTGGTCATACCCTATACTTCTATCCATTTTCTTCCTTTTGTTCACTTTGGATGATTTCTCCTGTTGTCTTTGAGTTCACTGATTCCTTCATCTGTACACTTCATTTTTTTTAATCTTTTTTTTTAATATCTTTATTTTTTAAATTTTTTTATGTGGTGCTGAGAATTGAACCCAGTGCCTCACGCATGCTAGGCGAGTGCGCTATACCACCTGAGCCACATCCCCAGCCCCTGTACACTTCATTTTGATATCTTAGTTATATTTTCAGTTTTCATTTTGTCCCATTTCATTTCTTCTGATAAAACTTTTACATTTTTTAATCTTTAAGAATATTTGCAATTGTTCACTGAATCTTTTTTTTTAGAACTACTACTTTTTAAATTTTTGTCAGATAATTTCAACATCTATGTCATTTCAGTGTATCTACGTGGATTATTTTTTCCTCATTCCCCCCAAAAATATTTTGATGGGAGAATTCTTCTTTTCTATCCAAAATGAGAGAAAAAAATAACTCTCTCATTCCCTGCAAGTTAAATTCCTTAACAGAAAATTCCTGATGTTAAAAAGATAATGGGCTTTTAACACAAATTCGTTCATCTTTTGATGGTCAAAGGATGAGCATGTGTTACCAATGAACTCCTGGAATTATTTGGAAAATTTCATACTCATGTATACACTGTCATAGAGAGAAGTCCTCAGCTTTCATCAGATTATCTAATGCATAAGTGATTACCAAAATTTTGATGCATTCTGTCCAAATTTTGGATGTATGAAGTAGTTGCTATATTAAAATCAGCCTAATTTTGGATAAAACCAGTAATTACAGTAAAATAGCTCATGCTTTTTTAATCATGCATTTTGCTTATACTAATACATTCATTCAATCATTATACCTACCTCTGAGGCCAATTATTATCTTCCCAATTTGCACATAAGAGGTTATATGAAAATTATAAAGTCTTCCTTTCTTTTTTTAATATTTTTTTAATTTGTTCTGATTAGTTATACATGACAGTAGAATGCTTTTTGACACATCATGCATAAATGGAGTATAACTTCTCATTTGGCTGTGCATGATGTAGAGTTACACAGTCCATGTAATCATATATGCACAGAGGGTGATAATGTCTGATTCATTCTACTATCATTCCTACCCCCATATCCCCTCACCTCCCTTTACTCTGTCTAGTCCAAAATACCTCTATTCTTACTCCACCTTGTTGTGAATTAGCATCATCATATGAGAGAAAACATTTGGCCTTTGGTTCTTTGGGATTGGCTTATTTTGCTTAGCATAATATTTTCCAGTTTCATCCATTTACTGCCAAATGAAATAATGTCATTCTTCTTTAAGACTGAGTAATTTTACATTGTGTGTATACACTATAGTTTCTTTATCCATTCATCTATTGAATGGCACCTAGTATTGGTTTCATAGTGTAGGTATTCTGAAATTGAGCTGCTATCAACATTAATGTAGCTGTGGCACTGTAGTATGCTGACTTGAAGTCCTTTGGGTATAAACCTAGGAGTGGGATAACTGGGTCAAAGACACTTCACAGAAGAAGAAATATAATTGATCGACAACTATATGTAAAAAAGTTCAACATCTCTAGCAATTAGAGAAATGCAAATCAAAACTACACTTACATTCCATCTCACTCCAGACAGAATGGCAATCATCAAGAATATAAGCAACAATAAATGTTGATGAGCATGTGGGGGCAAAAGGTACACTCATACATTGTTGGTATAAGTGCAAATTTTTGCAACTACTACGGAAAGCAGTATGGAGATTCCTTAGAAAACTTGGAATGGAACCAGTCTTTGACCCAGTTATCCCACTCTTACGTTTATACCCAAAGGACTTCAAGTCAGCATACTACAGTGCCCAGCCACATTAATGTTTATAGCAGCTCAATTTCACAATATCCACACTATGAAACAAATACTAGGTGCCATAGCTAAATGAACAAAACTTTGGAATGATTGATAGGGACTACTGGGTTTGGAGGAAGACAAATTAACATTATTAAAGATTATTAAAATTCTGCTATGTCCCAAATATCTTGTTAGATTCTTTTCTTACATTATTTATACAATTGCTACAATAAACCTGAAAAACAAATAGCATTGCCTACATATTATAAGTGAGACACTACACAGGCGTTCATGGCAATTAAATTCTTTATCTGAAATCATCTGGCTAGTAAGAAAAAGAAAGAGGATTATAGCATTGTTTCTCCAAAATTTTGTCTTTTCTTCTTGTAAAATGAATTTCCACATATAGGCCATTGATTCAGGATTCGTAGGAAAGCATTCATTGTCCTCAAATTTGTATTTGCTTATGTTATTTTAATACTGGAAAGACTACTTGGTAAGAGCAAGTAGAAAATCTAGACAGAGCCGCCAATATTGAGTAGGAACAAGAAGAAAAGCTGAGATAAGGAAATATGCATACCACAACCACAAAAAATTGGAGAGAGGCCACTTAGTAAACAATGTGAAACTATTATTAAAGAAAATTTAACCCATAGAAAAAGGGGGAATTCCCCAGTGATACTTTGAGCTACAAAAATACGGCTATAGATATATGTAGACACAGATTTATACCTCGAAAGGTATCTAGCAGTTTGATTTACTTTAAGGATCATTGTTTCTGGGTAATGGGATACGGTCTTATTCTCACTTTCTTTTTTGAATTTGTTTTGAATTAAAGAAGTAAGCATATATGATTTTAACAAGAATCTCTCCCCCTGATGTCTTCTCTCATCAACTTACCCCCTCACTCTGCTCATTTACTCTAAATCCACAGCTGTCCTGGTTACATTTGTAGTAAAGCATGATCTCTCTTCTTTATTGCAATACCTCTATTGCAATCATTAATACTTTTTTTTTCTTTTTACCATTTGCTGTGGTTTAAATGTGTTTTTGTTCACCCCCAAATCCAAAGGTTGAAATCCTAGTCCCATGGTGTTAGTATTAAGAAGCAGGGCTTTTGGGAGGATAGTGAATCAAGATGATAGAATCCACTCCAGAAGAATTTTAGAACACATATAAAAGAGCCCCCAGAGAGCACTCTTGCCTCTTCTACCATGTGGAGACAAACTTTGAATTCCTGTCTATGAGAACTGGCCCTCACTAGACACTAGATCTACTAGTACTGTGATTTTAGACTCCTTAGCCTCCAAATCTCTGAGAAATTGATTTCCATTGCTTAAAGACTTCCCATCTTTTGGAGTTTTTGTTTGTTTGTTTTTTATAAAAGCCTGATCATATTAAAATGCAATTTGGACAAGTGTTAGAATAATTTTTCTTATCAAAGTCTTAATAGCAAGATAAATCAACTTTAAGGATATAGATCTTCAGTGTTGCTATATAATTTGAGCCTAAATAGACAATATGGAAAAAAATATTATATTTTCTACTTTGAAGTTCCTAATCTATCATTATACTGATGGTTTGGGGAGCACTTAAAAGTACAAGGTACGGGGCACCTTGATACATGCCTGTAATCCCAGCAGCTCAGGAGACTGAGGAAGGAGGATCATAAGTTCAAAGCTAGCCTTAGCAAAAACGAGGTGCCAAGCAACTCAGTGAAAATTGGTCTCTAAAGAAAATATGAAATAGTGCTGGGGATGTGGCTCAGCGGTTGAAAGCCCCTGAGTTCAATCCCAGGTCCCCTACCCCCAGCCAAAGAAAAAAAGTACAAAGTGTACATTTGTAATCCCAGCAGCTCAGGAGGCTGAGGCAGGCAGATTGCAAATTCAAGGCCAGCTTCAGCAATTTAGCAAAACTTTAAGCAATTTAGAGAGATTCTGTCTCAAAATAAAATCTAAAAAGGGTGGGGGATGGAGTTCAGTTGTAAAGCACACAAGGTTCAATCTCCAAAAGAAAAGTACAAAGTAACAACCAGTGACAGCCAGCGTGGAATAAGTCATGCAAACAAAGATTTTTTTTTTTTTATTTACTTGAAATTTACCCTATAATATTCTTTGAAATACCAAGACAAAATTCATTTTTGCCAAAATATATTATGTTATCTTTATGGCCAGAGAAGGATACAAATTCGTTAATTTGTGGGTTCTTTTACTGATTCTACAAAACAATCCATCTTCTACCACCCAGGGGTACACAATTGATGTATTCTGTTACTTAGTCTGTTCTCAGTGGTTGAAAGCCCCTGAGTTCAATCCTGGGTCCCCCCACACACACCCTGGCAGCCAAAGAAAAAAAGTACAAAGTATATATTTGTAATCCCAGCAGCTCAGGAGGCTCAGGAGGTTTGTATCATAGTAGTTATCACTATTTGGTATTACTTATTTATTTGTTTGATTAAACATGTAATTTTTTTAAAAAAATATTTATTCTAATTTGTTATATATGACAGCAGAATGCATTTCAGTTCATAGTACACATATAGAGCACAATTTTTCATGTCTCTGGTTGTACACAAAGTAGAGTCACATCATTCGTGTCTTTATACATGTACTTGGGGTAATGATGTCTATCTCATTCCACCATCTTTCCTAACCCCTGCCTCTCCCCTGCCCCCTACCCCCCGCTTTTCCCTATCTAAAGTTCCTCCATTCCTCCCATGCTGCACCCTCCCCATCCCCATTATGTATTAGAATCCTCATATCAGAGAAAACATTCAGCATTTGGTTTGGGGGGGATTGGCTTACTTCATTTAGCATGATATTTTCCAACTCTATCCATTTACCTGTAAATGCCATGATTTTATTGTCTTTTAATGCTGAGTAATATTCCATTTTGTGTGTGTGTGTGTGTGTGTGTGTATCACAGTTTCTTTATCCATTCATTTACTGAAGGGCATCTAGGTTGGTTCCACAATTTAGCTATTGTGAATTGTGCTGCTATAAACATTGATGTGGGTGCGTTAATATAGCATGCTGTTTTTAAGTCATTTGGGTATAAATCGAGAAGTGGGAAAGCTGGGTCAAATGGTGGTTCCGATCCAAGGTTTTCAAGGACTCTCCATACTGCTTTCCATTTTGTTTGCACCAATTTGCAGTCCCACCAACAATGTGCTTTTGTCCCCGTTTTCTCTCCGACAGTTATTGTTGTTTGTATTCTTTTTTAAATTTTTAAAAATATATATATGTTTTTGGTTGTAGATGGACACAATGCCTTTATTTTATTTTTATGTGGTGCTGAGAATCAAACCCAGTACCTCACATGTGCAAGGCAAGTGCTCTACCACTGAGCCACAGCCACGGCCCCATGTTGTTTGTATTCTTAATAGCTGCCATTCTGACTGAAGTGACATGAAATCTTAGAGTAGGTTTGATATGCATTTCTTTAATTGCTAGAGATGTTAAATTTTTTTTTCATATATTTGTTGACTGATTGTATGTCATCTTCTGAGAAGTTTCTGTTCAGTTCTTTGGCCCATTTATTGATTGGATTATTTGTAGGGTTTTGTTGTTGTTGTTTGTTTGTTTTGTTTTGGTGTTAAGATTTTAGAGTTCTTTATATATCCTAGAGATTAGTGCTCTATCTGATGGGCATGTGGTAAAAATCTGCTCCCATTCTGTAGGCTCTCTATTCACCTCACTCATTGTTTCTTTTTCTGAGAAGAAGCCCCGACTTCTTAATAAGACTTTTATAGCACAAGAAATAAAATCAAGAGTCAATTAATGGGATGGATTCAAACTAAAAAACCGTGTAATTTATTTTATAGCACAATGAAAGTGACATTATCATCCTGCAACTTGAAGAACTGAAAGTAAAATAATTTGGTCACTATTGTGTATTTTTGACTACTACATGATAATACTACCTTTGTCAGGAAAGATTGAAGATGATAGGTTTTCAGGGTCAAATGAGTTAATGTTCTAACAGATCAGACATACTAGGCCCTGGGCTGCTAAAAAGTCTTCTGAGGTCCAGACCATTGCAAAGATTTGCTGGGGAGATAGGCAGAGAAGTGTATATATTGTTTGGATTTACTCAGTCTAGCAGATCTAAGACTAATATTAATTAACTAACCATAATAGTTCTATTACTTAAGGGGCAATATCAATGATCTAGGCCAAATCCATGGAAATAGCTTAAATAGCAGGATTTGTTGGCATCTAATATAGAAATAAAGATGTTCCAAAGACAGAAAATGCTTTTTACATGTAAGTTTTAAAGACTAGTGTTCTTCCAACAGCTGAAAATAGAAAACTTGAATTTAAATAGAAACAGACATGTAACATTTAGTACAAATAGCATTGAGAATGATGGCACAGAACTTATTTAGCTAAGAAAGTAGGTTTCTTTGCCTTGGGCATTTTGTTTTCAGCTCTTATTTACTAAGGAAGAGAGTGCAATCCAAAGGGAGAAGGTTTTTAGGTATTAGTATATAGGAATATGTGAGGAGGATAAAAAGGACAATGCAGAATGAATTTTTCAAGAAGAGGATAACCCACAGTGTCGTTTGTAAACAGGTTAAGAGAAATAGAAACTGTCTTTGAAATTGACTGATTTATTTTTAGTTGACGGTAATATTAGTATAAATCTATGTGGTACAGCTTAATAACTGCATTCATAATGTACAATAACATAATAACTTCATATATATTACATATAAAATGCATAATTATCAAATCAGGGTAATTGACTTTAGATAAACTGAGAAATACAGAATGTTTCAGGGAGTTTTCAGAAGATAAAAAAAAAACAGCAGCAACAAAGTATAAAACAAAACAGACTACAAACCACTGTTTTGAAAAATTCAACTCATTGAAAATAAAAATGTTACAGAATATGATATTTGGAATCAGGCATATTCAAGTTGGAACTCTATTCAGCAATAAGTTTTGTTTTTTCTTTTGGCAAGAAATGAGAATCATACTAGTACCCACCAAGAAAGTCTTATATAAAGATAAGCAGTATAATATATGTACCATATTTATGATAGTATCTGTATATCATAAATGCTCAATGAATAATATGTATAATTATGAAAAAATTAATAATAATAATAAGAAGAAGAAACAGGAGGAGGAGGGAGTGATATATTTTAGAAAGTTTTGAGTGTTTTCAAAATGGCTTTGTGCATGTTTGAAGGGAAATAAGGCAGAAATTTTTAGTTTACGTACACCACATCTTCAGTAACAAACTCTTAGCTTTGCTTTAAGAAAATACCCTTTTTCTTACAGTCCAGTGGAGCACTGGTTAAGGTGCTCTGCTTCCCTTTGCACCAAAATATAAAGAAAAGGGAAATATTGAAACCAGTTTAATCCTGGTGTTCTGGCAGACTCAAGCTCATCCTTGTCTGGATCATTAGCACTTGCTAGTTCCTTGGCTTTTCCTATTTTATTTTATTTTAGTTTTCTAATTACTCCTGTTAGTGAAGAACCCACATCCTTTCGATAAATACTCTTTTATAATTGACCAGAGATAATTTCTATTGTTTCTAATCATATAATTGTGCCTTACATAAGGAGGAACTAGGAAGGAGTAAGGGATTTAATTTGTTAGGGAAAGGAAGCAGTTCATAGGGAAAGGATACAGTTCAATAGAATTAAACAAAAAATGGGTCAGAAGACCTTTATCAAAGGTTACAATTGCAGGAACAGGAGAAAACAGAGTTATAGACAACTGTGCATGGAAGAAAGAAGCATAAGATTATTTTCAAGTGAGAATACAGGTAGATGACCTCGATCTCAATGAAGAAATCATTACTCAGTCATCTCATGTAAGTGGGAATGGAGGGGAGGAAGTGGGACCTTAAGAAGAAAGAAGGTGTGAAATAATTACCTTGAGAGGTCATCTGGAAAGAGAGGACTAATAAAACTAAAAGGGTTTTCAGACTTTATATTAAATTATAGAATTGAGTACTCTGATATATTTTTCTCATTATAAAACCATTCAGTATCAGTAAACTGTCTCTAATTCTTGTTTTCCAGCAGCAAGTAATGACGAAAAGCAATTTACATCAAGGTAGTTAAAAATTAGCCTTTCAGTCAAAGTGAAATGAGCCTAAGAGAGTGACAAAATCTTGGGAATTAGTGGCACAGTACTACAGTGAACCCAAAGAATGACATGCCCTAAAGAAATGGAAAAACAATTACACCCATGTCACATCTGTCAGAAAGGTACAGGAAACATTACTTACTACCTAACAGCTGTTTTTGTCATTGAAATATTGAGGAGATTTAAGGGAAAACTTTTAATTATTTATATACAATTCTCTGATTGAAGAAAAAGTACCTTCTAGTTTTCTTAGCTAATTTTATCTCAATTTTCTATACCAAAAATTGACCAATAGAATTTTGTGATAATCAAACATTCTGTGAGAAAGATAATTTAACATACACAACCTGTGTTGTATGGTTTGGAAACCACATGTGCTTATGATGCAGTTAAAATATGCTACTTCAACAAAGGAATTACATTTTTAATTTTATTAAAATTAATTTTAGTGAAGTTAAATTTAGTCATGTAGGGCTATTGGCTGCTATATTGGACAGTACACCTGAGATCATACCTATCTTATTCTTGTAGTGAAATTTTAAAAATCACATATACAATATTCAATAATAGCCAAAATGGAAGGTATAAGTAATTGAAGACCATATAAAAGAGCTAGAATGCAACTGTAATTTCAATCTGTTTATAAAATGTGTGCTCATTTTTGTTACATCAATAATTCTGTTATATATGTCCAATGTCACCTAAAAAGAAAAACAAGGATCTGTAAATTCTGAATTAAATAAGAAAACTATCATCAAAACCATTATAGTCCCAAAAGATAATTGAGCATTTAAAAAAAAAACAAAACCTTGTGCAATACATATCAATGTTTAAATTTTTTCTTTCATATAATGTTAGGGAACTGGGGACAATAGGGATAAGAGAGGGAAATGTATTCAGATATTTCTGTGCTTGTTTATATACCTTATTTTTTTTGTTGCCAGAAATATCCAGTTAAATGACGAAGAAAGCATACATACATTTTACTTATATATGTATGGATGTATGTATGCATGTATTTATGGTGGTGGGGATCAAACCCAGGGTCTGGCCTGGAATATAATAACCATGTTCAGCATAGCTTGCTTAGTGCCACAATAGAATTCAGAATTAGATCTGCCTTAAATGTATATTTTGATTAGGATAGTTAAAAACCATTGTTTTTCTCTTACCTTCATATTTCATACTGACTAACTTAATCACCAGATTTGAGTTTGTAATTAGTTTAAACATTTTAATTTCCTGAAATAAATTGTATGAACTCTAATTTCAACAACTTGTAAAACGGGAATTTAAAAATTAAGTAGTTTTTTGATGCTTTAGTCTAAACTTTTAATTTGCTAGTATACATCATCAATTTCTTTTTGAGAGAAATTTTAATTTTGTTCCCTCAGAGAGTATTAAGGGCCTACTTTGTTAGACTGGATATAATAAACCAGAAATCCCACTCATGGAATACCTAGACTAATGAAGAAGACAGGTATGAAATACATAGAAACACACATTCATAGACAAACATATACAGAAGTAGAAGATGCATAGAGATAAAATGTGACATTTCCCAATTAAGACTATATGAACTATATGAACTCAGAGAATCTCAAAGTACTAATATTGTAACAGACATGGTTGGTTGGATTTTGATTGCAAACTTCTTATATGGTCATTCTTCTTAATGTGATTCAATATATTTGCCTTTTTAGCTGATAAGTAAGACTTACTTGTCTTAGGGTAATGTTTTCTTTGTTCTAATCAGAATATTCTTATATTTCCTATGAAACCACTATGATAAAGAACCTAAGAATATTATATGTGCATTTTCTTTTTTATTTGCAACCATAATAGAATGTCTGAAGTTATGAGAAAATTCCAATAATAAAAGTAATATGGTGTTTTGTGTAATTTTGTTAGACTATATCAATTCAATAATAAATAACTGAATTTTACCAAATCTTATTTTTCTGGAATTATTTACAGGGGATATAAAAATGAAATCTCCAGTTCATTAATTCAAATAAATTTGCTGTGGTTCAGTTTATTGTAATGAAATAAATATCCTAAATTACATACGAAGCCCATTTTTATAGATTAATATATTCTCTTTTTAATTTTATACAGATTTTTACTTCAACTAATGGTGGTAAATTTCCACTGCATTGCCTAAATTGTGCCTCTAATATACTTATTAGTCTGGAAAAGATAGCCAAGCTGATTTAACAATATAAATAACATTTCAAATGAAACTTGAGAACATATGAAAATATATTCAAAATAATAGACCATCTGGACTTTGTGTCCAAAAGGACAGAAAGATAAAATTTGTGTCCATAATTAAAGATGTAATTATTAAAACTCACTTTCCTATTATACACATATTTTTCTATTGAGTCATTTTCTGGTCATTCTGTCTTTTATTCCAGGAAAGAAATATGATTATGTGAGAGATGATATATTTCTACTGAGTATATATGACTAACTCAGAGTGTAGAATTTAAGAAAACGTTTTTTGTCCCAAATTTCCAGTGATGCGTGCCACCTGTCAAACCTTTCCATATTTTAACTTTATGGTCAAGCCATTCAGATGGTTCATTTTTTTGATTCAATGTTGAGTGTGAGTATTGTCTACATATTAATTTGGGCTTCATCTTTATGGCCATAGAATAAAGAGGTGGTCAAACTACTATAGTTTGAGACAAATTCTACAACTAATCTATTTTCTTAAAACATTATACTTTCACCACCAAATTAAATCTGGCAAATATGTGAATTTAACTCAAAGAAATAACTAACACGGTCTAGAATTTATTTAATTTATTAGTACTATTTGCATATCACTAATAAAACAAGATTCTAGAAACTGCCAAGTGTAAGTAAGTAATCAAGAATGAAAAGAGGCATGATCCCAAATGCACCATAAATATACTCAGTTGAATTCCAAGTTAGTGCATAATGTGTATAGCTGTCGTTTAAATTCAATGATCACAAATATCTACATCAATACATAGCATAATTTTATCAATATAGCTATGTTTTCCTCAATCATTTTACCATCATGCATTTAGTTTTAATTCAGTCCATTACCTGTTTACCATACCCTGTGGTTTAAGTTTCTAATTATGATAAGAAATTAGCAAGCACTTAATACAAACATTTTTATTGAATAGTTTAATTTATTCCCTTACAAAAACTGTTATAACTTAAGTTATCTTAAGTTAATTAATGTAATAAAAATTATTAGATTCTGATTGGTTGTTTCATAAAACTATGCAAAGTAATTTCATCCACTCACAAGGCTTGAAAGTCATTGGGCTAGTGGAATTTAGTAAATGATTAGTATTGACAATTGAAATGTTTCCAGGACCCTAAGTTATATATTTTAATTTTTGTACTAAGTGAGCTTTCACTTGACTGGTTTTTATAGAATTCTACTTGTGAACTTAGATGTTATTGCATAAATAATAATACAACGTATTAAAACTTTTATCAAGCTTTTATTTCTTATTTACGCATATTAAAAATAAAGAAAGTGCAAGCACAAATGCTGAAATTAGAACTTAAATTTAGGCATTACAATGATAAAATTAGGAGAGGCCAAAACCTCATAATAAACTTTGCTTTTTGTTCTGAGACATTTGGCAGTGATATTTCTCTGTCAAGAGCTTTGAAAAGCAGATTATCTAACATGACAAATATTCAGTAATGATTAGTTTCAACAGAGTGAGAAAAACACTGGTAATTATAATTTTGAAAGTAGAAATTAAAGTTATTTTTAAAAGAAGAAAAAAGCAGATTTCAAGTTATTTTTAAAGTCTAGAGCCCTAAAAAAATACTGAATGAATCATTAAATTCTTAACATTCCATTATAACATAATAAGTGTAATGGCAAAAAATCATGAGAATTACAAAAATATTTCTCTACTGAATCTTATTTTTTTATTACTTTCATAAGCTTTCAAAATTATGCTATAAAATTTTTGAAAACTATGAAACTATCAAGATCACATAAGAGTCACGTGCCTTGATCTCTAAAAGTGCATTGTAATAGAAAGATTCACCTGGCAACTTGAATTATTTTACTTTTAGCTAGCTTGGCGACATACTATTTGATAGATAACTACCCACAGGGACTTAGTATTTGATGATTAATTTCTGCCAAATCTACTGGGATGAAAGAGTAGGGACATAGTCACCAGATATTTACTTTGGACTGCATCTCTCTATTCATTAGGGATATTTCTGTGTGTATGTTTTCAGGTGATCAAATCAGTAACAAAAAGTCTCCCTACTTAGCTGTCCTACTGATTCACATCAAAGGTAAAGATGCATGTATACCATTATGTAAAGCTAATTGGATGGTTCAGCTTCAGTTCTGTTACTAAGACAGGAGTTCAGAGAAACATTGGTAGATGTGATTATTTTACTTTTTACTTGGCATATGGTTCTTTTATTGAGAGAAAGAAATCCCTCCTGCTGGTTTAGTTATTTTTCATGTTTATAAGGTGTAAGTGTAAGTATAGGGTCATATGGTAGAGCCATATGAAGCAGTTAATTGCAAATAACATAAAAATGATTTATTTATATTAGTTCCACATTTTCCTTTTTATATATATTCTGCCAAAGTTATCACATTTTATTATTTAAAAATTGCAAAGATTATGGTTATGATTTCTTCTTTGTTTTTTAGTTTAAAATGAAATTTATTACTTTCAACTGAAAAATCACTTGAATAATGGAGATGCCATATGTACCAGCAAAGATGGTTTATGTTCCTGATTGCTGTGGCTTTGGCTTACTGTCCTACCTGTTTATGCGCCTTATCCGTGTGGCAATCTGCAGAAGTTCCAATTCTGAATCTCAGTGTGATAATACAAAGAATTTCAGAGGCTGGCATCTTTCATACTTACTTCACATATGTCCCTGTATTTCAAAACTCAGATGATAATCTCAATATTTTCATTTTCACATTTAAAAAGTAATTTAAATACATAATAAGAAAAGCAATGAAATTTTTCTTTTCATTGTTCCAATCACTTATACCTAATCTATTTCTATTGTAAGAAGTATTTACATTTAACAAGTCATTGTGTATCCTTTTAAATAGAATTTTTAAAAACTGTAAATCATATTATACATATTGTTTAGTATCTTGCTCTTTTCATTTAATTATGTCTCTTGAAGACATTTCCATCTTTGTTCATTATGACCTAACTCCTGAAAACAGCATTGTATTCTATAATGTAGACATATAATTTTATGTAACAATGTGAAACATGTATATATTACATACATACATAATATGAATCAAAATATATTTATATTATATACATATATAATCCTTTTCATAGTAATTACATTTATATTTCTACTTTATTGCAACTGCTACTAAAATGCTCTTATAAGTATCTTTTTCAGACATCTTTTCATTTATTAACTTTTAAAATTGACTAGCAATAATTACATGTATATTCTCAATACACAAAATGAAGTTTTGATACATGTATACATTGTGGAATGGTTAAATCAATCTATTTAACAAATGCATTACTTCACATTTTTTTTTGTAATAAACACAATCTACTCACTTAGCAAATATTTCAAATATTCAAAGTACTTTGTAGCTAGTAGGAAGGTCTCTTGAACTCAGTCATCCTATCTAACTGAAATTTTATGTTCTTTAACCAATATCTCTTCAGTCTCCCAAATCCCAGATTCTGGTAATATCCATTGTACTATTTCTGTGACTTCAACCATTTTACACCCCCGAGTGAATTCATGTGGTATTTTTCTTGCTATAGTTGGCTTATAATGCTTTCTAGGTCCATTCATGCCATCACAAATGACAGGATTTAGGATTTCCTTCTCTTCAAAGCACAAATAATATTATATTGTCTATGTATACCACATTTGTTTTATCCGTTTATCTTATGTATATTTTTGAACTTTATATTTAATTAAAGTTTATCTTTAATCCATCTGAAATTTATTTTTGGCTTTAGTGGGTACAAGTGGAGATCCAGTTATGCCAACATCACATTAAATACTGTTTGTTTTTCCCACTGGTTTGCAATGTTAATGTTCTTATATCCTAAAAGTTCCTTTCAAATGCTCTTAGATTCATTTTTCTGTTTGATCTACTTCTTGCTAAAATAACATTTTTAATTTCTGTATCTTAATAATGTTATTTGATATTAGAAAGGAAAAGATAACTTGCACTATTTTTACCAAATTTTTTTAGCTATTTGTCATATATTTTTGTTAAAGTGAACTTTAGTATTAGCATATAAAATTTCATCTAAATATGTAATAGCTTTTTCATTTTGATTTTGTTGAATTTGCATCTTCATTTGAAATTAAAATCTTTACAGTTTTGTAATAGTCTTATCTAGGAAAATCATCTCTCCTTTTATTTAGGGATTTTTTTTCTTTGTATTATATATTCATTTTGTCCTTTGTGTTAGGTTATTTAGTTTATTCTCTGAAGTAAATAACAAGTCTTAAATATTTCTTGTTAAATTTCTTTCTAAGCATTTTATAGTTTTGATGCTGTTTTGAAGTACTTTTGTTTCTAAAGTATTTTTTTAAAATCCCCAATAAGAAACAGTACTTCTTCCAATCATTTCTGATAATCCATATATCTGTTTTACAGTATACATAATCTTTTGGAAATTTTAATTTTACACAGACGCATGTGTGTTGTTTGTTGTTTGTCTAGGTTCAGTTGAGGATTCATATAAACTTGCCTCATAGAACAGAATTCTCAAAACGTCAGGGAAAATGATCACTAACCTTGTCCCTAGTAAAGGTAATCCCTTCTTTTCTCTCAATCTCAGTGTTATTGTTAATAAACATGGAAAAAAATAAATATTTTCAGTATTAAACTCACATTCAATTTGTGTGAAATATGGAACTCTGAGTGCCTGAATTAAGAGAAGATCTTGGATTATTTTTGGGCTAAGTCATTCTGTATTTTATCCCTGAGTTTCTGCCAGTCAGGTTATGAAATATAAATTTGCATAGCTTTTTGGGCATCATTATATCATTGATTCAACTCTACTCTTTTCATGATAGTACATTCATCTTAGAAAGTGGGTATTCAAACAAAAGAGGCAAATATTTTTTCAAAGTCATGAAGATTAACCATATTTTGGGTAAATATTCTGTTTAATTCCAGTATATAGTTTTTGGACATTATTTTCTCTGGCCTGCAATGCTAGGTTTTAAACAGCTGGTCTTCATTCCAATTTCAGCATATGCTGGTAGTATTTGCTAACACTTGTCTCATTCTGCTTTTACTGTTTCTGTTGCTGAAGAGTAAGTTTTTAAAAATGAAACAAAATAAAACCAAAGACTTCAGGTTGAACATTGGGATTTCTGTGCAATGTCTCACAATAAGAAGCTGCAGGCATTGAAGGAATCAAAAATGAATAACTACTTTCATTGTTACCAGTTGTGCTGGAAAAGTATAAACAATAAAGTTTCCCTTGTAATTTGGTATAGAGCAATCTAGCATCTGTCATTTTGTGTACTCTCCTTTCTTTCTTTATGGTTAGACTTTGAACCTAGGACTCTATTTTGGAAGATTGCTTTCAGGTACTGAGACTTGCTTTTCCAACACATATGACGAGTTAGAAGTGTGTGGGAATTTAAATTTATGTTTTCTTCACTTCTCTGGGGTGGCCTGAAATCAGGCCACTATCATCAAGTTAAGACAACTTGGAATAAAATTTCTACTCCAATGATTCCCTGAATGCTATGATGAAATTTTCCTCTGTGAGACTTTGTCTGAGAGCCCACACTTGCTGGACTCTCCTTTTCCCTGGTCAGTTTCTCATTCTTTCTTATTGGTTTTCTTTGAGAACACTTCTTTACTATACTACTTAATCATGAGTCTTTGTCTCAAAATCTTTGTTCTTAGAAAGTTGACTAAAGTTAAAGAAAACAGAAGCAATTTGAATCTTATTTTCATATTTTATACAAGTGTTTTCAATTTTTCCCCATTTAACAGATTGGCTGTCTAAATGCTCTTTTGAGCATCCTTTTGTCCATCACACTATAAAAGTATTTTTGTTGTTGTTGCTATTTTTAGTAATAAACTTACTATCTGCTGCCTAAGTCTCTTGTTCTCCATCAGATTTGTTTCTCCTTCAAACTTTAACTAACAATTCTGGCCCTCCGACATTTGCTATCAGTTTCTGCATGGGGTTGGGAGAATCTCCCTCAGCAAGATTTAGCTTGAAGTTTAACCTCATTGATCCTATAAAACATTCTTTGATGATATAATCTCAAGCATAAGAAGGAGAAAAAATCTTGAGATTATGTAGCTACCACTTATTGAGTGCTTTTATGTTTTGAATGTGAGGTAACCCCCAAAATCTCATGTGTGAGACTATGCAAGAAGGTTTAGCGGAGAAATGATTGAGTTATGAGAGCCTTAACCAATCAGTGAATTAATTCCCTGACAGGATTAACTGAGTGGTAGCTGAAGGTGGGTAGGGTGTGGCTGGAGGAGGTGTGGTCCCTTAGGTTATACATTTTGTATCTGGTGAGTGGAGTCTCTCTTTCTGCTTTCTGATCATCATGTGAGCTGTTTCCCTCTGCCACACTCTTTGGCCATAATGTTCAGCCTTACTTCAAGCCCTGAGGAATGGAGTCTGCTGTCTATGGACTGAGACATCTTAAACCGAGAGCCCTTGAATAAACTTTTTGTCCTCTAAAATTGTTCTTTTCAGGTCTTTTAGTCATAGGAGCAAAAAGGCTGACAAAAACAAATGCTTGCTATACACAAAAACTGAATATTTTCATATATTATTTAGTTTAAATATTATGATACCCATTTGAAATATTGCCAATATTATCAGCATTTCCTGTATATAAAATTAAGGCACATAGATGTTAAATAATTTTTTGTGTGTCTATTCAACTGTATAGTAAGTATTCAGAAGCTACAATTTGAGTTCGTGTCTCTGACTCTAATTCAGGAGTTACATAACCACTAAGTGGCATTGCCAAATGGAAATAAGACCCTCAGGAGTGAGCTAGGCCCTTGTTTCTGAACATGTAGCCTGAGGGACATACACCTTTAAAGCACCTAAAGAATTAGCACAAACACAGAATCTTGGGCTTCACCCTAAATCTCCTCCATCTGAATCCAAATTTTAACAAAATCCTCAGATAATCATATGTACTTTGCTCGAGAAGCACTTTGCTACATGTCCTGAGGTCATCAATATAGGTGGAAATTAAATGAACAGTTAATTTATTCCACAAATTTTCATTGAAAGTTTACTCTGGGAAAGATTTGTATTGGGTCAAAGTAATAAAATCAGATAACTGCCTTACATTATTTATAGTTGGAATCCAAATGATTTGACCAATGAAAATAAATTAGTTCCCCAACAAAACTGTCAGTGAGCAAACCACTGTAAACTATGGAGTCAAACATAGAGTGAATGTGAGGTCTTCCATCAAGAAAAGTTTAAAACTGCTGTATGTGTGTGGATATGCACATGCCTAAGTTTGCATGTATCTATGTACATGTGCAACGCTTTAAAAAGTAGCCCACAAACGGAATATTTCACTTGGATCTTAGGCTCAATTACTCATGTCTTCCAGGGCACTAGCATTTTCTGTATTTGTTTACAGGTGATAAAATGTACTTGACTGACCAGGTATATACAGAGTGTATTAACAGCAGAGGAGCTTATTTTTACCGTAATGTACCAGCTTTAAATGGAAACTCAATATATATTTTAAAGGTTGAATCGCATGGAATATAATAAGAATTAATATATAGAACATTTTTTTTTTCAAGTAGTGACAGAGTCCCAGTTATTTCTGGACTTGCTGTTGCTAACTCCCTTGTGGTTTATGTAGAGTACCTGACAGTCCCAAAACTGTATTTACCCAGATAGGTCAAGAATTCGTACAAATATTACCTGGCAAAGGATGAATATTTATCTTGGAAATGCAAAGATTATTTCTTTCCATTTGATAGCTCAAGTCTTAGGTTGCCAAATGTCCATAAAATTACCAGATTGCCAGCAGAACAATGTAAAAAATTTCTGCTCTTTATTCCTCAGTCAAGGATTTAAGGTAAATATTTTGGTGATAGAATCACTATGAACTCAAGAATAACTATTGCTATTGCCTTGTCCATGTCCCAGTAAGTCCCCCAGAAATTTCACACTAAAACAGTAGCAGTTTACTTACCAATTTTTATTAGCTTAGTCAAGAGCTTGGTATTACTTAATATAGTTCTCTGATAAAACTTTGTTGAAAAGATTGGGTTTTAGATCTAAATAGAGTCTCACTTTTCATCTTAGACCAAATTTAAAATTTAACTCTTAGTCTTTGAGTCAAAATAAGTGAGTGTTATAGCTTGCATGGTAGAAACAAGAAGTACAAAATGAGATGGTTGGGTCTGTTCTAAAGAAATACAACTCAGTTTACATGTTCATCAGCAAAGCACACTCATGAGTGTTCTTAATCTTGCTAGCAGCCAATTAATAACTAAAGCAAATCACTTCTGTAATTACAAAATTCAAATCTGTGTGTGTGTGTGTGTGTGTGTGTGTGTTTCCCCCTTTGGAAAGGGCAAGGAATATTTTTTCCCAGCATTGAAGAAAGGCAGAAAACTAATTCTTTGTACAAGGACTATTTTTGACCTATCAATCTGCAGTATTTTCATATGATCAACTCCACTAAAATTGGGGACTGAAATTAAGATATTGGTATACTCAAACATGAAGCATATAAAGTGATCTTTCTCACAGTAAAATAAGATAATATAATTTAGTAAAATAAAAATTTCTTATTCTACTCTTAAAATAACAACTTCCTACCAATTTTAATCTCTGCTTTTATTTATAAAAGTGGGGAATAGTTATGGAGAATACATTAGTTGCAGATAACAAATTTAGAATGTTCAGGAATATTGAGTTTACTTGGAGATTACAACTTTAAATAGCACCTCCATCTTTCATTTTAGTCTAGTTTGAAAATTTAAGCCTGATGGTCTCTGACCAAAAAGAGACTTTATACAGCCTGTTGTATGCTTATAAAATCACTAGAAGGTCTGGATGAGAAATTTCTAGGCTTGATCCTCTAGGAAAGACTTGAGACATCTGCAAAATTAGTTGATTAAGGACTGCTTTAGCTTCCTTAACCATGAAGCCCAGGAGTCAGGACACTATTACAACACCTGCTGTCGTTAGCACTGGATTGCTTTATTCTCAATCTAGTGAGGAAGCTATTATGGAGACCACATCATTGTTTCCAGGAAATCACTGCTTATCAGTGATTTTGAGGTCAGGAAGAACCCATAGGAAAGGGTGGCTTCAGATCTGTGCTCCAGCTTCTAGATTGGCTTTTGTTAGCTGAATGCCTCAGCTCTTGACTCTCCTCAAGGCTCACCTGATTGGTAGGTCCCACATCACATCTGAAACTGTAGCAGTAAGAAAGTCTGGGAAATGCTGCTTTTAGCTTTTCAGACTCTGTCTACAGGAATGCAGTAATGAAGAGAAGGCTGGGAAAAACAGTGACTGAGACCATCCAGACAATAGGAGATGGTCGAGTCTAGTCTCCGAGAACCCTGCTACAATATCTGGAGTGGTTTACTGTTTAAAAATTATATTTTCATAAGTTAAAATGTCAAATTTAATTAGGTTAAATTTTAGATACCTGGCAGACATAAATAAGATGGGAAATTAAAGTACAAAAAATGAAATCTATGGAAACTGTGAGTGATAAAATAATTAAAACCAGAAATAAGAAATGATTCAATTTCTAAGTATCCTGCTTCTGTGGTAATTATAGAAATTCATTCAAATGTTTAATGAAAATATCTTCTATTTATTATACTTTCCATGATGAGTCTCAGGAATTTTAGCAAATCTTTTTAAGTTTTTATGATTTAATAATTTCTATAATAACTATTTAAGGAGGGAATTTCAACTTTGTTAATGACTAGCAAATTTGGATAATCCAGGGTTATATTTTAAAATGCAAATCTGAACCATAAATCTATTTTCTCAGCCAACAAGACACAATATGTGACTGCTTGGCTAACATGTCTAATCCACAAACTCTGAAATATATAGTGTAATTGTGAATACCTAAACCAAATCCATTAATAAAGGAATTCATGCCCTCATTTTTTCCTATTAAGCTTTGATTTTGCCTTTGGTTAAAAATTCTTTGTACCATATGCAGACTATATAAGGAAAGTAAAAAAAATGGATTTACAACTCATTTTGCTCCCCTGGGGTAAAATGGCATTAGTGTTCTACTATTTGAAAAATTGAAGTGCTCTTCTAGCTATACAAGTCAATCAGTCATTTCTTAACCTCTTAGAAAGCCTCTTCTGTATATTCTATGACTTTATATTCACCATAAGCTTGGTATTAAGGGAAAAGCATCTTATTCCCTCCCCAAAGAATGCAGTTTAAGTACTGCCAGCTCACACAATCAGGTAGTCCCACACTTAGCATGATTCTAGGAACCTTTATTCTTGGAAGCTACTCTCTAGATATGGGTCTTTGCTAAGGGAGTGCATATAAATATTATGAAAAAGAATTAGAAAGGAAGGCAAGGTTCTTGCGTTGAAAGGTTTTAAGATTTAGATCTCAAAAAATCAGATCTGGTTACACAGGTTTAAAAATAAAAAGACAAGGAAAATAAAAAATATAAAACCAATGGTGGATCACAAGGAAAGAAGCCATGTGGTCAGCCTGTCTGGCTCTTTTTTGACCTTTGGGTCTATGCCAAACCTGCACCTCAAGGGGCTCTTTCATAAATTGGCTATTCATACCCCTAGAGCACTTGCTTTCTATCCCATCAGTCTGTTGTTCTTTTCATACCTCTTACCACTCTCAGATATGATCTCATTCATTTGTTGTCCTAGCTGCATGCCATCTAACCCCTTCTACCCGAATTTGACCTCCACAAGAACAGATGTTTTCTCTCTCTTGTCCCCAAAGTCTGGCATACAGTAGTTACTCAATAAACATTCTTTTAAAAAATGAATAAATGCATCCTTACATAGGTTCTCTCTTTTTACTCTTTCAAGGCTTATTTATACACCCCTCCTATGTACATCATAATATGTAGTTTGGGGGATTATCTTCAGTTGGGATTCAATGAAAATTGCATAAGAGTATTCCAATACCAATTTATATCCCTTGGCCACATTGAATCTACTGAAACAAATGTATAAAATCTCAAAACTAATAATGTAACACTTCCAGTCAGAGCCAATGTTACAAGTAAAATGTAACTCATAAGGAGATGCTTTGTAAGGGTTCATGTCACACCTGTTATTTATTGGACATTGCTAATGAATCAGGTCTTCATATCAAATCACCCTAGGTCCATTTTACAGGACATATATAGAAAATAATTGTATCATTATAGACTTTGGCATAATCCCTTGGAAAATTTTCTCCCAAGGTAATACTTTTCTCATAACAGTGATTATTTTTCCTACCAATGTTTCTGGCCAAAGCAACATTTCTCCACTTTACCCAGTATTGATTCTCTATAGTTGAGTTTGGGTTCCATGTGTGAGGATTTGCTGCATGTTCCATCTCCAGAGTTTTTCCTTGTTAATTATTGTTAATCATGCTTTTATTAAGTGTCCAGTAGAATATGTGCACTTTTCAGGTTGTGAGGGGTTTTAATTGGGTGAATTTAATTTTTTGTTGTTGTTGTAAATGGACACAATATCTTTACCTTATTTATTTATTTTTATGTGGTGCTGAGGATAGAACCCAGTGCTTCACATGTGCTAAGAAGTACTCTTCCACTAAGCCATAACCCCAACCCCTGAGTGAATTATTTTTGATTGAGGGTTTTCTTAGAAAGTATGGTGGTGTCATTGAACATTTGATGATTGCAGATTTATAGTTCTTAAGGTCATCAATTTGGATATTGTCTCCCACTTAAAATACCTTAGATGCAGAAGTAAATGATTTTTAAATTTTCATGAAAGTATAATTTTTAAGTTTTCCTCAGAAAAGGAACAACTGTCAGTTTAAATAGTTAATTTCTTGGAAAAATAGAAGAGAATATGATTGATCAAAATGATCTTACACTATATTCAAATTTTTTGATATTTTCTATGTTACAAAATTATTTCAAAGATCCAAAGTCAAATTTGGAGAAAAAAATTCATCCTTACAGGTGTTTATTTAAAATTATTCACATTGTTTAAATATTGTATTATTTATAAACATCTTTAAAATTCATCTTTAAAACAGATAATCATATTGTGAGACTTGAAGAATCCAAAAATATCTGGATACTTTTGTTTAAAAATTGCATATTGCCTGGGCAGGTTTGCCGCAGTCTGGCTGGGCACAATCAGGAGCCACTTGTCAAAAGAAACTAACTTTATTTTTAGAACCACACACGCCAAACAAAACAGCCTCTCAGGAAAAACCCTCAGAGCCTCAACTGCCACCACCGGCTTTCCACAAGCCTCTCTCTCCCCCACAAGCTTCTCTCCACCTCCCACAATCCTCCTGCTCTTGAGGCCGATTGGCTGGGTCATGTGGGCGGAGCCAAAAAAGTCCCCCAATGAGCAGCTCCGTGGTCTGAAAGGGCAGGGAAACAGCCCAATGAGCATCACCGCAGAGGAGCCAATCAGCTAGATGTTGCTGGGGCCGCTGTGAGCCAATCATCAGCCGGCAGCTGGAAGTTTGCTGGGGCCCCTTCGGCTGTGGCTCTCAACATCTCCCCCTCTCTGTTTAAACAA
>NW_026000174.1:34742903-34778931 GCF_001458135.2 Marmota marmota marmota | reverse complement strand
TTTTTTTTTTTTTTTTTTTTTTTTTTTTAAACTGGTGATCTGTGAACCACTTTTCCCTATAGTTTTGTTAGGCTTAGACTTATTCTGAATCACTCATATCTCCCAGTCTTCTGTAGGCATCTGAGGTTTGACCTTCTGGTTTATAATTCTATTTAGAGAAAGGACATCAACCCCAAATTTCCCATCTACTTACCATGGAGTGTCACTTTTCTTTCACTTCTTATTTCAGTAAAAATTCAATGAGCATATGGTATTTTCAATACAGTACATTGGAAAGTGGAGAGTCAGTGATGTCAAAAAAGCATAATTCCTGTCTTTCAGCTCACAATCGGCAATGCATGTGAAGTTCCAGAAAGAGCCATCAACCTGGCTGAGACCAGAACTGCCTAGCAGATGGATACACATAATTTTGAGCAAAACAATGCTTGTTGTTTAATGCTACTGAGTTTTGGGGTGATTTGTTCCAGAATAAGGATAAATCATAAAGAAATGGGGACAGGAAGTGAAGTTTTGTGATAAAAACAAAACTTAAAACATGTTGTAATTGACTTTTGGATTGGATGGGTGGGTGGAGATTGAGAACGTAGTGCAACCTCATGGCCAAGTCGGGAAAACAGTGAACTGTCAGGGAAGCTGTAATTGTGTTACAAAACTGTTATGGTCCTTTATGACAATTTTTAAGATATTTATCTGGAAGGTAGAAAATGTTCCTAATAAACATTTGAATTTGGCAAATGTGGAATTTTGAAAGCATCATTTGGTTCTTTTTGTTGCTTGTGATTATGACCAAAAAGAGGTTGTTGAATTAGGAAGGCACTGTTTAGTTTTTAGTCAGAATTTAGAGGGAAAATAGAAAGGTAACTACTTGCTGGTTTGGAAAAAATGTATCTCATTTCCAGTATTGTAGTTGGAAGAATATTCTCTATGTGAAATGAGGTCTGGCAATAAAGATCAAATTGAGGTGTAGCTATAAAACCATTTGTTAATAGTACCAAAATATTTTAAATGATACACAATGTTTTATGTGATATATTTTAGCTAGATATTTAAAGATATTTAAGGATCTAAAAGTTATTGACTTGCAGCATTCTAGTATGTCAAAAATACAGACAGCAGGCTAGAAAAAAAAATACAGATATGATTGAAGCATAGAGTAAACACAGGATGCATAGAAAGCCCACAGAGTTTTATGGAGAGGTGTATCAGCATCATCTTGAACTAAAAGTAACTGAAATTTTTTAAGTTGTGAAAAGGCTTTCAGACCTCTAAATTTCAAGAATCAGGAAATAGGTTATAAAGGTAACACAAATGCTAACTGGACCATTGTTTTGTTGTTGTTTGTTTGTTTGTTTTAAGGGGAATTCTCAAAGAGAAAACCAAAAGCCCATGATGCAGATCCCAGAAGAATACAGAGCATATGAACTAGACAATCATTCAAAGGGCACAGGAAGATCAGTGAAGTGGGGAGCCACTCAACAAGAACAAAGAGTTCAACTAAGGGAATACTTCCTTGCCTGAGAACAGGGCCACATGTCAATTTAGATTCTATGCTATTTCAAATGGTAATGTAACAAGGATCCTATTGGCTCCCATTGCAATGGGAATATCCAATTCTCCTTTTCACCACTATATCTTAGGTTTGTATCAGATATACTTGTCTTTTTTAGTTCGCCAATTCCTGCATTCAGAGGAGCCACATCTGAGGAGCTACACTAGATCCTGGACATCAATTCTAATGCCATAATAGGATAATATTGTGGGGGATCCAAAATGGAGTCAGCATATCTTACATGTAGAATATAGAACATTTGTGGCCAGGCTGTATAATAAGAATAAGAAAACAGCTACAATTTTTTGTTCATCCTTGAGTTCAAGCCTTATTGCCACATAACTTTAAAGGCCTTACCATTCTAACTCTAGACATTTGATTTGCTTCAACTAATAGTAGGTTAGTTGATGTAATGCAAAAGAATAATAATGTTTAATAATAACAATAATAATAAAATTTGAGGATTTTGTGACCACCATTACATGAATAAGTCTGCACCACTTATTAGAAGTATAAAAGACCACATGGAAAGAGACCTAATTGTCTCAGTTAAGGTCTGGGTTACATGAGAAAGGTCAGCTATGTCTACCAGCCACCAGCTGACCTCCTGCTGACCACAAGCACATGAATGAGCTCTGCCTGGTAGACCAACCCAGATGACCCTAGTCTTATTTCCAAATTATGCAATCAGAGAATTATGTGAAAAATGTTTTTTGTTGTTTTAATTCATTAAATTTAGTTGCTTTGTGAGGATTACCAACACACTCAGTCACACTATTAATCAAATGCAATGGTTGAATAAGGATATTTCAAGCAAGTGAGAACACAAGGAAGTTTTCTTTTTGCATTCATTCTTAGGAAGCTAATGGAGGGTTTACTTCAGAGGAGTAAGGAAATATATCAAGAAAATAAAGGCAACCAAACAAAAGGGAAAGCAACATTAGACAATAGCCAAAGAAAGCCCCATGTTTTAAAAGTCCTCTGAATTGCCCAGTACTTAGTAGCACAGGAAGTCTGAGGGCTTACATAGAAAAATCTCCAAAACAGTAAAACTGATGGCTTGTCTGATATACTTGAGCCATAGGAAAAGTCTTACGTGTTTGACAAAGTGATTCATAAATTAAGAAAAGAAGAGTGGTAGTTAAAATTGATTAGTCAAAAAGTGATAGTATAAGCATGTTATTTACGAATGTGAGGGCCTATAATGTTGGAAATTTTTGAAATTTTCTGCACCTAACAATCCTACATATTTTTCAAAATTCATTTGTTGAAATTAAAATGTTACCCAATAGAGAAATTAGTTATCTAATACTTAAGTGAGCTTTGTATCATCAACATTCTGAGCTTCAGTATCATCATATGTTAAATGAGGATGAAGTATCTTACTTTAAAGATAAAAAATAACAAATTAAGTACCCATGATAGATCCTGTCATCAGTGGTTGCACAAAAATTGTTAAAATTGTTAATAAATGGAGTCTTTCTAGTGTGTGTGTGTGTGTGTTTCACATTCTTGTTTGGATTTAATGTTTCCTGAAAAGTCCAAAATGAAATAGGTGAAATTTTAAAATCTGTCTCTGAGGGAGGAAATTGGAATGAGAATAAGTAGTGTGAACTTGGTTTTCATTATTTTTCAAAAAGAAGCATTTTAATATTAATAGATTTTTAAAAAAATATGTGAGTATGTTCATTGTTTAAATAAAAATTAATTTTCAAAAAGAGTAAATTAGAGGTAAAACACTCTGAGGTGAAGATAGTTGAAGCACAAGAAGTTTTGTCATGAAGGAGACCAAAATTAGAGGAGGCAGTGGAAGGAGGAGGTGGGTTTCCTGGTGGGTCTGCCAGAGCGGCAAAGTAGCACAAATTGAGCATTTGGTTCTAGAAGCAGAAATTATGAGATCAGGATGTTGACAAGGCTTTATTTTTCTGATAAGGCCTGTGAGGAACAATCAGTTCTATGTCTTTCCCCAGCTTCCAGGAGTTTACTGGTAAACTTTGGTATTTTCTGGCTTATAGAAGTCACATTCTAATCTCTGCCCTCATTTCACATGGCATTAGCCTGGTAGGAGGTGTGTGTGTGTGTGTGTGTGTGTGTGTGTATGTGTGTGCGCATATGCAAATGTCTCCCTTTTGTAAAGATACCATCCACATAAATTTAGGGTTCTACTCTAGTCCACTATGGCCTCATCTTTACTAATAATACCTGCAACAGTATAATTTACATATTAGGTTACATTTTGACATTACTCTGGGTTAGAACTTGAACATACAAGTTTTGAAAGATACATATTTCAGTTCATAACGACTGAAATGGGATTCTTTTTGCCTATTGACTCAGGTGTGTTTGTGGAATGTTCTAGAAGAGAACAAGAGACTGATGATGTAAGTGGGAAGAGAATAATTGGTGAGAAAACAATGAGTTGTTTCAGGTTGGTATTACAGGTCATTTTAATTTCTTGTATAAGTCGGAATAGGTGAGAGGGAATAAGGTACAGTGCACATATGGAGGGGTTGGATTTCAGTAAGAGGAGGAACACTCCCTGCAATGTAAAAAGAGGGAAGAACATGATAGTGTAGATGTAAGTGGAGCAAAAGACTTTGAGTTGGAAAGAATAATATTCCTGTTGATTGCTTCGATTTTCTTAAGTAATCATAATGAAGTGACATTATCAGCTGAAAAATTGAAAGGGGGAGACCTGAAGAAAGAGAGAAGGCATTAAATAGTCATCTTATAGCAGGAGAAAGGAAATTATTGGGAACACATTTATTTTTATTTAATATAATGACAAATCAAAGAATTCTACATAGAACTAGCTAGACATATCTTGATATAGCCAGAAAATGGAATAAAATGGGATAGAAAATATTTAGCCTTAACAAAAAAAAAGGGAGGGGGGGTCAATCTATTTGTGCTGACATGGAAGATCTCCATTTTGATGTATTAGGGGAAAAAAATCCATGATGTAGCACTCAATATAATACAATTCTTCCCATGCACATTATACTGGAATATGCATTTCTTTTTGGAAAGATATGTAAGCAACTATTAAAAAATAGTAGCGATGTTACTTTCAGAGAAAAGTACTGTCTCTCTCACACACACATGCGCATATAACACACACACACACACATACTCAAATTCTAAACCTTGTGTATGAATTACTTTTATTTAAAAAATCAACAAGGATTCTGTGAGGTTTGGGGTAATAAATGATTTTTTGTTTGTTTGTTTTAATTTTCCTAAAATTAAGAAAGAAGTTTACAAAATTAAAAATTTGAGGGACTGATCTGATCCGAGTTGTCGCACTCTTCCTTTTTCTCTTTCCCAATCCCATACATAACTTCTAGTCAGGAATTATGGAATGAAATGTTTGAAAACATTTGCTTCCTATTATCTATACTTTTTCATTAGTGTAACAAGTTTCTGCTTATAAAATTGGAGATAGGCAATGCTAATCATGTAATGATAGGTTCACTCATGATAACCACAACCAAATGTTACTTGGTCATGGATTTGATGACAGCACTTTAGTTACAGTTTTACACAGAGAGAACTGGCAAATGTTACAAATAGCATTCCACATAGAACATGTATAACTTGCCTAGGGAGGCTCTGTTCTGCAATTGTTGAACACATCAGGGTTTCTCTGGTGGAACTGCACTCAGTAATGGTGGCTAATTTTTCAGAAAATACCCAGGGTTTCAACCCAGTTTCCAGTCATTTAGTAAAAAAGCTTTGGATGGGAGCACTTGTGGAATATATTTGCTAACATATAAACTGTGATTTATTACCATCTGGAACAAAACTTCCAGCACAAAATGTCATCAAAGATGAAAGAATGTATCACTTAAAGCATTTGCTAGAACTAGACTTAAATAAAGTAGAAAGTGAATTGTATCTAATTAATTATGTATTTTTGGCTTCTTCCTTGAAGATAGTCTGAGTGTTAGATGAATTTCTTTGAGTTTAAAATACCCTTTTTATCATTTGGACATAAGGTGACCCACAAAACTCATGTGTTAATGCAAAAATGTTCAGAGGTGAAATGATTAGATTGTAAAAGCTAGAAATGCAACAGCGGATTAATCCACTTGATGGGTAAATAATTTGAATGTACTACTGGGTGGTAACTGTAAGCAGATGGTGTATGACTGGATATAGTAGCTTATTAGGGATGTCTCCTTGGGGATTGTATTTTATCTTTGACCCCTCCTCATCCCCTTCTCTCTCCTTCCTGGCTGTCACAAGCTAAGCAACTTTCCTCTACCTCATCCTTCAGCCATGATATTCTCCCTCACCTTAGGCCTAGAATTATAGACAGAACCTATGAAACCATGAGCCTGAAATAAACTGTTCCTCCTCTAAGTTGTTCTTGTCAGGTATTTTGGTCACAGCAATGCTAAGCTGACTAACACAGCCTTCAATATGAGCTACAAATAGACTGAATATTGTTCTCTAGAGTGTACCATAAATATACTTTAAAACCTCATGTTGTGCAGGGATCTGTGTATAAGGTGTTCATCTGATGACACAAGAAAAAAATAGGTTTTTATTTATAACTAAGTGAGTCAAGTAACTTGCAAAGGGGACATAAAGAGCCATGTCTTCAGCAGCAATGTATCTCTTGAGACTTTGACAGTTAATATTTAAAAAGGTTTTCTTTGTCCCAAGAAAACTGCTGAATATTCAGTATATACCATATTTAAAATCCTGTGAAGTAGGTACAGTTAGAATGTGGGTAGAGCATGTTACAAATTTTATATATGTGACTGTGTGTATATATGTGACTGCATGACCAATATGATTCTGCAACCTGTACACTCAGAAAAATGAGAAATTATATCCCATCTGATTCAAATGAATGATATATCAAAGTCATTGTACTGTCATGTAAAACTAATTAAAACAAATTAAAAACAAATTAAAAAAAATTATTATTATCTCCACTTCATACATTCTTGAGAGTTAGTGGAGGCACAAAAGTTTAAGCAACTTATCATTAACTTGTAAGGTACCAAGCCAGACTTTGAAATGTGGAAGTCAAATTGCATAACTCATGTCATTGATGAGAAGGTGATACTGATTATAACACACATAGATCATTTGCCTCAAGGATATATTACATAGTTTAAGTGTCCTTTGTAGGTGCCTGATAACCTGTAGAAACTTTTATATAATCTGAAAATAACCATTTGTACTAAAATTTAATTGGGACTGCTGCAGATGCCTTAATGGAGATCCCACACTTTCAACTGAAATAATCATCTTAACATTCTCCAAAAAACTTGTGGTCACTCTAACAAGAATAAAAGGTAAATAACTTGCATATGCATGGGCAATCAGGGAAAATGTGTCGTGATTTGAGTAATGAGAAAAGCATTTTCATGATTGCTACCATTTTGTAGTATCTGGGACTAAGGAGATGGGGGGATAGGAAAGATAGTAGAATGAAACAGACATTATTATTACTGTGTGTATATATGTGACTGCATGACCAATATGATTCTGCAACTTGTACACTCAGAAAAATGAGAAATTATATCCCATCTGATTCAAATGTATGATATATCAAAGTCATTGTACTGTCATGTAAAACTAATTAAAACAAATTAAAAAATTTTAAAAATTGTCCTTCTTACATATTTGGATAGTAAATATTATTTTGCTGATGAATAACTGAAACTGAAGGAGACTAAATACAATGCACAAAGTCAAACTAAACTCTGATATTTGTCTTCTTTGGATTATTCTCTGAACCATACTGAATATTTATGATCAACTAGATAAAATTTAGTGATAAGAGAATTCCTAGGGCATAGTGTTTAAATTTTCCAGGCACTTTCAGTCTTTGAACATCCCAGCTGCATAGGAAATATGTGAAAAATTGCTACATAATCTACTCTCTGAGGGTCATTAATATGATAAAAAATATAAAAAGTGAGACCCAAAAATAATTATAGGTTTCTGCTTGGCTGACCTATGCTTGAGAGTTCATGGCCTCAAGGAATAGTAGAATAATTACATGATTGAACAAAAAAAATACATGAATGATTTGGAGAAATAATACCCCTTCATTCAATTCATGTGCACCTGAGAGCCTACTCATCAGAAAGGTAGCTGGTGGGATATACATTCTATGCAAATATTCCCAAGAAAAGCTGAAATCATACAAAGGATGTGGGTAGAGCATGTTACAAATTTTATTCAGATAAATCAATTTAAAAACAAAACTGAAAAAGAAGAAACATATATTTAATCATCACAAGTAAGCAGCATGATCCGGCAGAAACCTACAGATAATATTAACTGGAAATTTTCTATTTATGGAGATAGATTATAAGATACCTGAATGTCTTTCACTAAGTCCAAGACCTTCTTTCAGCAGAAGACATCCATGAGAACATGAGGAAGGCAATCAAACCTGCAGACTGAGGAAAAAGACTAGGGCTGAGATCGTCTCCCTTCTATGTAATGGATATTGACCTTGCAGTTTCCATGAGCCATGTATTTGGGAGCAAGTCAATTTATCAGCTCTGGCTGAGGATCTGTCATGAAACTGCTGTCAGATACCTGCTGGGGCTGTAGTATCTGAAGGCTTGATGGCTGAGGGAGCCACTTCCTAAGTAGGTTGTTCAATGTCTGGCAAGTTAGTGCTGGTGGCTAGTAGGAGACCTCACTTTTTATCTCTGCTGGCATTTCTACAGGACTTTTCCTCACAGCATGTGTAAGAATTCTGATACACCAGGCAGAAGCTTTCCTTTCAATGACTTGCTCTTGAAAGTCACTCTCTGTGACATCTGTTGTATTCTATTAATGTTGTATTTTTCGGCCCTGATTCTATTAGGGGCCATCTAGGAGGCTAGCTACTACATTTTCCGATCTCTTCTCCATCACCTTAAAAAATGGCTTGTGAACTATTGATGATTACCAGTGTGAGAAGAATGTGAGGAGCTAAGCCAAGCTTATATTTATAAAAATATAGCATAAGAGATCTGTAATTGGTTGCATATGTCTTATTTAAATATTTTCAGCAAATCTTGCCATTATTTTATCCACATTCAGAGCATAATGTTATTCAGAGCAATTTAATACTTTTTTATTATTAAGAACATTACCATGCTATTTCATTAAAATATTTGAATAATGATACTCACCAGAAGTAGCATTTATTGAGTTCTTAAAGATGTTCCATCCATATGCCAAGACATAAAAGGCATTGCCTAATTCTCAAAATCACTCTATCATACTCATTTTGAAGGTAAAGAGGTTGTGGTAAGAGAATTTAAGAAATGCATAAGGCAGTCGAACTAAGAATTAGATTAACCTTAATCTAAAAACAGTTTTACTAACCTCTATGTCATTCTTCTATAATATTCTATTCTATTCTTCCTACAGCACTGGGGTCACCAAAGTTTGTGCATCAACATTCATCACAGGACAAAGGTTAAAAATTAATGTCAGAAGTAGGGCAGTTACCAGTTGTCAATAATAAAGAGAGATTGAGATGTACAAGGGAGATTGGAAGAAACGTAATAGAGCCACAGAAAGTACAGGGAGGTTGAAGTATATCCAGAAGGGATATGGGCCTGGCATGGTGGCAGATGCCTGTATTCACAGTGGCTTGGGAGCCTGAGGCAGCAGGATATTGAGTTCAAAGCCAACCTCAGCAATGGTGAGATGCTAAGCAACTCAGTGAGACTCTGTCTCTAAATAAAATGCAAAATGTGGTTGGGGATGTGGCTCAGTGGGGATATGGGTAACAAAGGAAAACTTTGTGACTATGATAATCAGAAATAGGTCCAGATCCCTTTGAAATGTTTAGACAGAAAAAAGTGAATATCTAGGTTGCATTAAATGCTGATGAGACAGTGAAATTACCAGGTACATAGGAAAAACAGCCAAGGCTGGCCAAGATTCAGACCTTGGCTTTACCTCCACTAGTCCCTTGGTGATTTTAGAGAAGTTACTCAAACTCTTTGAATCTTAGTGTTCTTAAAATGGTGATGATGATCGTCCTATACAGCTCTTTGGGTAGTGGAAAAGATTAAAGAAAATGCAGAGATTCATGCATTTAGGAGACAGCTTGACATACAGAAGATCGTTAACAGCATTCAGAAGATCATGAACAGCATTCACTTTGTTCCAAGAACTGTGCTGTTTCATGCACGTTATTTTTTAACCAGAGTATAAGCTTGGGTTCTTCACTTTCTAGTATATGGCCCGAGAGCTACAAATAATACCAGAACTATTTAAAACTGAGCTTAAATAGCCTAAAAAGTAACAGAAAATACCCATTCTCCATAAAGTCTTTTTCATTAGAAAGTGAATTTATTTCTTGCTTTTTAAAAAAAAAATTGTTGTTTTTAGATATTCAGGATAGTAGGGTGTATTTTTACATATTATACATATATGGAGTGCAATCCATTTTTATTTAGGATCCCATTCGTGTGATTGTGCATGTTGTGGCATTACAGTATCATGTATTCATTTTGAGCAAAGGAAAGTTATGTCTAACTCATTCTACTGACTTTCCTATTCCCATCCCCCCTCCCTTCCCTTTGTCTAATCCAATGAACCTCTATACTTTGCCTCTCTACCCTCCCTTGTTATGGGTTAGAATCCACATATTAGAACATTCTGCCTTTGGTTTTTTGGGACTGGTTTAATTCCCTTAGCATGATATTTTACAGTTCCATCCATTTACCAGCAAATTCCATAATTTTATTCTTTTTTATGGCTGAGTAAAACTCCATTGTGAATGTATTCCACATTTTCTTTATCCAAGAAAATGAATGTATTTTTATAGACCCTCAAGTACACTCCTTTAAAATTCTGATATTCTAAAATTATCACACTTAACTTGCACTTTTATGAATATTTAATTAATGAACATTCCCTTCATTCTTCTTACTGTATTATAAATTTTGTGAGGACAGAGCATTTTAACTGTTAAAGATGGATTGTTAATTTTATCTACCAAGTAAAGGATTTATAGTTATGGTGAGACAAATAAAATTAAAACAATAGCAGGTAGGATAGTTCAAAGTGCACTTGTATGAGTTCGTTTAGTTGTTAATGTAAGTGAAATGATGTAACCCACGGATTAAGGAACTAATTGAAAATATGTTGACCAAAGTATGATCATGAAAATGAAGTAATTCTTCTGAGGTGGGTGGTGTTTCATTTTGGAATCCTGGTTGAAAGGGATATGCCAATTATATTTTCTGTTCCACAGAAACATTGTCATATTCAGCATATAACTTGTGAATATAGAAATGTGATTAATAAGTCTATATAATTTAAGCAGACCCTGAAGGAAAGTGCTGCTGGTCCTAGTCCTTGATTGCTTCTATGACAGGAAAAGACATGGACTCTCGTTCCAGTTAACTCTCACTATGAGATACCACCTTTATTAGTTACTATTTCTGGGCATCGTATTAAATCAAGAGCTATAAAGACAAATTCACATAGGTCCTGCCTGCACTCAGGACATGTTAACTCTAGTGAGAAAGAAAGTGTTATTCTGGTTCAGGTTTAAATATAATAAACAACACATTTAAATTGTATTGGGCCATAGGATAACATAGCATGTTTTGATAGAAAAGGATTGAAGGAGCTCTAGACAGCAGCTATGACTTCGAATGTTAGAAACAAGATTTAACAAAACATATATTTTTGGAGTTATTGTCTTATTTTATTTTTAATAAAGCAATCATCAGTGCCAAATTGTTTTCACACAAAAGTTAACATGGAGAGGGTTACCCTGCAGGCTCTTAGTGTAGAGAGCCATGCATGTCTGAACCACTTGAGAAAGGTATAAATCATTGTATCATGATTAAATAGTATGTTTTACATTAATAGTAGAATATTTATTTTAGGTAAAGAAAAATTAGTTGGGTATACCTAACCCAGTTTGATTGAAAGCATTTGTTTATTTGATATTTTTAATGTGAGTGAATGATTATTTTCAATAATTTTGGTATTTCTGACTACAAAGGTAGTTTAGTTTATGTTTTTGCTTGGCCCTCATTTTTCTGAAGATAGTCATTACCTAACTTACACTAAAAGCAGGAGAGTTAACACAGTAGTCAACAGTGCTTACAGCGGCAGGCATAAACAGTAAACATCTGATTCATCAAATTAAGAATAATAGACATCAGGAAGTGGGGTATCACAATAACCACGGAAAAGATATCATGCACAGTATTTTAACAGGAAGAATAGAAAGAAAGAAGCTGAAGTCTGGTATCAGAGAAATCTTACTAATGAGGGAATGAGCTTGAGAATATTTTTTTTTCCCCACCATTGGGACCCACATTTTTCACAAGCAAATTTATTCTGGTAGGGTCATAAAGGGTGTTCCAACTTGGTTCAGTCATTTTACTGTGCTTATCTAGTCCTCTTCGATTCTTGCTGCTAATTATATTACATATTCAACATACAGTGCTGGAACACTTACCATGTGTGGGTACTATGGAAACACAAGGATAAACATGGAAAAGCTCCTCCTTTGTGGAATTTATAGTTTTATTTAACTTGCAAATAAGTATATATTTCAAGTTTGAAGTAATGTTGTTTTGGCATGAGAGATTTAAAAGGATACATATGCTTCAGTTATTCTGGGTCTTTCTAAAAATAGTCATGAGTATAGCTATTCAGTATATTTAATTCTACTATTCTGTATAACTAAATGTATATTATTATAACTTTTTACAAATGTTACTTCCCCCATTGCAACCTTTTAAATTACTTTTCACATAATAGTTAAGCAATAGTAAAGTTATATATTTTTCTCTCTGCCTTCTTCCTCCTGACAAATGTGTATTTAAGGTAGGATTTAAATGCAAATGTTCAAGCCACTACTCAGCATGAAAGATCTCCAAGCTCTCATATTTATATAAAGCTATAGAAAAATAGAGAGTTATTATAATGAAATGATTTGGTGATGAGAATAAAATGAAACAGCTGGGACAAGATGAAGCCAAGGACTCCAGGGAAAATCAAATCCATGTCCACACTAATGCTCTTACTAGCTGACTTGTTGGAAAACAAATATAATTTATTAGATAAATTTGCTGTAGTGCATGGTTTTTGCAGAATCACTTGTTTGCTGCTGCTTTATATTATAACAATGGACAGAATAATAAAGATTTTTAATACTGATGATTGCTGATATTTTTTTTCCTTTACTTCAAAAGCTGTTTAAAAGAAGCATTTATTTGCTGTTTCATTTGGTTTGATGAAAACTCAAAACCCAACATGTAACGAATTGAGTTCATTTTCCTTATTTTTTTGTGTGTGAAGCCTGTCAACACACAATAATTTATCATGTATTTCCTTCTAATTATACTGAAATAAAATTTCAGCTAAAGCAGGCTTGAGCTCCCTATTGTTTTATTTGAATAACAACTGGACAGGAACCCAACTTTTCATTAAATGTGGAATGGAGAGCATGTCTGTAAGGTTACCATTGAGAGTGGCAATGGCTGTTTTTATTTAAATGTAAAGTCCATATTTGGTGACCTTGCCATATAATTTTTTTTTTCCCCTCTGTGTGTGCAATTTTTATTTTTTCATGAGGAGGTGAGACCATGTGCTGTGGGTTTTTTTCTCTGGAGGCCTGTTCTCCTGGCTGGATATGTATGACAGGTTTAGGCATTAAATGGCTTTAAGCTTGTCAAAGAAAGGTTATTAAAAATGTCCCTGCCTTTCAGGCTCCATGCTCAGTAGGAGACCAAATGCAGTCCTCTGGGGCTGTCTTTCTATTTAGTCATGTCATTTGGCTCTTTGCCTATAGCAAAAAATGAGACACCATCTGTTATTTCTCACTAATGGCTGTCGGTCCTGAGTTTGCCTGGCTCACTCTGCTTTCGAGTTTCCCACCAGCGGCTGGACACAGCTTCACTAACATGATTCTCTGTAGAGAAGTATGCTTTATTATTAATGGGCTTAGAGATGTGGAAGTGCTTACATACTCTAAAGCACTCTTTAAATCTCAGCTTTTGTCATTATTTTATTACTGCTGTGAAATCTATATAATTTTTTTTTCTATTAGGGTGATCTAGATTTTCTGTGGGAACTGCTTTTTGCTGATAATAACACTAGTTTTAATTAAACTTAAGGCTTCTACGAGTCGTCCTTTTAATTTTGACAAAATCCTATGCATTAGACATCATCACCTCCATTTTATAGATGAGAAAACAAGCACAAGGTTATATTACTTGCCAAATTCCACAGTGATAAAGAGGAGAGCTAGGGTTTACCTGGTTCAAACCTCCCTCCAGATCTGTGCTCTTAACCACCATAGCACTTCTCCATAAAACACACGGGGTTCTTTAGGGTTTATGTCTTATTTTATTTCATCTCTCACAACTTGAAACTTGAAACTTAAAAACCACCACATGCTAGGTTCAAATTGTTTTCTCCTGGGTAATTTTCAGTGTTTGCATTTATTTACAAATGAAGAAATGCCTTCTGTTTAGATTTAGGAACCACAGTGGATTTCCCACTTTTCTGTCAGTCTAGGTAAACATTCTCCTCCATTTACACATGGGATTCAGAACCTAGTGAACACCCTCGAGGTCAAACTACTGTCAGGCTCTTTCAAGAAGCCTTAACTTGAAAAGTATTGGCTAAAACCTCACTTGTCATCTGGGCCCTGATGTCTTTTTCAATTCATAATCTCAACATGTGACTGTGGGTTTGTTATATAGCAACAGGTTAACAATTGCATTAGAAAGGGCTCAGTAAAGTTTTTTTTAGCTAAGATATATTTTGTAATTGAAGGTACAAAATCATTGCATGGTTCTGAAAATATGACAGCATGTTAGTTCTGATAGACGGAACTGAAAATACTGAAATAGTTAGAATAAAAATAAGTTTGATTTTCTTTTAAATTTAAATCAAAATCAGTTCCAGAAAAATCACTATGGTTAATACAAAACTAAAATAATATTAACCGCCTATTGCAGTGTCATTACTGGCAATTTTTGTTAGACATTAGTAATGAGTTGGGCAAAGTAAAACTTGTTACAAATGATAACTCATTACCCTGAATGCTAGATTTGTATTATATAAGTAGGAAGAAAAAATAAAGTTCTACTGTTAAATATGGTTGAAAAAATATCATTTTAAAAATAAATGGGTGGGGCTGGGGTTGTGGCGCAGTGGCTCATTGCCTAGCATGCGTGAGGCACTGAGTTCGATTCTCAGCACCACATACAAATAAATAAAATAAAGGTCCACCAACAACTAAAAAATATTAAAAAAAATAAATAAATCGGTTTCAGCCTGGCATAGTGGTGTGTACACCTGTAATCTCTGTGACTCAGGAAACTTGGCAGGAAAAGACGACAAGTTCAAGGTCAATCTTAAAAAAAAGGAAGAGACTCTTTCTTAAAACAACATCTAAAAAGTATTGGGGATAAAGCAATTTAGTGAGACTGTCTCAAAATAAAATACAGAAAGGACTGGAGATATGGCTTAGTGGTAAAGCACCCCTGGGTTCAATCCCAGGTATCAGGAAGAAAAAAAAAGGCCTGGGATATAGTTCAATGGCAGAGCATCCCTGGGTTCAATCTCCAGTACCAAAACAAAAACAAAAACAAAAAAAGAAAAAAAGAAAAGTAAATATATGGTTCTCTTTACTGGAAAAAAAAAACTTATTTTTAAAATCTTTTTCTTTTTGCTATATTGATATGCATTATAAACCTTCAAGGGTACAGTATTTTCTAAGAGTAATAATTTAAACTTATTTTTTGAAAATTTTTTATAACTAGTTTTACATGTTTTTGAAAACATTCATAAGATATATTACCTGCATGTTTCAAAGATACACTGAACCTGTATTTATATTTTTGTATTGCTGGGTAGAGACTTTTCTAACTCCAGTTGACCACAGCAAAAGCTCAAAATTTCACCCATGTCTTATTTTATTTCATCACTCACAACAAATTAATTGCCAATTCCTGGAAATTTTACTTCTGAACAATCCTTTGGAAATGACCTCTCCTTCCCATTCCCACCTCACATCATTATCATTTATTATCTCTGTAGTGGATTGGTATAATAGCTTTCCAACTGATTTCTATGCTTTCCATATCCATGTTGTGGCCAGAACAATCTTTATAAAATATAAATTGGATTTTGAAAATCAGGTCCTTGCATGACTTCACACATAAGATAAAAGTGACCCTCTTTGGCATGGCTTTTAAAGTCTTCTGGGATCTGGCCATGCCTAGATCTCTCATTCTCCCTTTGCTTTAATCATATTGGGCTTCATGTGGTTTCCTGAACACAGACTGACTTTTTCTTGTGTATATGTGCTTTTCCTTCTTCACCTTCCTGGAGTGTCTGTTACCCTGTTCACTGCTTAAATGATCACCCTGTTTGCAAAGCTGTAATTAAGCTCATCTCTTGCAAACACTTTCCGACTGATCCAGACACAGTTATATATTTGGTTTTCTTGTATTAAGGATTTTTTAACTCAATGATGTAATTTTTGTGGAAGAGGCCCATGGAGAATATGGTAGTCAACTCCAGGGGTGGCCTCTAGTGAGGCCTGCCTCCCAGGATCATTTGTCCTTCTGTAGTTTTCTTCACATTTTAACAGGGTCGGTGTTCATGAGCAATAGAATACTGCACAAGTGATGTGCATCACTTCTGGTAGCATTAAAAGCATTCTGGTTTTCTCCTCTCTTTCATGGATCACTCATCTCGAGGGGGAGACAGATGCCTTGTTTGGATTATTCCTATGAAGAAGTTCATGTGGTTGAGAACTGAGTTTTTTGTCAGGACCTGTAGGGAACTCCATAGGACCTCTTGCCAACAGTCATGCAAACTATAGAGAATGTATATCCTCTGTATGTATATATACCCAGTCAAACTTTCAGCTGACATAGCCACAACTGACAGCTTTCCTAAAACCTCATGGGAAAACCTGGAGTCAGAAGCACCCAGATAAGTCACATAAAGATTTTCTGACCTTCAGTGATTGTATGAGATAATAAATGTTTGTTGTTTTATGCTGCTAAAAACTAACCCAGTTTGTGCTCTAGAGACAAGATCTCTGCCTTTGCAACACTGGAAGAAGTTTTCCCTTATTTTATGTTACAATATCTTTCTATACTTTTCACATGGTGGGACCATGCTAGGCTAGCCCCTCTTCCATAGTTCAGGTGATCAGGAAAGCTCTGGCCCTACCCAACTTCCACCTGGGGCTATCCCACCACCTCCTCTTCTCTATTCAACTTCTTTGGCTCAGCTCTTCTTTCAGTTAGCTAGTAGTCTCCTCCTTCTTGATTTGAGATCTCAGTGGATACATTCTCTCCAGCCTGGAATTTTTCCTCATCCTTTACCAAATCAGTTAACTGTTACTAGTCCATCAGAGCTAAGTTTTACTGTCACTTCCTCAGGAAAGCCACCTCCTGCACTTCCCATAGGATCCCCAGCTATAGTTGTGCTCTTTAATATACACTATATATTTCCTCATTACTTTTGTCATGTCTGTAATTTTTTATCTGTGTAGCTATGAGATCACTGTCTGTGTCACTGCCTTGTATAAAATTGCTATAACAAAATACCATAGACGAGGTGACTTGAACAACAAATATTTGTTTCTCACAGTTCTGTAAACTGTGCAGATAAAAATCAAAGTCTAGTGGATTTACATGGTGTGAGGTGGCTGTTCTTAGCTTGCTGACATCTCACTAAATCTTCAAATAGCAAAGAGAAGAAGCTCTGGAATCTTTCCTTTGCATAAGGGCACCAATCCCATCATGGAGAGTCTACCATTATAAGAGGATCTAAAACTAATTACCTCCTAAAGGTCATACCTCCTAACACCATCACATGGGTGCTGAAGTCTTCAACATAGGACTTCTGGGGGAACATAGGTATTCATTCAGTCCCTGAAAGTGTCCAACCAGGCCCTTCTTTATAGAACAAAGAACTCCAAAACCCCAGCACAGGTACAGTGCTTGGAATACAGTAGGTATTAAATAAATAGCAATTGGATGCATGAAAGAATTCCTGATATGTCATCCAATCATCTTAACAACTAAAGAGCTCTTCTTTTTAAAAGCAGAAATATTCCCAGGATTTTTTTTAATCAGGAGAGCATTAAATGAGTCTATCACATAAACATCACTCATCATCATCATCATCATCATCATCATCATCATCATCATATAATTATTGTAATGTAACCCAAGATATCACTAATATTTTGATAGCATAATATCTTACTTCACCCTATTGACACATAGTACTTGTTCCCTGATTTTGCTGTTAGACCTTCACCTTTATATCTTCTCCTACTTTTAATCTAAGGATAGGAAATCAGACTATAAAACAAAAACATCAGTGTTATTGGCATATAGGATATATTCCCCAAATTGTTCAGTGGAAACAGGAAGCTAACTTTAATCTTTACCTAAAGTTTTGTACAGACTCTTGATTAGGACAATTGGAACTCAAACCAGTTAAAGGTACCTCTCCAGCTACATGGAAATGTTGAATACTACATATAAGCTGCCCAGTGGCAGAAGCTTATGATGAGACCCCTCTGGCCGAAGCTCATATTTTTAAAGTTGACCTAGTCTAGAATGAAGAAAAACATTCATTCAGTGTCTTCAGAGGCCTGTAGGCCCCCAAACAATTTGTATCAGATCTTCTGTCTGGTTGGAAGAATTGAGACTTTAGCTAGAAGGTTAAAAGAAGTAGAAAGGCAGGAGTACAGGCAGAATTTCTGGAACCACAGAACTCCAGCTCAAACAAAGACTACCCAGTGATCAGATAAACCACATCTGAGAGTGAGGTGTGGGTTGTTAATAGCTGACATAATAATTAATGTTGAGACAAGAATTAAAACGAGACTGTCTTTGGAAAACCAGGGTGGGTGACTAGACAGACTAGAGATGACTTAATTCTCAGTCCCATCAGTCCCAGGCACTGGAACTGTTCAACTACTTCCTGCTTTACTGTTATCATCTGTAAAGAAGAGCTAATAATATTTACCTTGTGAATAATGCCTAATGGCACTAGTCACAGTATAGACACATGCTCAAGGTTAGTCATTGTTAGTCACACGCCTCCAGTCAAACCTCCCAATCTGGGGGTCAAAAATTGAGAGATTGATCCTGGAGTGGGTGTAGAGGAAGCATCAGCAGTCACAGCAGTATGTTGGTAGAGACAGAGAAAACTAGGTCTTTCAGGTCAAAGACATTTTTTTTTTTTAAGCTTCAGTGTGTGTGGGCTGGGATGTTGGCTTTCCAACTTCTATTAAGTCACAGAACATAAGAAAGTGTCATTTGCCTATACATATGCCCAATTCTAACCAGAGAGGTTTAGAGTGTTACAGTAACCCTTAGAGGGAGATATTTTTTAACAACTAACACTAGAGGTAAAAAAAAAAATCATCATAATAATTAATATTGCAACTGTTTGATTTATGAGCCAAGTATTCAAGCAAATCTGTACAGGAAAAGAAGGAAAGAAGGAGGCATGATTGGCTTTTAAATGTGGAAGCTCAGGCTGGCTGCCTCCCAGTGGAATGCTCCCAGTCCATAACACTCAGTCCTTCCAATCTCACACTTCATTTTCTTGGTTCATGAATTTAGGATTTTTCATTGTTCTTCGTTCTCTGAAGACTTTTTTTTTTTTTTAAACATTTGGATTTTGAAGGCAAGATTCCAGGAAAGAAAAAGAGAACACAAAATGGATAGTAGTTGCTCCTTTCTTTTCCTTTTTTTTTTTTATTCCTTCTGTCTTTGTAAGTTTTCAGATAGATTGCCAACTCAAAAACACAATGACATGGTAAGGATGCAGAAATCAGATGAAAAATGAGCCAACCAGGCAACAAAAAGTAGCTGTGAGAAATAGGGTTTGTTAGCATCTTCCCTGGGGATGCCAGAGAACAAAGGAAGCTTTCAGAACTTTCTTCCAACTCTTCCTCTCCGTTGTTCACAAGATGAAGCTGATAGTAAGTAAAAGCCTGTGGGGATAAAGAATGTTGGTGATGAAGGAAACTAAATTCAGAGTTTCACCGCTTTTCTGAATGCAGATGGACAGATCTCTGTCTAAGCTTTGAGGATTTTGGATAGGACAGAGGATGTTAGAAAAGGACTTCTCCACTCTCTTTCCTCTGTGTGCTGGTGAGAAGTGCCATGCCATGGTGACTGAAAGTGGGCTCAAGCTAGACTGCTGAACTCTGCCCTTTGCAAGCTGTGTGAGCTTGAATGTGTTATTTCACCTCTCTACACCTCTTTTTTTTTTCTTACATAAGATGGGAGTAATGCAATTTCACAGAACTTTTAGGGATTAAATGAATTAATATAGGTAAAGTTCTTAGGATAGTGTCTGGCAAAGGCTATATACTCTATGCTCATAGCCTATTATTATTGTCACTGGAATCTCTCTTCCCTTTGTCCTCATTTCAGATGCATCAAGAGCCCTATGTCCTTTCTCATGGGATTCAATGGGTCCTGTCATTGACTGGTATATAATGTGGGTTGATTAATGTATGAAATGGTTATGAGGAATTTGAGCTAATAACATTCATGGTCACTTTTTTGCCCATCACCCAATCTTTCCCAGGATCAGGTGTATTTTATCTGATTAACACTTATGGTAAGGCATGCAAGCACACTCAGTTGTTGTTTTTTTTTTTTTAATCTGTCCATTCTGTAACTTGTATATCCAGAGAAATTACATTATTTTCTACTTTGTAATATGTGGTAAGGTTATTAGGATCCTCTTCTAGCACATTAGAAGACGGGCTACAGTTTTCCACTGAGTCAAAAGTGGATGGTGAAATCCATATAATATTGTGATGATAAAATATCAACTACTTAGTTGGCCACATTCCCAGGTTCTCCGTATGAAGGTAAGAAGAGAGATGTTCTTCATTGGTCTCCAGTCCCTAAAATTATCTTGCTGGATACATCTAGTAAGAGCTTCCCACAAAGGAGCACTTTAGTTATGGAAATTAGATTTTAGATAGTAGATAATATACTTGCCCTTCTTTATTTTAATCTTTACTTATTTTCCTTTGTTTAAATTTTGTACCAATTAGGATACTATTGTCTTATTGTCTATTGGAAACCTATTTAATGGAGTTAGTCTAATGCTAGTCAGGCAATTTGAGCCCTTCCTTGACCCAGATTTTTTTAAAATATTATTTTAGTTGTAGATGGACATAATTCCTTTGTTTATTTATTTTTTATGTGGTGCTGAGGATCGAACCCAGTGCCTCACTCATGACAGCAAGCACTCGACCAGCGAGCTACAATCCCAGCCCCTTCCCCTAGTAGCTTGCTTACCCCAAAATCTTGTTTCCACATAATCATTGATTCATTGGTTTCGGTTGCTGATTAATTTTTCTCTTCTTGCCAATGTCTGGCTTATGTTATTTTCCTCCAAAGTTTATGAAAAACTAAATAAAATTGAGCATGTGTATATGAGGTAAGAAATTTAAAGGTATTCCTTAAAGCATCATTTCCAACTGTTACTAGGAGGACATGTGATTAATTCCACAGTTGTTTTAATGCATTGTATTTTACCCAGTTCTTGCAACTGTATTCAGTGCATTCAATGCAATTACTTGAGATTGGGGCAATGCCATAAGCATCTCTGTTGCCCACATAGCTTATACTATTGCCTGGCAAAGTATAATACTTTATGTGAGCATTTTGACTATTTCGACTCTTCCAGGTTTTACCAGGCTCAGGTTCCATGATGCTGACTGCTGGCTCTAATTGGCTACCAATGACATTAGATTCCTTGGAGATATGACAGAGGAGAAATTCAAACCAAAGCCATGCTCTACTGGTGATATGACTTCTACCAAAAATCTCATATTTAACCTGTTGAGCTAAGTGGGTTATTAGAGGTAATGTAAATGAACACTATTTAGGTTTTCTTAATCTCTGAAAAACTTTGTCACAAAATTGTTTCCCTAATACCATGAATTAGTATTAATTTTCTAAAATCACAAATTTTCATGCAAGTCAAGCAGTTAGCAACATTAGGGTCAAGTATGTAGTATCACTTCTTCCCAGTTCCCCACCCACCTGACACTACAGAATTACATTATTGAGGGAAGGTTCAGTAAACTTCTGGTGTGAAGAATTAGAAAACAAGACCTCCCCACACTTGGGGATCTCACTTCTTTTCAAAGGAATAAGGAAGAAAAGAAATTGTTCAATTCAAGATTTATTTCTCATCTCTTCACATAGGGTTGTGCAGTGTATGTGCAGAGTTAATCTGGATTTCATGGCCCAAGTCATTTGTCCATAGGATTTGTCCACTTCAAAAAAGATGATGCCTTTACAAAATTGAATAAAAGCATTTTATGTGTAGCCGTCTTATTGCTGTTACCCTTCCAACCAAAGATTCAATCCATTAACATTGTAAATGGAGTATGTGGAGCCCTGCATGATGTAATCATCATTGTTGGAGAAACTTCCTGAGGTTAGGCTTGTAGAGTGGGTGTGGAGGGGACTGGGTAAATAAAGGAGAGAGTGGTCAATTGCAGCAAAAGAAGGCTTTGGACTAGGTAATATGGCCTGGATTATGCGAGGTTGGGGAAATTCATTAATAGGTGGAACACATGAGAATGAACCATTCATCCATGCAATCCAAACATATGCTAAGGGCTTCCTTTCCGTCTGTACCTCCTGGATTTGGTTTTAATTTGGTGTTCTATTTTGAAGGATTTGCCCAAATCAGCAGTTAAAAAGTGATTCACAAGTGAATAGCTTGCATGAATAGCTCTTATTTATATTTCATCAACAGTATTTCCAATATGCCCATAAAAATTCACAAAGCCCCACCAAAAACAATCTCTTACTTCTCAGATTGCTTTTGTGGTTGTTGCCTGAGTATTTTTTAAAATGTGAACATAATATTAATAGAATTCATCATTTTCGTGTGCTGACCTAACCAGGAGGCATCATCTGGCAGTAGTCCCCTGTGCCTCTAATTGCTTAATTAACATTCAAATCCAAGGCTTTTGAAAAGGGCTGGTATTATTTTAAACTATGAGGTAGTTAATTGCTGCCATGACACCTTTGAAGCTGTCAGATAGCATCTATAAAGAGATTCTTGGAAGATGAGTTTATCTTTAGGTAAAATTAAAAGCCACAGCTTTTTTAAACTAAACAAATACTAATTCAGAAATTATCATGTTTTCTAGAAAAATAATACTTAAGCATGAAATTTATAACTCATTAGTGTTTAATCAACCTAATAAATTAATAGCTCTTGTAAAATTAAACATTTTTAAATCATGCATAAAAACTAAAAATCATACAAGTAATGGGGGTAATATGTGACATTTCAATATATGTATATATTATGTACTGTTTAAATCAGGGTAAACATATCTGCTCCAACATTTTTTATTTCTTAGAGTACAAACAGCTTTCAAAAATATCCATGGATTTTAAAATGATCTTACATGGTTGGAAGGAACATTCCTATAAAGTGATTAACTAACAGTGCATTTTATTTTACTGAAGAATGGAAGAGAATTTCATAATTAATGAGTCAAACTGACCAAAATGTTCTACATATTTAGAACATAGGACCTCTAAACAAGTAGGACTTCTTTGGCCTATACAAAATATTTCATCTGAAAAGTACTATTCCCTAAATATAATTACAGTTAGCATTGTCTACTTTATAAATAATCTAATTTATAATGTAATCTTTTTCAATTTAGCAGTATTAAAAGAAGAGACAATAGTTCACAAAGTTATTTGCACAAACTCAGAAAAAAGTTTACTGATAAAGTACAAATCAATAAAGAAAGAAAAGATGAAGATTATTATAGTTGGATGGATAATAGACACAAATATAATATTTACAAAGCCAGAAATACTAAGCAAGAATATGTGAACAATTTCAATAAATAACACAGCAATGTATATTGAGAAACAACAATGTTTTTCACAATTTTTAATTTTGCAGTCAAAATAGTAATATTTAACCAGAAGCAATGGTGCACAGCTGTAATCCCAGAGACTTGGGAGGCTGAGGCAGGAGGATTGCAAATTTGAGACCAGCCACATCCCTAGTCTTTACAGTTTTTGAGACAGGGCCTCACTATGTGGCTCTATATCAAAATGCCTTTGATATAACATATTTAAAAAATAATATTGGGGTTGGGAAGCAGCTTAGTGATACAGAACTTGCCTAGTATGCATGGGCTCTGGGTTTGATATCAAACAATATGTTAAAAAAAAGTTGAATAAAAGCATTCTTAATCAGGATGAATATCACCAGCAGGATGATGAGAGCTGGGTAGTAATGATCTGGTAGGTAGAGTGCTGTTATGGGAAAGGCCTCTAACCAAGGAGGTGAGAGAGGGCCTGGGTGGATTGTGAGGAAAACATTTTACAGGTAAAGAGAATAGCAAGTACAAATATAATGTGGTGTGGAAATTTGTTTAACTTTTGTAAAAAGTATTGCATGATATAATAAGCATCAGTCATTATTAACAATCAATCAAATAAATACATAGTCCAGTGTTTTCCAAAGCATGGTATACATTCCACTGCTGCTGTGAGAAATTATTTTTGTTAGTATTTTAGACAATAAATATTACTTTTATATTAATAGTATATGCCTATTTTCATGTGTTGAATAATACTGGTACTCTGAGATACTGACTTTATGAGTACTATTCCATAAAATGAAGTTGAATTAAGTCAAAACAGTGAACAGATTATATGGTTAATAATGGTGTAATTGTATTCATCTGCAGGGGAATAAACTCAAGAGAGAAATAATAGAATGAAGTTTAGAGAAGAGTATTCACTGTTATATGAACCAGTCAAGAGCTTTGGAATTGAGGAATCAGGAGAAAAGTTAAGATATTATTTTTAAGAGAGAAAGAGAGAGAGAGAGAATTTTAATATTTATTTTTTAGTTTTCGGTGGACACAACATCTTTGTTTGTATGTGGTGCTAAGGATCGAACCCGGGCCGCACGCATGCCAGGCGAGCGTGCTACCGCTTGTGCCACATCCCCAGCCCAAGGTAAGATATTGATAAGAAGTTAACATCACCAGAAGAGCATCTTCAACTAGCTAGGATTAATAACGCAGAGAAGAGAAGGAAGAATCTTTCAAACGAAGGAAGCAGCATGTCCAAAGTTTCAAATACGTAGAAGTTCATGGCTTTCACTATAATAATAGATGTACAGGTGAATGTTCAGTGAGCCAGACAGTAGACTGGATTCCTTCTGTGCTCACCCCTGGGGGCCTCGAGAGCCTCAACCTTGCACCCACATTCCACATGCAGGGTTTAGTACACATAGGTCCATAGTAAATACCTGTTGGCTGAAAGAATTGCCCCAAACTCTTTTGGCAATTTATGTAATATCTTAATCCAAATTCTCTTAAAATAATTCTCATTTTCAACATTTCTACTCCTTGGAAAGTGTAACGTTATCTTTTTTAGCTGCCTTGGTTTGTTTTTAGAGTGATTCCCAAATGGCTAACTTCACCGAAGGCTATGAGAGTTGAATGTATACAGGCAAAACAAGATCAAATTCACCATCTGAGAAAAACATTTATAAACTAAGGAACTGGAACTCTCAGAAAAAAAAAAAATAAGTGAAAACCCTCCTCTAAAGCCTGAGCCTGAAGAACAGCTACCATCTGCCTCTCTTGGCCTGGGAGCCTGTGTTTGAATTGTGCTGCTGATTCCCACTCTGAAATCATTCAAAACAAGGGTTTAGATGAAATTGCTCTTTTAAGCAAAGTTTTGTTTTGTTTTGTTTTGTTTTTTTTTAACTTTTGTGACTGTGCTGTATTTATTCTGCACATTATTTAGCGTCACAAATCTGTTCCCTCCCCAGTGTTCACCAGAGGAGTGAAGAGCATCAACATTCATCCGATTGCTCGGAACAAAACACTTGGAGTCACCTTTGACTTTTTTCATGCTCCAGGAAGTATTCTAATTCAACCTATAAATTTTATCCCGAATCATTCTCCTCCTCATCTCCACTGTAATACCTCTTTTACTCAGCTTTATTTATTTACTTGTTCGTTTTTGCCACTGTGACCAAAAGACCTGACAAGAACAATTTTAGAGGAGGAAACGTTTATTTGGAGCTTAGAGTTTCAGAGATCTCAGTCCGCAAATAACGGACTCCATTGCTTGGGACCTGAGGTGAGGCAGAACTTGAGGTGGAAGGGTGTGGAGGAGGAGAGCAGCTCAAGACATGGCCACTAGGAAGCTGAGAGATTTCCACTAAGAATCAAACTATATACCCCAAAGGCACAACCCCAGTGGCTTATCTCTTGCAGTTACAACATACCTGCCTTCAGTTACCACCCGTTTAATCTCTATCAAGGGATTAATCCACTAGTTGGGTTATAACTCTTATCATCTAATTATTTCACCTCTGAAACTTTTGCATTGTCCTATAGGTGGGCTTTTGGGAAACACCTCACATCTAAACCATAACAATATCCTTTCCTGAGTCACTGTTCCCTCTCTCCTTCACTGGAGTAAGAGCTCTCCTCAGGCTCCCAGCTTCTATTCTTGTCATCTTATAGTTAATTTTCTACATTGTTGTGATAGGACTCTTTACATAGGATTAGATCAATAGGATTATATCCCTTCCCTTCCCCAAACTCTCTATTGGTTTCCACTGTGGTTAGAATATGTATCAAAGTCTAGGACTCCAAAAACATATGCCCAAAGGATATGGACGTCAAGTAAAAAAAATCTCCCCGTGGCTAAACCTGGAACAAGGAGAGCATCAGAACAAATGATGGAGAACTGTTTTATAATCCAAAGTATAAGATCAATGTCTATGAGTCCACGTGGATATATACATAACTGAACAAAGAACTGAATGGGGGAGAACAGGCAAATCTTTGGTGAAGAAAAATTCCAAATAAGTTGAATACAACCATCTCCTTCAAGAAGAGAAAGATAACTCCCCACCTCTAAGTGAGGAATACCAAAATTGAGGATGAAAATTGGGGCATGGGGAGCAGTGGACATTTGATACATAGCACCTTGGGCAGGTGTCAAACAGCAGCAGTGATGAGTCATAATGAGAACCTGTATCCCTTGTGTGATAGGCTGAGAAAAGTGTAGTGAATCTGGGCTTCCTCTAAGAACCTATTATCCCAGTCTAAAAAAAATAAATAAATTCAAATCAAGGGGCAATCTCTCAAGTATCTGATTAGTACTTCTCAAAATTCTCAAAGCCATCAAAAGTAGGCAAAGCCTAAAAAAAAATCACAGCCAAGAAGAGGCCAAGGAGATGAGAGAGCTAAGTGGGAGGCAGCTTCTTGAGCAAAAATTATGTAAAAACTAGTTGAGTAAAATCTGGGCTGTAGTTTGCAATCATGTACTGATATTTGTACATGTGTTGTGACAAATGTATCATATGAGTATAACATGTTAACAATAGGGGAAACTGTGTGTGACATATGGAAAACTATCTGTTATCTTTATAACACTTTGGTACCTCTAACACTGTTCTAAAGATTATTTGGAAGAAAAACCCTCTCTCTGTATATCCTTATATCCTTCCTCTGGTCTACCCAATTCAGTGATATTCTCACCACTCCTGTCCTACCCCAGGGCCTTTGCTATGCTATTTCTGTTCCCCGGAATTTTCCTCCCCTACTGTGCTCACTTCATTCATGTTTTGGTTGAAATGTCACCTCTGCAAAGAGGTTTTCCCAGGCTTCCTTACATAAAATTATATCCCCTATCATTCTTTAGCTTGTTTTATTATTTTGTTTTCAACACACTGAATTTGATGTTTGCATATTATATATTTATTAATTTATTCGCATATCATGTATTTATTAATTTATTCATTGTCATTCTTTCTCACTAGAGTATAAATTTCATGAAGGTGGAAGATTGTTTTCCTTGCTCACTATTGTATTTCCAGTTCCTCGAAGAATATCTAGGGCACACTAAGTGCTCAATATTTGCTATCTGAGTTACTGAGTGGATTTATATATTTTCCCCAAAGTTGCATCATGATTCTTCCATAAGCCAGATGCTTTACAAAAAAAATAATAAATAAAAGTGCAATTCACACAGCATTGTTATATCTGCCAATCACTTCACATCCATTTCATTTGATTCTGTGTTTGTAGTTGTTTGATAAATACAGTAACTGACGCTTAGAGATGTTTCATTACTTGCTTTAGACAATATTATGAGCCCAGTTCTCCATATTCTCAAATGTAGCTTTTTGTACTAGAACATATGTACAGTGAGTTTTGTCTCCCTTTCATCTTTGATGACACAAACACAAACACATTTTTAATTTTGTAAGGCAATTTGAACACAGAGTTGTCTATGTGGATTTTCTCTTCCACCTAAGTATAGCTCAAATGAGATCATTCTGGTCCCTGCCTTAGAAGAGAGAAAGTATGGAATTAGCTCTTGTTGGCAAAGCACCTCGTTTTCAAGAAGATATCTGGGGAGGTCCAAAATCCCTTCTATCAGGTTTCGGGACTGAACTGGAGTCTTCAGAGTGGTGTAGATGTGTGAATAAAATCCACCATTTTGATTACTCTTCAAAACTTCAAGGATGTTCAGGATGTTCATAACTTTGAACACTCACCAGATATTTCCAAATGCCTACACCAGGTGCCATGCCCGATGCTGTGGGATTTATGGGGAGGATCAAGGGCAGAGCTGGCTCTTACGTGTCTTTATAGAGATACAAACTGCACGAAAAAAGATTAGAAGCAACAAAGTAATAAAAGAACAGATGCCAAAAGGAAGCTTTTGTTATTCACACAATGAATGAATGATCATGAGACTCATGAGAGAGAGATAGTACTGAGTAACAGGGAGAATAAGCTAAATCTGTGATAATGTGGTAGAAAATAATTACAAAAACATCTAAAATGAACATTTATCAATGCAGGAGTAAATAAATGTAAATATATGGTAAATTTATAACCCCCTTTTCTGTTTTCTTCACATGCACATATTCTAAACCTGAGCACTTCTGTTGAAAATGTCTTCTTACCACCACTGTTGTTAGTGAGTATTTTGTTGCCATGACCAAACTGACATGAACAACTTAAAGGAGGAAAAATTTACTCTGGTTAAGAGTTTCAAAAGTTTCAGTCCATGGTAGGCTGTTTCTATTGCTCTGGAACTGAAGTAAGGCACAATATCATGGCAGAAGGATTTGGTGAAAGAGAGCTGCTCAGCTTACAGCAACCAGGAAGCTGGGAGAGGCGTGGAGAATGACTCCAATCATGCCCCACCTGCCAACAGTTTCCACCACCTCCCAGCATTCCATTCAGGTACCAATGGGTCCTATCACTTCCCAGAAGCACCAACTCTGAACATTGCTGCACTGGGGAACAAGACGTCAACACAAAAGATTTTGAGGAACATTTCACGTCCAATCCTAGCATTCACCATGGGAAATTCAAAATGAATTTCACTCCTATCAAAAGGAAAATGGTCCCCAAATATATAAATCTCAGAAGTACATACTGTATTTCTATTTATATTGAGCTATTCTGCCTATTTTTAAAAATGTGGTCCTTATCCAGAAATTTTGTGGGTATTAGGAGAAACAATAAGATTAAGTAATATTTTAATTCCACAATTTTGATAAAACATTCTTAATCATGTTTTGAAATCCACACTTCATTGTACATTTTTCAGAATAAAAACCACTACTTTTTTTCCCAATACTCTTCAAAGTCTTCTAGCCTATCTCCTTCTACCACTAGAGTGCACCAAAATATTTTTTACAGGCATAGAGAGCCCAGTGCCTATGCTTCAATTATAGATTCCTTTTTCTTTATTCCTCAATGCTGTTACTTAAACATTTACATAACTGCAAGAGATTGGGTATAGCACAGGACCACTGGCTTGTAGAAAAATAAAAAAAAGACATAGAGTGTTGAAATCAGGCAGGGATTATGGCTTCATTCAATAGCCCAAACTGTAATGAATTGCTGTTTTTGGTGTGTGTATTTTGAATTTTAAGTTTGCGCTGGAAGTGGAGGAGGTAGTCTATTTGGCAAGCATAATAGAACAGCTTGAAATACATACAATCCTGGCATGAAATTTGGCAAAGGCACCATTCAAGACATCAATGAGCCAGTGATGTTCTATAAATTCCTAGAATACTCCAGGGAATAGACAATTTTCACAATCCAGAATATTTTCGTATTATTCATCCCATAAACATCACCTTAACATGTACTTGGCACTGGCTGAGCTATTCTAGGATAGATCTCATGCACACATTGACATAACTTTATTGATCTGGTATTCTAATTGAGGGTTACAAAACACACTGCTTCTAAAAGGATTTTTGCTGTAGTAAATCCTCCTGTAATATTTGCCTTCACGTTAAAGTTCATTATTAGAAGGTCACTGTCATTGAATGAAGTCACAATTCCAGAATGCCTTATTAAAATAATACATTATCCAAGAAAGGTAACCCTTAGAGTTAATAATGATGATAGCAACAGTCATTTATTTAGACTTAACACAAGTGCTTTGTGTGTTTAACTTATTGGTATAAAGTACTGGTAACCATTATTACCATCACTCTATAGATGCCAAATCTGAATAGATAGGTTAAAGAACTTGTCCAATGAATACAGATAATAAATTGCAAAGGCATATTGAAACATGATCCAAAACACACTTTAAATTACTATTCTATATTATGGTGACTCCTGTATTTTGATTGCCAGCATTCTATGCATTTCCTCTAAATTGTAGACTTATATATGATTTTCAACTTTTTATTTCCACTTGGATATCTCCAAGTCATTCCAATAGTAACATTTTAAAATTTTATCTATTTCCACCATCATTTCCCAATGGTCATGTATGGATATACCACAAAACAGATACTCTGCTCTGTTCTCATTCTCTATCTATCTATCTATCTATCTATCTATCTATCTATCTCTATCTATCTCTATCTCTATACACACACACACACACACACACACACACCTTTCTCATTTCAGGTAAAGTTACTACAATCTACCTATTACTAAAGACAGGACTGTGGGATGTGTGCCTGTCTCTTATTGATTTCTCACCCCCCTATATCAATACATGTGCAGATTATGTTGGTTTTACTTTCAAAACGTAAATCTCTTTATTATTCCTGACTTAATCCAAGCCACCCGCATCACTCACTGAATTAGCTTCATATCTGGGCTCTTTGTTTTCTTTATATATCTCTCTACCACCATGAAATACATTTTTTACATGGAAATCACTGTTAACTTGCATAAACATAAGTCATAAATCTCATAGCTCCTTTAAAAAACGTTTAATAGTTTCCCATTGTATTTATATCCAAATTCTTTATTATGACTCAAATTCTCTGTGTATTGCTTACTTCCTCTCTGTTTAACATTCTCTTAGGGCCCTTTAACTTCTTTCTTGCAATGTTCACGTTAGAATGATAATATGAAAATTCCCATAGCATGTTAGATTCATAATGGCACAGAAAATGTCCCTAGAGTATGGGTGATTTTCTATCTCTTCACATGGTTGGCTCCTAATCTTTCAGGTCTTAACTTAAACATTGGCTTCTCTTAGCCATCTTTCTTAACTATCCTATGGAGTACACACTCATTGTTCTTTATCCACGCACTATTTCTGTACTTCATAGAATTGACCACATTTACTTACTTTTTTTTTTTTTCCAGTACTGGGTATCGAACCCAAAAGTGACCTACCACTTAACTACATTTTTATTTTTAGTTTGAAACAGGGTCTTACTAATTTGGATGGGATGGTCTCAAAGTTGAGATCCTCCTGCCTCAGCTTCCCAAGTAGCTGGGAATACAGGCATAGGCCATCATGCCTGGTGCCATCTAGACATTTCTTATTTTTGTAATTGTTAAAAAAATGACCCATATCAAGTCATACATTTTATGGAGCCAGGGAATTATCACCTTTTATTCTCCATTATATTCCCATTGCCTACCTAAGAATCCAGATTCCAGATTTCACATTTATTAAATAACTGCTAAGTATTCTATCTAGAAGGAACACATGTAAATATTAAAAACAAGACAGCTTTTTAAAATTCAAATGACAGTTGAAGATATATTAGGCAAGACAAGACAAAAGAGATAAAGTTACCATTCACAATAGAAAACAAAAATACATGAGATTTTTAAGAAAAAAAATTATATAGTCCATCACATCAGTTGGTTATAAATATGTGTTTCATGAATGAGTCAATTCAACCTATCACATTATTTAGTGAATAAAATACTTGATCATTTATTGCATTTTATAAAGTTCAGGGCTTTTTATGGCAAAAACTATTAGCAAACTAACCATAGAAGGGAAAATCTTCAACAAACATTATTTTTAATAATTCAGCATTAGAAATTCTCTTTTTAATTTCATCTACAAATGAATTTGTTTCACCATTCTAGCCATTGTGGCAATAATAATGTTTTAAAAATAGAAAGATTAAAATTGGAGGAAAAAAACTTATCATTGTTCATCATCATAAGTCTAAACTTCTAACATCTAAATATGAGCATAGGAAAATACACTAGCATAGAAAACTGCCTGTTTATTCAACTAATAAATAAAAATTAATTGAATTTGCATCCAAAAATGTATACAGTTCCTTAGAGCTTGTTTTAATGTGATTTGACCAGTTGAATTTCTACCTTTTCTCCTTTTCATACAACTGACTGAAAATCAGGAGGCTATTAGAGTCCTCAAGCTGTTCTCATCTAAGTCAGAGGGAAAGGTTTTGGATATAGGGTCATTAATTTTTGTTAAGGAAAGAACTAAAATAAAGGAGAATAATTGTATTTCCTAAAGATGGATGTGTTCTGCAGAAGGAAATGGAGCTTAATGTCATTACATTTAATTGTCCTGCCTTTCCTTACTCTACAAATAACCAAGATTTGAAATATTAACACTTTCCATGGTTATAAAACTTGCATAAAAACCTGTGAAGGCAGGAAGACTAAGTGAAGGTCATGCACAGACAAGATTCTGAAATGTACAGGTAAAAATTTTTTGAAATTCGCTAATGCTAATTTCTCCCAAATTTTCAGCCTGAAATTATTTTAACAATGTTTTTGAACTACTTTAAAATATAATCATTCCCTTCCAGATTAGATATATTATATGTCAGAATCCTCAATGAGATACTTGTCAAAGTTCCTTTGGTATAATTCTTCCTTTGGTATAATGTTAAACAAAAGACATTCCCTTATATTACTTACTTCCTGTTTTAATACTATTCTTCTCTCCTAGATAAATTTAATTATAGACTGTGGATAGCAAAATACAAGATCTTTTCATTTCTTAATTTAGTAAGGGCTATAGTTTACATCCTAGATGCCCCCAAAAGTTCATGTGTTAAGGATTTGGTCATGATCCCCTAGCACAGAGATGAGGTAGTGAGAGGTCTTCTTGTCATTGGAAGTATGATCTTGAAGAGAAATTGGGACCCCAGCTCCATCCTTTCTCTCTTTTGCACTTCCCAGTCCTGAGAGAATCATTTTGCTTTTCTACATGCTGCCTCCATGGTATGCTTTTACAGAGGTATTAAGTCAAAACAAAGAGAGTAAAGCCTTGAAGTAAAGTGTGGGATGGAGAGAAATACACAGGTTTAAGATTTAATACAAAGATGAAATTGAGACAGCCTGGTGAGTCAGCTCAAGGTTGAGAATGAGGGTGGGGACAGGACCCTGACTTGGGCCACTGAGCTCCTGGTGGAGATTTTCACTGAGAGAAGGAAGAGGAAAAGCTGACAGGAGGAAAAGTAGAGATGTGGACTTAATTGTTGGGAATACTGGAATTTTGGGGTGCTTTGCCTTGGTGGAAATGATCAGTTACCTATTGGACATACAGGTTTGTCGGGCAGAAGAGCAATTCTTTCTAGAATTATAGCTTTTAGTGTCATAATTGTATAGAAAGATCACGGAGTCATAGGAGGCGATGTGATCACTTAGGAGAGCCTAGAGACAAAGGTCAAAAGAGAGCTGAGGATCTAAGGAACACCAACACTTAAGGACCAGGCTAAGGAAAACCAGGCCACGCGGGATATATGTTCAGAGATATGAGAATTACGAGCCTGTAATGATGGATAGAGAATTCCCCAGATCTGGCAATCAAGGGCCCACGATACCCTCTGCTAGAACATTTTCACTTGAATGGTTGTGGAAAAAAAGTAGAATTCCAAAAGAGGTTGGGAGTTTCATGAGAGAAGAGCAATAAATGACAACATAAAGGTTACAGCATCCCTTAACGTTTTAGCATCATGGGATGAATTATTTTTCAGCCAATGGAGACAACTAAATATGGCCCAGTGTTGATAGAAAGGAGTTAATGGAGATGAGGAAGAAAAGAAAGATATTTGTAGGCAAATATACTTGAGGAAATGGGAGAGCTTAGTGATCAAGACCACAGTTAAAGGAATTAGCCTTACACGGATGGAGCAACTATAGGTATTTTGGTAAAGAAAATATGGGAGTAAGATGCGAATAAGGTGTGGGGAGTGTTTTCAGGGTGATTTGAAGAAACTGGTGGATGAGGTTGCCAGGAAACTTAGAGTTTCTGTTTTCAATGGAAACAGGAGGTACATATCATAAAAGGTAGATAAACTGGGGGAGATGATAGAGCAGCCAGCGATTTGAGGCAAACTAAGATGGTTAATAAAAGGGCTAGAGTACTACCTGGGGGCAGATTAAGCTAGTAGGGCTCTGTGAGAAATTGATTATTTGAAAGCCCCAAACTTCTCCATTGTGTATGTGATCCTTGAACAAAGTTTAGAGGTTCAGGACTAGAAACTGAGAAGGTGGTCCATCCTAGGGAATTAATCAATTCAAGATAATACTTCAAGTATTTATAAAGAACCTAATTTGTGCCTGGTGCACTATTTGGACATACTGATTAAAAAGAGATTGAAGTACAGTCTCAGGGCTAAGAATTTTATTATCTCTCAAATATTCACTACATAAGGCAGGGGATTAAGTCAACACACATAAAACTTCAGGAAATATAAAATACAAGCTTAAAACAAAGGAACATATTTACAACTATGAAAGTTGGAAGGAGAGGAGTTTGTAGGTATATGAAGAGCCTCTTGTTACGTGATGGACACACTACCAGCAGTTATCATTTAATCCTTCATGCGGTTTTGTTTTTGGTATTACTGTCCCCATTTTACTGATGAGACAACAGACTCAGAAACATGATTTATGGGGATAAGGAAACTATTCATGGAGTAGGTGACAATTTTGCTTAATAAAGATGAATGACAGAATGAATTCCTGGGCATGTTTGTGGAATGGCAAATTCTTCTGTTTGACTGCACTCGAGGAATAAAAAAAAAAAAAATGAAGCTATTTGGCACTTGGGGTCTTGAGTAGTAGCCTCAAGAATTTGGCCTCTTATTTTGTAGATACTTAGAAAGGATGGCAGGCTCTGAAACAGAGATTGACATCTAAATATTGGTAGCCTCCAATAACACAGATTGAAAAGAGGAGAGAATGGGTATGGAGGGACCACTTGTGAGAAAGTCGCAAGGAGAAATGGGACCAGCACACTGTTTCAAGCCCCTGTCTATCTCATTCTGCACTTTGGACATATCCTTAGCCTCTTTGGGTCTCATCTTTTCCTCACGACGTTGAAGGGATTGGAAGGAATACTTCTAAGTGCCCATCTGAGGGATGTCCTTTCATGTCTCTGAGGTTTTGAACAGGATGACAGAAATTCATGATTTCAATATCCTTGTCAACGTGGTAATAAGTTTTCTTGTTCCAGTGCTCCAGCTGAGGTTCTCATCTGCTTATATTTGAATCATTGCAATTCTCACCTAACTCGTTTCCTTTTTCCATTACAATGCATTCTTGGCTCCATTTGCTCCAAATGTTCTCCCTCCCTCAGACAATTACGTACCCTTGATATTATTGACCCCATTTTACTGATGAGACAGCAGGCTCAGAGAGAAACATAATGCAGAGGGATGAGTAATCTCTGTTCAGAAACATCGTTCTTTCTTATTCCTTCTCTCCCTTATATCTCCTTTCCTTTCTTCTTCTCCCATTTTTTGTTTTCACATGACTTTTTTCTCAGGTTGATTGAGGTATAATTGGAAATGAAATTACATATACTTAAGTTATACAATGTGATGTTGATATACATATTTTTTTGTAAAATCATTGCCAAACTCAAGCTAATTCACACTTCTAGTGCTTCACATACTTACCTTTCTGTGTGCGATGGTGAGAACACTTTAGATCCACTTTGTAGGCAAATTTCAAATATATAAAGTATAGTATTGTTAACTTTATGCTCTACATTAAACCTCTAGAGCTTATTCATTTACATAACTGAAACGTTGTACATTTTAATCAACTGAAAATTTTCTTTTTGATGAATTTACTTTTCTCTTAAAATTTCTAGACAGGAAATATATTTATAAATATTACATGCATATATATATATA
>NW_026000174.1:34710223-34742887 GCF_001458135.2 Marmota marmota marmota | reverse complement strand
ATATATATATATATATATATATATATATATATATATTCATCCATCATAACTAATGGCAATGTAATAAGAATAGTTCAACAGGTGCTAAAACAATGCATTTTGACTGCATGACTCATAATTCTCCTTATCCACGAAAATACTTTAGAATATTCAGAGAAATTGATAGATGGAACATCTTTCAGACAATATTTCATGGTTGTTAATTCTCTAAATAGGATTTTAACAAATGGGTGGCATCAGTTAATGGTAACTGCTTCACTGAGGACATAGAGTAGATAATGTAGAATTCTGACTAGGAGCAACTTCATATATTTCCAATTACCATAAAACAGGGTAAATTTTACATACCATAAAGGAACTTGATGATCTTATTAGCACAGTTGACTGACTAATTCTGAATTAAAGATTGCTCAAAGTCTAGAAATATATCGACTCTTCTCTAACACCAAAATAAATGGGTAGCTAAGGCTCAATGTTCTACACTATTGAATAGACTGGAAAATTTTTGAAGCAGGTGTTACTAATCACTCACCGTAGCCATAAAAGAAATCACAATAGAGCAACTTCCTGGGGGGTCCCTCTGAAGTAAATTAATTGCTAAAAGTATTTCCTTGGTAGCTGGAGGATTTGAGCAGATCCATCAAATTAAAGGTAAGCCAATAAACTGTTGGGAGGATTCTGGTATTAAAAAAATATATATTTTTAGTTTTAGAATTTCAAGGCATTGTTTTTAAATATAATTAAAGTATGTAACTAAATAATGTAGTTACCGAATCTTGTTATTGTCATAAAGAAAAATATTTTTCTTTCTATTCTCCATGATAGAAAGGTATGTATCTATTTAATCCAAAAAATATCAAGTCATTAATGTATAAATTCAAAGGAAAGAGATGAGGAACACACATCCCTGATTTTTAAAATGCTTAAAAGTGTCAACCAAAGACCTTTATTCACTGATGTTACAAGGTACATCTGTAAATTACTGGTTCTAGTGAGTTTGGACAGCTAATTTCATTACAAAGTAGCAAAGGAACTTTGTTCTTATGAACTTATGAAATAGTATAAAATGCCAACACCTAATAAAAGAAACTAAGGCATACTTTATTTTTTACTCCAGTATTTAGTATATAAAATAGGCACAGTGCAAATGTAATAATTGTCTTTGCCAAACCTGGAGAAATGCTCTAAGTTAGATATTTATATATAAATTCAGTTAATTCATATTCTTCATGCTATATAGGATCAAAAACTTTGTACAATTTTGACTTTCTCTCATCTTACAAATGTAGTATTCAGAAATATTCTATTTATTATTTTTTCCCAGATGCCTCTGTCATGAAATAGCAAAGCCAGTAATTTAGAGTACACTTTTGAAGGCATATAATTTCTGTTTCAACCTTGAGTCTACTAATTCTTTTAACTTCAGTCTTAGGCAAATTACTTAAATTCACTAAATTTCAGATTTCTACTCTGTGAAAGTTAAAATAATCATATTACCTACTTCATTAATTTATTAGGAGAATTCCATGAAATAATATATACAGATCTTTTATTATAAAGGCTGAAACAAAATAAATGCTTCATACACATTTGTTTTTCTGAATGCATAGATAAATGAATAAATGATTAAGGAAAGTTAAAATATTCCATCTTCTTCCCTATCCTTGACATCTGTGATCTGAACTAATGCTTACTAAAATAGTAAAAGAAAGAAAAGTCACAAAAGTTATAATGAATCATATGTCCTTGTATACTACAGTGGAAAGTTACTAAGGACAAATTATGCATGAAGAATTCAATAGTTCTCTTTCCACTAAATGCCATATTTAATGGATGAAATTTCTCTAGTTAATTTTCATTTTCTTAAAAGATATGTTGAGTATAATGTCTGAAAATGATCCTTTATGTGCTTAGTAGTCCCCAAATCAAAGAGAAGTCCATAAGACATAGATTAATTTCAAAACCTTTTAACTAGAAACATTGATTTTATAAGTTTAATGTATGTTTTCAAATTATAATGATAACATAATTCATTCAGAAATATTAATAGAAGACCATCTTTCCATTAATAAGTATTTTTCAATATCTACTGGTTGACCCACATAATTTATTTAATTGAATTCTCACTTTAGCCATGCAGAATGGAGATTATAATCCTTTAACAGAGAAATTATGATCAGTACCCTTGGACCAGACATTTCTTGATAGTGATGCCCTAAATACTCCTCCATACCTAAGTCCATAAGATTTCTCTTACTCTTATTAAGCTATTTTTCTAGATTAGACATTTGATAGTATATAAATGATTGTGAAACTAATTTTTCCTTTAAAAATACCTTTTCTACTTTACAATGTAATGCCATACATACCAGATCTAATCTTTGTCATACTTCAAAAAGATAGAATTTATTCCTTTAGCTATTATATATTCCTCTTGCCTCCTGTCAACTATGGAAAGATAATTTAATTAACTTGCCTAGTGACTCACATCCATTAAATGCAGATTTGTACTTAAACTGAATTCTTCATCAATAACTAAATGCAATTTTAAAACACTGCTTTCACCTATTAAATGGGCAAGTGTAAGAACATGATAACAGATACTATTTAGAAATTTATCTGAAAATCATAACTTCCATATATTCTAGTGGAAATATGAACCAATAAAAGCATTCTAGACAGTTATTTGACAATAAAGCTCTCTTGATGGCATGGTTTTTTGTTTTGTTTTGTTTTGTTTTGCTTCCTTGAAGTCAAATTTAGTCATTTGGCTTGATCTGGCCAACTTTTAATGATCTAAAAAGAAATTTGAAAAACCATCAAGTATTTCATACTTTGTTCTCACTGCCTGACTAACCAGCTTTATCCAAGATGATGACTAGTTCCAAAGTGAAGACTAGGACCACAGAGAAGATGGCTTGGGAAAGTGTCAAGCAACCCTGGTGACTTACATCATCAACCACTCCCTTAAGCCTCTGAGATTCTGAGTTGTCCATCCAATATAGCCTAACATTAGGATATTTTCCACTGACAATTTATCGCAACAAATAGTTAAGAATGTTCCTTGAATTTTTAGTTAAATGTATCTCTATTACAGTGACCTTAGATGGAATCCAAATGATTATCAGAAAACTTTCAAATAAATTATGTACATCAAAGTATAACTGAAAAAACAGAAGAACTGCCATCACACACACACACACACACACACACACACACTCCCTCAATATGATAATAAGTGAAAAGTAGGATCAATCCTTAAAAATCTCAATTATTACATAATCACAATTTTTATTCACTTATTTATTTTCAAAACCAACATACAACATGGTTCTTGTTATGATTTAAATCTGGAATGCTCTCAAAAGCTCATGTGTTGAAGGCTTGGTCTCCACTGAAGGAGGGTTCAGAGGCTAAGTCTTGGAAAGTGGGTGAATCAAGAGGGCTCTGACATCATCAGTGGATTAATCCATTAATAAATAAATGGATTACCGGAAGGTGGTAGATGCTATGGTGGGTGTTTCTGGTCAAAGGGAGTGGATATTGAGGACATGTCTTAGGGTCTCTAACTTGTTCCTTACCCTTCTTCTCACTTCCTTTCTTTGCTTTCTGACTGCTATGAAGTAAAGGGCTTTCCTTTGGCACATCTTTTTACCTTGATGTTTCTGCTTTGCTATAGTCTTTGAAATAATGGAGCTAGCTTACCATAAACTAAAACCTCTGAAACTTTCAGCCAAAGTAAATCTTTTCTCCTTTAAGTTGTGCATGTCAAGTATTTTCGTCACAATGACAAAAATCTGACTAAGACAGTGTTTACAGAATTTTTCTAGGTTGTTTGCATCTAAATGCACTATGTTACTTTGAGCCTTGCTGAATTGCTGAGGTAGGCCTTGAACTTGTGATCCTCCTGAATCAGCTTCTTGAGTCACTGGGATTATAGGCATGTACCACTGTGCCCATTTTAATTCTAAATACATTTTCTTATTTGTATTTTCCACTTTCTGTTCAATAAATGAAGACACAACAACATACAAAAAATATTATAATCTTATACCAAATCCTATTCTTCTTGCTTTATTTCACATCTCCTCTTTAATGATAAAACTATGCATTTTCATAATGAATGGAAAGGGATTTCTGAAAGCTTGGTATTGACTACTGAGGCTCTATTTTTCTTCTAGAGCCAGAAATTGGTCACTGCCTTTGAAGTTCAATTATAATGATAACCATTTACTCTGGTACCCTTACAAAGCTGCAATGTGGTGCTCTAGCAGGGTAAGTAAAGAATGAGTCCCTTTGTTTTTTATTGTGGATTGATAAATGAAATGTTATGTACTGAGAGTAGAGGTGAACTGTCAAAACACTGTGCCTTTTAGTACTCTTCAAAGTACCAAAATTTACTTGATTTCCAAGATTATGAAAATCAAGGGAAGACTGAAAAAAAAAATGTTACAATCCAGGAAGGACTGGAAAATATAACAGCTAAATACATTGTGGTATTCTAGACTGAATCTTGTGACAGAAAACAGGCATTACAGAAAAAAATGGTGAAATCCAAAGTAAAATCTAGAGTTGAGTTAATAGTAAGGTACTGTCAGTTTCTTAGTTTTGCCAAATTCACCAGGGTAATGTGAGATGTTAATGATGAAAAAATTTGAAAAGGGTGTAATAGGCACAATAAAGGACTTCTGAGGATGTCTAGAACCTCTGAATAGGTTAGTCTTAAGAGTCCATAAATAAGAGGGATGCATAAAAAGCAGGGTCAAGGTGATACAGTGGGAGAAAGAGAATAAAAGGATATCTTTCTTTTTCTCTTCTGTTTTGTTTTATTGTAGTTGTTGTTACAGGGGCTGAACCAAGTGATTTTTACCACTGAGTTATATCCCCAGGCTTCAAATTTGTGATCCTCCTCCTCAGTTATTGGGGTTACAGGTGTGTGTGCCACTACTTACTGCAAGAAGGATTTCTGGCTTAGAAAATGGAAGGTCGAAATACCTCAGGAATTCAGAAACTCTCTAAAAGTTAAAAAAGACAAATCATAGGTTCTCTCCTATAGCCCCCAGAAGGAACGTAGACTTGTCAGCACCTTAATTTTTAGAGAGTTGCATGGCAGACTTCTTACCTCTGGAATCATACAGTAATAAATCTGTGTTGTTTTAAGCCACCACGTTTGTGAACATTTGTTAAAACTCCCATTAAAAAAAAAAAAAAACCTCAAAAGACTTATGCAAGAACTGTCATTTCAACTGAGGTATAATTCTAAAATCATTACAATATAGAATTTTCTTTTTAAAAGTTTAAGAAGAGTCAGAGTGCATTATAAGGTTTTAGCCATTCAAAGGCTTCCTCAGCCTAAGAAAACACTGAACTCTTAAATATGTTTGGAGTTCCCACTCCTGAGATCTATTTCCTCTATCTTGCCTCCTGTTCAGTCTTCCCAGAGTCTGAGACCTTGATTATATGCTAAGCCTGGATACCTAGAATTTGACATTCCTTCTACCTCTCCTGTCTCTGACCTCCTCCTCTTCTCTAGTTATGGTTTTGCCATTGTTGCAGATGCTACTACCTCCCACGAGTTTGAACAAAACAAACTTTTTTTTACATAACATATTTTACTGAAGGTAGAAATGTAGAAAGAAGTGGAGCTGTATTACCATAGCAACCAGACAGAAATAAAAATTCAGTCAACTCTTTTATCAGGGCTATAGAGTATCAAGAAATTATTCAAATCATCGAATCAGTTTGAATAGGTTCTTTTCCTTTACCAGATTCTAGTCAGTCCTCTAACATGCATGGTGTGGTCAGTATGAGATTATTTCCAGGTGAAAGACAGCACTACCCTTTAGATATAAAGAGTAGTTATACTTCAGGAGTGAAGAATCACATTTTGCAAAGAGGGCATCTTTATCCAAAGCTTACCTTGATCTCTCGTTTTTTTTTGTTGTTGTTGTTATTGTTAATTTTTCTATTGGTTTTGTGCTTATTATTTCATCTATACAGGGTTTTCTGTTAGAAAATTACCTATCTGAAGGATCCAAGAAGTCATCTCTGTCTAAATTATTGTTTCTACTTCTATGTCTACATATCTAAAATGTGATAATTATGTAATTAGGGGATCATCCTTTAGGCCTCATGTCTGGATCTTAGTTCAACCATTATATACACATACACACATACTCTATGTACAGAGTATATACATACATATGTATGTATATACATATATATACTTTATATACATATATATGTATTCAGTATATATACTCAGTATGTGCATATAAAATAGTATATATCACTCAGTGTGCAGTTTAATAAACCATGCAGAGTATTCCTGGAATTAATCTTCAGCTCTAGTTTTCTTTTAATATTTTATTAGCTCTTGGTAGACCTTTATTTATTTACATGTGATGCTGAGAATTGAACCCAGTGCCTCACACATGCTAGGAAAATACTCTACCACTGAGCCATAACCTCACTCCCTCTATTTTTTTAATGGGTGTGTATGTGAAGTATCAATGCCACATAATTGGTACTGAGTTATTATTTACTCTGTTCTCCTTCTTCTTCTTTTTTGAGTTCTGATGATCTTAATATGTACCTCATAAAAAGTCAAGGAGATAATCTGTAGAGGCACTTTCAGAACATTAAACATCCATAGAGATGCTTTAGTTCAATCCGTTACCATATAGACAAGGAAACTACAGCCTGAAGACACTGTGTGCACTTCCAAGGATCAGAGCATCACGAACTGGCAGACCTAGGAAGCAAGGCATCAATTACTGGCAAACTCAAAAGCCAGGTCTTCGGAAGCTTTATGTTCCCTCTCTGAGCAAGGAAGTTATTAGCTAACCCCCTAAGTGTAGGGAGTATGTGGGTAATTAGTTAACAAATTTCTAGTATTATACTAACAAAACATAGCCCAAATAACAAGTTAAACCCCTGAGAGGAAAATTAAGAAGACATCAAACGTCAAGACCTCTTCAAAGGTAAGCTCTGCCTAGGCAACTAAGGAGAGTCTGGCTACTGTACCCTGTTCTTCACTCTTCTTGGTAAAATAATTACTATGTATCTAAATGACTGTCTGCTCACTACTTTTATGTAGCCTGAGGTCAGATAACATGCTGATCTTGATTATTATTTTAATGCCACTACTTAGCACATTACCTATCTCAGAGGCAAATGTTTTGGGTTTTTCTGGTAATTTGGAAGTTTTTATCATGAAAATAATTCTGAAAAAGAGAATGCAATTAATTTTTATGATTTTATATTCATCAGTATTAATTTATTCAGTCAGTTATCAATCACACAAATACGACTCTGTGACAGGGCAATTCATAAGGTAAAATTGTGTAAAGTGTGTATGTGTGTCATCAGGAAAATAATCTGTTTAATAAAAGAATTAAAAGAGCAAAATAGTAGTTTTTAGTTGTTCTCTATTATAATTTGTGTTGTTTTTCATGACGTTATGAGACTTTATTGGCAATTAAATAACCAGACAATGCTAGGTTAACCTGGGGAAGGACCAAGGCATTCCTACCTAGAATTGGGTCTAGAATGTGTATCTCTTGAGACACTACAAATGTCTTAGAGGAAGAAATCACTCATGCAGTGTTCTCCAACTTCATCTTCTCTGGATCTGCATGAATGAAAAAATAAAACCATCGAGAATATTCATTTTATCGGATTTTAAAGGAAAGAAAAATAGGATATATGAGATAAAATGTCTACTGAAAATAGATGACATTTTTCTCTTAGATGAATTTTTACAAGGAAAGCTTCTGTTTGGTAGTTGGTTGGCCATTCGTTGCCTCTGTAGATAATTAGCAGCATTCTTTATTACGGTTATATTTATTTTGCAAAAAGAGAAAGAAAATCAAGGTTTGGAGATATAATTTGTTTTTCACCCTAAAATCTTTCTTGATTGTGGGGGGATGAGAGAGAAGGAGGAATGAATTTCTATAGCACCACTTGCATCACTCTGGATCCTAAAATAATTTGTATTTTGGCCACCACTAAATCTTATTATTGGTTTCAAGCAATAAATCTTCTGAGGTGTTGAGAGGAAAAAAAAAAAAAAGAAAGAAACACCATTCTACTAATGAGATTACTCTGAAAATAAAGCGGTGGATTAGTAAAATCTAATTTGGAAGTGATGAAGTACATGTGATGTCCAAGTAATTATTCCTGCACAGTCGCCATCCGCGGGGAGCTTGGAGTTATTGGATACTGCACTATGTTAATGATGCCACCGCCTGACATTTGAGTGAATGTGCTGACCGTCTGCTGTGTCGTCTCTGCTATTGTCAATATCACCACTGGGGCCAGCAGCTGCATTCATAATGCTGCCACAGACACAGCTAGAGCTGAGTGTGTATGTGTGTGTGTGTGTGTGTGTGTGTGCCTGTGTGTATGTGTTTGTGTGTGTTCTCTTTCTTAGGATAGTGCTTTTACTGTTTTAAAATCTGGGCCAAGATAAATGTGCTATCCTGAGTACTGCTATATGTAGAATCACAGACTCCAGTGTTTTTATTTCAATGCTGAAACCAAGTGTACTAGTTGAGTTTTCTCTCTGTCTTCCTTTGTCTTTCGAAAATATAAATCTGTCAGGTAATATTAGTTCATGTGGTCAGTGGGGTTATTTCTAATAAAATGGTCTCCTCCTCTATACCATACAATGGAAAGCTCTATGATTAGAAGTTTGATGACGTACCTTCATGATAAAGGATTCTGTGGCTTTAATACATCACTAAATTGACTCAAATTAAGTAGGTAAAAATTTCTTAAGGAAGTTGAAGAACCAACTAAACTCAAAGAAAAGAAGATATAAGATTTAAATTTTTTTAAAATTTTTAATCCATTAAGAGTTTAGTTGAGTGCTCAAGTAAGAGGTCTCCCAGAATGCAGACCTCAGGTGTGAGTGGAGAGGGTTTCTAGAGAATGAGAGGCTTCGTGGATGACCATGACAGGCAATGTGGAAGGGGAAGGGAAGGTGTGCAGGTAAGAGTATGCTCGTAGCACGGGCTCAGAAGTCACACTTCATTGGGCATTTTTAGATCTAGACAGTTTTTTTTTTTTTGTCCAATTTCTAAGATCAAAATTTAATTTGAAGCCTCATGAGATTCTAATCTTATGAGAGTCCTCCCTTACTCTCTCATCTATTGAGTTTTATGTATCTGTTCATTCTTCTCTTTCTCTAAAGATGGCTTCTTTCTCATTCTTGGACATAGCAAGAAACATCCAAGATAGATCCTGAAGAGTATTATTATTATTATTATTATTATTATTATTATTATTATCATCATCATCATCATCATCACCAGTGCTGGGGATCAAGGCAAGGGTCCTGTACATGCTAGACAACTACTCTACCACTGAGCTACTGAGCTATACCCCCAGTCCTCTGAGCATGTATTCTTACACTTTATATCCCAAGTTTAAATATCCTGGGGAAGAGGTCCATTGGCCCAGCTTGGTTATGCTCCTTCCATTGGCTCAGTGCATAGTGCCGAAGGCTCAGAAGAAAACTGAAATAAACTACTTCAGCTGTGTTGTGCTTTGGATGTGAGGTGTCCTCCAAAAGCTCATGTGTGAGACAAAGCAAGAAGATTCAGAGGAGAAATGATTGGGTTGTAAGAGTCTTAACCCACCCAGTGAATTAATCTCCTAATAGGGATTAACTGAGTGGTATCTGAAGTGGTAGCCTGTGGATGGAGGAGGTGGGACCTGGGGCATGGCTTTGGGGTATATATTTGTATCTGGCCAGTGGAGCCTCTCTCTTTGCCTTCTGATCATCATGGGAGCCGCTTCCCTCTGCCACTCTCTTCCACCATGATGTTCATCCTCACTTGGAGCCCCAGAAAATGGAGCCAGCTGTCTATGGACTGAGCCCTCTGGAACTGAGAGTCCATAAATAAAAATAAATTTTCCCTCCTCTACAATTGTACTGACAGGGTCCTTTATTCACAGCAGCAAAAAACAAAACAACAACAACAACAAAAAAAAAACCACCCACATTGCATACACAAATTTACATGGTAAAATAATTCTCAGAAATGGATTATGGTGTAAAAATGTCCAATGGAAATCTTCTACATACATTATTTCTTTAGATGCTTCACTTCTAACCATTTAAAGGCCATAAGAACTCTATAAAAAGTCAAAGTCACTGCTTTCTTCAGAAAGAAATCCCTCTAGTTTTCATCTCTTACTCTCTGCAGCAAATGATTTTTTAAAATTTTTGTTGTTGTTGTTATTATTATTATTATTATTATTATTATTATTATTATTATACTAGGAATTTAACCCAAAGATACTCTACCACTGAGTCACATTCCCAGTCCTTTTTTATTTTGATATACGACCTCCCTAAATTGCCGAGGATGGTATTAAACCTGTGATCCTCCTGCCTTAGTTTCCTGAGTTGCTGGGAATACAGATGCTCACAACCATGTCTGGCCCAACTCTACATTTTTAGTAGATCTCTATTGAACCTGAAATGCTTAGCTTCATATCTGAATTTTCTCAGTTTCATCCTGTTTGGAGTGCTAACTGATTTGGGAGATATTACCTAAAACCCCATTTAACTTCTAAAGCATATCTTCTCAGGGCTCCAACATCTTGCTTTACCCTAGCTGCTCAATTCAACACTTTAGATCCTTCTGTCCAGAGAGATAAACCACTGATGAATGCATATATCAAGTCCAAATAGAAAGACAATATTTAGTAAGAAGAATGTCCAAGGTTAAGAAGCCATTGACATGGCAACATATTTGGATCTGAGAAATAAAGCAATATTGAAATGCAAGAAAAAGTGAAAAATTAGTTATCAGTGCAGCCAAGAAAAGATAGTAGGCAATAAAACATGGCATAGGCAAGTTAGAGGTTCAGAAATCATATGCAGTAACTAATCTCTTTCCTGCTTAGCATGATCTAGGTTGTAGGCAGAAGGATCCCTAACAGGTACCAGTATGCTACTATGGGCCAAGCCCATTTCCTTTTCTCAGTAGTAAAAAGTGAGATTATCAAATGGATATTATCAATGAAGATAAAATAAGAAGGGAGGAAAAGATTTTCTTTTTCTCAGGACAAAGGGGAAGTGCTATACTCTTAGAAAGAAAAATAAAAAAAGAACATTATAGAAGACAAATGGTTGGTAGTGTAGAAATGGATTTATAGTGATCATCAATATGATCAAATTGTTGAGGAATTTGTTTGAAATCCCTGTTGTAGAAGGGAAGCAACCGACAATTTGTTGGGTTAGTTACATTATATATTCAATGCCATTCTTTGGGTGAGTACACTCTGCAAGATAGGAATTATTGTGCTTTATAATGAAACATATTTGGGACTAGATGAAAGTAAAAATATATGTTTCAAAAGCACACATGATAATACTAGGATGTTATATTAGGAGTATATAATCCCTAAATCTATGTGCTTTTAGACTATGTAAAGCTGAAAGGTTTACTAGTTCTTATTATACCTGAGACACAGTATGGAAGTTGCATCCTAACTCTTCTATATCAAAGGTGTATACACTGGTGTGTGTGTATGCGTGTGTGTGAGTGTGTGCGCGCGTGTGTGTGTGTGTGTGTCTGTCTGTCTGTCCTCCATTTAAGAAGAATCATTGAAACACCTAGGTTTCAAGCACTAGTTTGCTATTTTTGCTGTCTTTCCAAACAATTGGTAAGGTGGAGAGCTGTGAAAGTAAATTGATCTTGGCTACTCATGGAGCAAGCAAAAAAAAAAAAAAAATCAGTTCTTTGTCCCAGTCCCGTTCCTTATCCCATTTCACAAGACTAAATTTAGCTTGAAGTTTTTTTTGTTTTTGTCATTTTCTTAAAAGATCCAAATATTACATGCAAACAACCCTACCACCCCATCACATTGCCATCCCAGCCCCTGACGACCTCAGAGCTTGACTGGTTTATGCATGCCAGCCAGCTTTTGAGCACTGAGTAGGTCATCTAATCCCAGAATGACTGCACATTGTTAATCACCTCCATGTCTGTAGGTAACAAACTCACAAATTCCTCCAACTGAGATGAGAAATTCCCCACACAACACATAACTAGAAGATGAATGTTTATTTTTTACAACCTATACAGATCCTGATGCTCTACTTAGGCACTTTTCATATATTATCTATCTCAGTTAAACCTCATAGTTAAGAAAGAAAGGGGAAATTATGACCTTATTTTCACTGACAAGGAATCTAAAGTTCAATAGCATCAAGTAATTTTCTGAAGGTCACAGAGATAGCATAGTGATATGGCTACATCTTAAATGAGCTGTATACAAAAATCAAGGTGCCACCTGCTACTTGTCTTTCCTCTGACAAGTTGCTTAACACGATCCATCTATTCAACTGTGCAATGGAAATAACAATAACAAAATAATATCTACACCTCTAAGAAGTTGTTCAAAGAATGAAATAAAACTGGACTCACACGTGTGGCACACATAAGGCTTATCATCTCATTAAAGGCTCAGAAATATTAGATATTCACTTAAGGCAAGGTTGAGAGTTGAATCCAAAGGGATGTGGTATTCTTTCTACACTATTAACTTCCTCTAAATGCTTAACTATGTCAAGAAGGTTTTTTAAAGCAACAGAGTAATTCTGCAAAGAATTAAACAGAGTTAGAGGCTGCTCTGACCTTGTAGGCCAGTATCAGGTTTTATCAGGGACCTCTGTCTCCCAGCATACCCCAGGGATTCAGAATAAACTACTCTAAAGAATGCCTCTTGACTTGTCCTACTAAACATCTCATTCCACCTCTCATTTCTTATCTCTTTGAATCCTCACCATACACTTGTCCTCACTTCATAATTAGACAACCTCAAGGGGTTAAAAGCACTTGATAGATGATATGCTGGGATTAAGCCCTTCTCCATCTATTATAAGATCCAGAACTCTTGCAACGTTTTCATCCAAGTTGTTCATTTCTCAAGTCTGGAAGAATATGAAGCTATCAATCCATTATCTACTTGCAAAATATTACAACTAATTTGACTGATGATTAAATATTTTGAAAATGGGGAAAGAAGTCATTCTATAAACTCTTACGGTGCTAGATACTTCTGTAACACCTTCCAAGCCAGCATTCCAGTGATTAGCAGTGAATCATGTAGAATGTGCCTTAATTAAATCAAATTCCTTGTAAATATTTCTCTTTAATACATTGAGATGTTTTATCAAATCAATTTTCTATATAGGAACATCCTCCAAACTACCAGAAATCTTAGTGAGAATCTCTGAAGCCATTTGATTTCAGAAATGCCTTTTTGAGTCTCTGCTTTCTCTCTTCTTTCTAAGAATCTGAAAAACTTTCTAAACAACATTTTAGGAATCCTAAGGATGCAGAAGTGGCTAATAAATCATCGATACTATTAAAAGTCACTTTGCCAGTGTAAGGGACCCACGTATCAATAATAGTTAGAATAGGGTGTGATAGTGCTGTGTAGAAATCCCCAGGCATAGAATCAGGACGGTAGGGAGGACTTAGTTTGCAGAGTTGGTTTGGGAAGATTCTGTCAGTCCACCATAAAGATGAAAGAGAATGGTACAACAAAATATTCTTTGGCAGGAACCAGCATGGTATTTTAAGAAACTGAAGTGTCTGGTGTCTTGCTTGGGGTTGGGTAAATAAATGACTAGAGATTGGCCCAGAATAACAGATGGAAGCATGGAAGAATGGCATGATCATTTAAAGAGGCTTCTCCATTGATAGGCAAGTCTTAAGACTATGTTTCTTTCTTTCTTTATTTTTTAAGACACATTTCTTGATCTGGCTGACAGGGATTATATAAACCTTCCAAAATTGCACAGAGACATTTAGAGGGCTGAACAGGGTAGCCTTGTTTGGAGAAGGGAAGCAGGCTCACAGCTTTCCTTAGGGTCTCAAAATCTCCATTACTTAAGAAAGGAGCTGGCATAATAAGATTTATTTACCCTTTAGTTTCTTAGGGATATTGAATTTGAAGAATTTGGATTTTAGGTTATGGCTTCAATCTCTTTATTCATCCTATAATATTCCATTTTTATGGTAGGTGGTAGATTTGATGTAATAGTGGTGCTCTGCCAATCTCAGCCTTGACTAGCACAATTTATGGCCTCAGGGCCACTCTAAGGCCAGCAGCTTCAGTTGGAGCTGTCTGCCACATTTCCTTTACCTCTTCTGTAACTTGGCTCTGCGCAGCTTGAGCAATATGCTGGCTCATTCCTGCTCACCTCAGCCTGTTGTAGCTTCAAGTCTGGAAGCAATAAAGGAAGACCAAAATTAACAGCATATTTCAATGATTGTCTTTTAAAATATTAGCTCTTTTAAAATATTAAAATATTTTAAAATATTAGCTCTCTCTATTCAGTCGATTATCAAAACATACTCTATTAAGTTCATGCTGGGGCTTGTAACCTAGAACTCTTTGCTTACCAGTCACATTCAAAAGACTGTGTAAGATAAGGCATTTCTAGAGGATTATTGCAATGATAAGCCACCCATTTTTTTCTCTGCATAGTTATTTTGTTCTTGAGTGAACAAACTTTCAAGAGACAATTACCTATACTGCATTGTTTTGCCCCCATTATCAAATTTCTTTTGAGAAATTACAATGTGTATTAAAGAGATTAAATTTTATTGAGGTTTATTAAATAGTTATCATGTTGATTGTAGAATTATGACTTAGGGTATTGATCACTATAATCTCACATTCAAAAATTTGTTACAAAGCCACCTCAATGTCTCATTCCAGGAAAAATTTATCTTAGTTCTTGTTACTGTATAATATACTCATAAGAAACTCTACAATTTGAATCTTATGTCTATGTGAATTTTGAAACCTGCTTTATTTAAGTTTTTGCTTTGCCAAATACATAACCTCTCTCTAGCAATGATGTAGAATCGTGTTGTATATACTTTGGGAACAACTCTGTTTCTATTCGTTTATTTATTTTGTCACTGTTCTTTGTCTCATGTCCTTATTACCCAGTGGTATTATATGCACTTGTGTAAGTTAATGCTTTAGAACAGGCTGGGTGTTATCAATGTATACAACCAATCCATAATATTTAGGAGCATATTTTGCTTTAAATGTGTGAACTGAATATGAACAAAATAAAACTCTAGGTGTCAGACTTGAGTATTGTGTTTCCTCTTTAAATTCCAAATGTCTTTCATCTGTAATCACTCTGCAGAAGAGTCTGTCACAGTTCAGTGCAGCACCCAGAGGTCATCACAAGCGACCTGTGAATTTACATCCCCATACATAATCATTCTCAAGCAGGCCGTGGCTCTAGTGCTTACCCCAGGCAGAGGAGAGTCTTGCATGGGTTAAATTAACCAGCCAGGAGAACATGTGAGCTGAACATATGGTGAAGTGTTTTGAGGTTTAGAAAAACAAGTTTCTGGTACAAACAGAGTCTGGCCTCTGAGACCCCACTGTCAGCATGAAAAAAGATCTCCTTATTTACCAGAGTGAAAAGAAAGGGGCTCTTTCAATTACTTCACCTCCATAGCAGTACACAATGGAATAGGAGCAGAAATAGCACATTGATAGAGAAAAAAACAAATGTAAGTTCCTCAGGGAAGTCAGAGGAGGCTATGGAAAGCATGTAAAAAAAAAAAAAAAAGTAGTTTACAGCTCTGATGGCAAGTGAAAAGAGAAGAAATTGGAAGTGAAGTCCCACAAATTGAAATTAAAATGGCAATTTTCTTGAGCTTGAGGGTCCTCCATCCACAGACCATCCCCCACACTGCTCTAATTGTACCACTTCAAACCTAATGAGTTGAGTTTAGAAGTACAGAGGACTGTAAATGAACCCGTTTATCATTGGAACATTCATTAGATATTTGATCGAGCACTTGTTTTTAATGCCTAGAAATACAACACAGAAATTAGTCTTTGGAGGTATCATCTGTATTTAGGAAAAATGAGAACATATATTTGCCCTAAGAAAGAGTGAATCATTAAAGACACTGTTTGGCTGACTCCTTAATTTGCTCTTAAGAAGATTTGAAGCTGAAATTTCAACTTCTATCCTATTCACTGTAATTGATCCTATTTTAGTACGGTTGGTGGTTGGCTTCAACATGAGGAATAAGGCCAGTCTTGTCTAAAACTGAGCAGTTAGATGAACATCTCATTTTATCTATTTACTTACATGTTAAAAAAAAGGATCATAATGTTACTTCTGCCTTAGAGTTGTGGTGACAACTAAATGATATATCAGTAAAGTGCTACAGGCAGAGTCTAGCACATAGTGAATGTATCTCAAGTAGTATGTGCTATTCTTACACATAACAGCAATCATGCACAACCTTATGGAGTAGGAATAGCAAATCAGCATTTGTTCCATAGCATAATATTATTCCTTTTTTATTCCTAAATACATAATTACAGAAATGCATGTTAAAATAGTTACAATGCCTATAATGTTGGCTAAGATTTAAATGCTTGCTAGTATTTATTATTAGTGATAATGAAATACTTGTGGTAATTATGGACAAGAATGCTTACTGAAATCTTTTTTGGAGTGTATTTTGTCAGTATCTGTCAAACTGTTAAATGTTCCTATAATTGGATGCAGTAATCCCACTTCTAGAAATATTGCTTGAGAAATAATTACTTACATGAATGTAGTATGATACCTATATAGGGAATTAACCACAGCATTGTTTGTAGTTGCAAAAAAACAAGCAAACTGTAAATGACTTTAAATGTTTATAAATGTGGCAAAATTCAAGTCAATTGTGGTATATTCATACAATAATTTTAGCTAGCTGTTGAAAAGTAGGCTAGATATTCATATATTGATTATGAAAAATAAACAAGGAATTCAATGCCAAAAGTAAAATATTTAACAGTATGTATAACACAAATGTTTGAATTAGAATGAAATTTCCAGAGAGTACATATACAGATCATCTAATCATCTTATGAACATATTAAAAAGTAAAAACTAAAAAAAAATCGTAATATAATCAGAGAAAGTATTTGATCACACACAATATCCATTGATGATTGAAAACAACAACAAAAAGAAACCAAAACTGTGCTTGAGCTAGTGACGAATAAAATAGACACTTCCTCAATCTGATAACAAAAATTTATTAAATTTTTTTTAAAAAACTATTGTTAATATCATAATTAACACTAAAAGAATGAATAATTTCTTCCTAATATTAGAAATAAGTCAAAGATGTCCTCTCTGGGCTGGGGATGTGGCTCAAGCGGTAACGCGCTCACCTGGTATGCGCGGGGCACTGGGTTTGATCCTCAGCACCACATAAAAATAAAATAAAGATGTTGTGTCCTCCAAAAAAACTGAAAAATAAATATTAAAAAATCTCTCTCTCTCTCTCTCTCTCTCTCTCTCTTTCCTCTCTCTCTCTCTCTTAAAAAAAAAAGATGCCCTCTCTGTATACTTCCTATATACTTCTATTCAACACCATATTAGAAGTCTTAGAGAAGGCAAGAGGAAAACATAAAATTCTATTATATCCATTTGTATAGATGACAACATTTGTTACTGTAGGCAATTTTTATAAACATTTATACAAAATAATGAGTTCAGTAATATCATTGAATATAAGGTATCTATACAAAAAATCAATTGTTATTTATCGGTTAGCAAAATTCAGAAACTTACATTTTAAAAAATGTCAATAAAATAAATAAATTTGAGGAATATATTTAACAAAATGTAAAATCTGTTCACTAAAATCTACAAAATGTTATTGAGATAAATTAAAGAAAATCTAACTGATGAAGTGATTAAGAGATGGCGTGTTTACAAACTAGAAGACTCAACACCATTAAGATGTCAGTTTTCTCCAAGTTGATCAACAATTCCAAGTAAAATATCAGTAAGATTTTGTGGATTTGATCGAATAAATCTAAATTTTGTATTAAAATATGAATGATCTACAGTAACAAAACTAACTTTGAAAGTGAATGGAGTTTAAGGACTTTCATTTCTCAACTTAATAAAATTCTCTGATAATCAAGTCAATGTAGTATTAAAAGAATAGAAGCCAGGCACAATGGCTCACACCTGTAATCCCGGTGATTCAAGAGGCTAAGGCAGGAGAAAATTAAGTTCAAGGCTAGCCTTAGCAAGTCAGCAAGACCCTGTTTCAAGAAAAAAATAAGAAGGGCTGTAGATGTAGCTCAGAGGTAGAGTGCCTCTGGGTTCAATCCCTAGTACTGGGAGAAAAAAGAGAGAAAGACTAGAATATATATCAATTGGAAAGATTAGAAATTCCAGAAATAGGTCCCCTTTTATATTATCAGTTCATCCTTAATAAACTCAGCAAAGCAACCCAAAATATACTCATTTCAACATACTGTGAAGTAATTGAATAAACACACAAAGAATTCTCACCCTTTCCATTTACTATGTACAATATTAAATTCAAGTGAAAATAATTCTAAAGGTAAAAACCACACTACAAAACTTATAGAAGAAAACATAGGAGAAAATCTTTGTGACCTTAGGTTAAGCAAAGAAATCTTAGTTAAGTAAAAAAGTGCAATAGATGATAAAGAAAAGATCATAGAAATATGTGAATGTAAAAATAAATTTGTTTATCAAAAGACATTGTCAGGCTGGGTTTGTAGCTTAGTGGAAGAGTGCTTGCCTAGCATGTGTGAGGCACTGGGTTCAATTCTCAGCACCACATATAATAAATAAAATAAAGGTCCATAGACAACTCAAAAACATATTAAAAGAAAAGACATTGTCATAAAAACTAAAAGGCGACTCACATAGTAATATTTGCAAAGCCTTTATCTAATAAAGGACTAGTTTGCAATATATACAAAGAACTCTTACGAATCAACAAGAATAAAACCAGCCCAACTAAAAATGGGAAAAAAAATTTTTAAAGAAACATTTCACTGATATAATTATATCAAGTAAAAATAAGGTACTCAAATACATTAAACATTTGAGAAGTACAAATTAAAGATACTACAATGATATATCACTATATGCCATTACAATTGTTAAAATTAAGGAGAATAACAATACCATATTTGTCAAGGATGCAGGCTGAATGGACTCCTCATACACTGCTGGTGAAATGTAGCTTGGTTTGAAACAATTGGGCAGTCTTGTTGACTTACACTTACCATAGGAACCAGTAACTCCACAGGAGTTTAGCCAGGAGAAGTAAAACATTTATCTCCACAAAAATTTGTGCAAGAATGTTGATAGTAACTTTATCTGTAACAAATTGAGCAGATTCCCTAATGTCCTTGAGCAAGTATAGCCATACCACGGAGTAATCTTGAGTAATGAAAAGAAATTAACTATTAATACATGTGACACTTTGGATGAACTTCAAGGGTATAAAACATCACAAATGGTGATTTTATTTATTTGAATAGCTAGAAACATTAAAATCAATACATATAGAAATCAGATAGCAATTTCAAAAGGTCAAGAGGTATGAGAGTTTGATTATAAATGGATACAAGAAGAAAATTTAGATAAATGTAAATATAATCATGTCAGTGACTTTGTTAATTTGAACATTTATCAAAATCATCCAAATGGACCCTTAAAGTTGGTGAATTTTATTGTAAGGTATACCTACAAAAAGTTGATTTTCAAATAAATTGATGTTTTGATAGTAAAAATAGTAAGATAAAATTGTCAAGATCATTATAGAATATTTATAAAATGATCCATTTGTTAATCCATTCATATGTCCATATGCTTTTGTAGAAATATAAGCAAGTAGCTACTTTGGGGGCAAAGTAGCAGGGTTTGAGAGTGGGGAAGGATATTAAAATCTATTTATCTTGTTCTCATTTCTACTTTTGAATATCTTTATGATGAACATGTACTGCTTTAATGATAAAATGTAAATTAATAAAAATTAAAGATAAATGATGTGGTTTGAATACTAAGATCACATTTTTTAAATTAAAAATCAGGGCACAAGAAGCATGTAGATGATGTGAAGAAGTAGATATTGTCTCAACATAAATATCTGGTAATCATAAATATGAACAATATTGATTCCATACAACTGAATCATGACTCTCACAATTTAGAAACTCTCTTGACATAGCAGGAAACATCCTTTGGTGCTACAAAAACAAGGATGTTGAGCATTGATTTATGACAAGTCAACCATTTACCTTTATAATGTCCAATAATTTAGTGTACTAGTAACTCATCATTTTGTATAAAAGCTAATTTATTTTTATTTCTAAAAATAAAAATTAAAAAATAGAATTTTTAAGGTACTGTGAAGAAATTGATTTTTTTCACAACTTCTTTCTATAATATATTAATTAATATTAATTAAGAAAATAATATCATTTTGGCACCAAAATATCAAGCCCTGTATATAGTTCAAGTAGTAATAGATGGGCAGCTTTTTAATCTTTTATATTAAAATTAGATAGCCACAGGAGTAGCAAAGCCAGGCAGATCACTAGTAACCAGACAGGGAGTGTGAGATATTAATCAATTCCTAAATATGTAATATCTACATGAAGAGAGATTTTGTTCTATTCAGTACTGTATATGTGGAGGCTAGACCAATGCCTAGCACATTCAGGGAAACTCATTAAACATTTTTAAATAAGTACAGTGTCTACATATGTGGTTTATTCAAAGGAGAACTGAACAGGGTCAATAAAAGAAATTTATTTGGGTTATTTAATTCAACAAATTGAACAGAGTTTCTTTTCAAGGAAAACACATGACAAAGGGTACTATGGTGGGCTAAAGATATTTTATCTTTAAAAAAATTTTAGATAGGATAAGAACTAATGTTTGCTAAATATATTAAGTATCAAGGGTCACAGTGGATAACATTATTAGTAATCACTATAATATGCCTTTAAAATCAGTGAGATTTAGATAATTCAAATAACTCATTGAAGTTCACATTGTTGGGAAGCAATTGAATCCCTGCTCAAGTTCCAATTAGTTTGGACATAAGGCCCAAGTGTTTTTATTGCTCCAAGTATTTTTTTAAAATATATGATCAAGGAAATAATGGAGCAAATAAAATATACAAAACAATATATGACCAAGGGACAGAATGTACTAGTCATGGGGGAATCAAAACCAACATATAAGAGGTCACTGCAGGCTGGGAGAATTGAGGAAAGAAAGGCTTTTAGAAACAAGAAAGAAATCAGCTAAGTCTCAGTATATTAGGCTAACAAATGCAGGATCATTGGAGGGCCATCCAGAAATAAATGAAGGTTTCTGACTCCTCATATGGCATAATGGTGCCATTTTAGAAGTTCTTCTTGGAGCAATAAGATAAGCAATAAAAAAGGGCAACCCATCTGGATTCCCAAGATCTAAAAAGTTTTTCATTTCAGTAACTGAGATATAGAGCAAACTAGAATATTAATGATTACAAGTTTTATTGTAAGTTGCTACTATACATATATAATAAAAGCAATCAGAAAGGAGTGCTTAATCACCACCAATTGTACTGAAGTCTAATGAAAAAAAAAATTTTTTTTAAAGAAATCTCCACATCCCCTTAGGTAGAATTGGAACCCCCAAAGAATACCTGTCTCCCTGAACATTCCTATGGAATATAGTTTGTTAATCGTTCAATGTACACTAAAATGACATTTGACCACATGTCTCTGGAAGAATCTAACTATTTCTTTAAGAGCCTGGAATCAAGTTCAAATTCCTGCCTTTGGCTTTCAAGTCTTTTTTTTTTTCATTTAAACCAGCACTCATACTACAATCCTGACTTTCCCTGATAACACTGGGTTTTGAGATGTTTTAACTTTCTCTCTCAAGACATGATTTCCAAGAGAATATTCCATGTACAAAATTGCAGGCAATTATATAAGCAATCAGGAAGGAATTTTACACTTCTTTATAAAACCCCACCCACTGAGTAGAGGGAAAAAATGAGACCCAATAGAGGGATATGTGAATGAGCCCTTTTGCCTATAGACTTCTGGTAGAATGACAGTGACACATAAATGTAATTTATTATCGATTCATTGATTGATTGATAAGATTAAAGCTATAATTGAATGATAAAAAAAAAACCTTAAAAGCACAAAAAGTAAAATTTATCAAATCAACAATCTTTGAGAATTTCCAAAAGAAGTAAAAGGATTGCATATTTTCTTAGACTGCTTTGAATATTGAGCATCTCTAATAGCCAAGGTAATTGGCTAGTGCCTTGAAGAATCAGAATTTTACAAAATACATTTGAGTAAAGGCTGCTCTAAATTCAGGTTTTAAACACTGAAAAATTACTAAGTTAAAAATCTTTGATTATTGGTGTTCACTAAATGGGATAACTTATTCTTTTCTCTGCACACTGATAACTTGGTCATAGATCAAGAGGAGTATTTAGGACTTTGTAAGCAAGACAGTGTGAAGACCATGGGGCTTTGTCATCAAATGAATGTGGATTTTATTTTTGTTTTATAATGTGTGTGTGTATGTATACAAAAACAAACTCAACTAATTTTTTTCTGTTTGTGGGTTTTGTTTTGCTTATTTTCTGTGTGACCCTTAGTAAACTTAACATATTCTGGGAAAGAGTGATGCTTAACATCTTCTGGGAAAAAGTGATCTATAAGTACAAGTCCATATTGTGGACATGCAATGTTAAAATTAAACTAACTATGCTGGAATTTCCCCCATCGTGACTGGCAATTTTGGCAGGGAGTCAATGCAAACAATATGCTTAAAATACAGAGATCTAGTTAAAGTGAGAAGACCTGAATTGTGTTCTTTTGAAGCTCTCTTTTTACCCTTTTTACCATAATGTAAACCTCAGAGACCTCAAAAAGGAAAGAGGTCCAAGTAACTAATAGAAATTGTCATCTCCCAACTCTCTTGTCTGATGGTCGTAGCTCTAGATAGTTAGTCACTCAATGGGAAATTCATTAGTTTTGGCTCAGAGCCCAATTCCCAGAAACATTTTATTTTCGCCTTCACACTTTGGAGAAAAGTCCACTTTTAGGTGTCTGGGTTTTGGATCTGAGTGAAACTGTCATATCTTAATTATATTCAAAGCTACCCTCTTGACTTCTATTTCAGCTGTGACATTAGCCTTCACACTTGGATTGGATTGAATTCTCTCTGGCTCGAGAGTGAGAATTTCATATGTTTTCTTTTCATCTGCAGACATCTGTATTCTGTTTAACACAGGATTGTAAAAATCATGGAGCAGGAAGGGCTCGAGCACATTGTGATCACTGTGGGACTTATTCCTTCAGGCCAAAAGCTACAAAAATCCTTTTACCAGTGCTTTTAAAAAATTATTTCCACAGTACAGATCATGGGTAGGGAAAATCAAATTATTATAATTATGATCTTTAACAACGCCTTCTCTTTAACTATAGAGCACTTACCCATCATTCTTCACTTTGTCAACACCTGTTATACAAACTGAATTATTTAGAATAAAACATGGTATATTGAACAGTAATTTCTAACCATTCTTGCTGTTGATGAGACACAAACATATTATTTATTTAGAAATCAGATGCATGTGCTTAATTTTGTGTATGTATGAATGAAGAAGAATCATTTCCCCAAAACCTGTACAGAGTTTTATAAACTCTGTAGGGACACTTACATTCATTATATAGTGTGACTCTTATTGTAATTTATAAAGCATGGAATGAGTATTATAGACAAAATATATGGACACCAGTATTAAATGCTTTTTCAAGGTTAAATATAAGTAGATGAGTTAATACTGTAATGCAGGCTTTAGGCATCTTCTTAGTTCATATTGTCTACAACTTCATGTTGCCTCTTGCAAATATAGACACTAACTTCAAGGAAATAAAATTAACTGAAGAAAAATAATAAAAAATAAATAAATATGTAACTCTAAATTTAGCTAAATTGATGAAATATTTCTAGTTTTTTAATGGAGGTCATGGAATGGACTTGTGTTTCCAGTTTCTTCTCAAGAATGTTGTAGTAGCTTGACCATTTGTCATCTTTACTAATTCATACCCTTTGGAAAATAGTTATAAAAATCTATCCTAGATGGGATTAGTAAATAATACTAATGTGTTCTAACATAAGTAAGAAATACCACTGTTTCTTCAAGCCAACCACATTCCAAGAGGAAGCATTTGCTAAATTTAGTGAACAAAGATGGTGCCTGTACTAGTCAGCTTTTCACTGCTGTGACCAGAATACCTGAAAAGAACAAGTTGGAGGAGGAAAGATTATTTTAACTCATATTTTCAGAGGTCTCAGCCAACTTCATTGTTCTGGGCCTAAAGTGAGGCAAAAAATATGGTGGAAGGCACTGGTGGAAAAAAAAATGCTCAGTGTATGGTAGCTAGGAAGCAGATAGAGCCAGACACCAGAGACAAAATATAAGCCCCAAGGGCACAGCCCCAGTAACCTACTTCTTCCCATGACCCACCTGATTATAGTTACTACTCAATTTACATGATTGTCTCATCAAGTGGATTAATCCACTGATTAGGTTACAGCTCTCATAATCCAATAATTTTACCTCTAAACATTCCCGCATTAACATAGGAACTTTTGAAGGACATCATATATATAAATCATAAGAATGGCCATAGTTAAGTATCATGTTTTTCAATAAGCTAATGAGTCTAGGAACATTCCAGCTGCCTGTCTATCTTAGAAAGGGAAGATTATGGACGAGAGTTTTAAATGTTTAAATGAGCATCAAGACAGCATAGCGTCAGGTGCAGTGGCCTATGCCTATAATCCCAGTAACTTGTGAGGCTGAGACAGGAGGATCCCAAGTCCAAGGACAGTTTTAGCGAATTAGCAAGGCCCTAAACAACTTAGGGAGAACCTGTCTCAAAAAACAAAAACAAACAAACAAACAACAACAACAACAACAAACCAGCATAGACTTAGTCACACATTCTCCATGTTTTCAAAACAGTAATAAACATTTTGCATATTATCAGAAAATATTGGGAGTATAAGATTTATATATAGTAGTATCTATGTAATTTTTCAAATTATTGTCTACATTGGATATCCTACACCTTAAGATGCTTTTGTATTATTTAGTATTTATTGGAACTTTGGGGCTTTTTCAATTGTTCAAATATTCAAAATTTTACTTTATTTTTCTATAATTAAATTTTATTTCCATGGAAAGATAACACATTAACATAAAATGCATTTGTCTGTAAATAACCTGTAGTTCAAAAGAAAATATTTATGCTTTCAGGTTGGAGTAACTAGAGAATTAGGATTTCTTGGAATATGACCAATGTGCAATGAAATATTTAATATTCTGGGCTGTTTCATTGTTCATCAGTGAGTCAACAGTGAATCACAATTGTTTCTGAAAGTCCAGCTGACTCTTGAAATTTTAAAAGTGAGTTCTAATCTGCAGAAAATTTCTTTGCTAAAGAAATCTAACAAGTCCAGAGGCTGAGAGCTCAGTGTGCATTTCCAGTGAAGATAAACAACTCTGGAGACAATATGCTTGAGGAATTTTTTCCTTATATCTAAAAAATTGGAAAGTAATTGGGAGAGAGTTATCTCGAAATAGAAAGGCATATGCAAAGGACATGACAAGACGTGACAGCATCCAAAGGCTATTACAGAGTCTTCCCAGATACTTGTTGAGTTAATACATGAATGAATGGATGAAAGAATGAAATCATGCTTTCTTTAACACTGGTTGGAAGAGACATTAAAGGGAGGGATAAGACAGACATTATAACCAGGTTAATGCAATATTGTTTGTCCTTTTCAAGGGCTCTGCAACCTTGGGACTTATATGAGGAACTCTAGTTAGGATACCATAGGTAACAATGTTGGATTTTGGAGAAATCTGTTTACCCGTAGGAGAAACCAGCAGAAATAACAGATCAAAAGGCTGAATATGGATGGGAGGTGAGCAAAATCCAAGGGTATAAACAAATGTCAGAATTATTTATCTATCATGAACAATTCCATTCTCTGTCCAGAGTCCATGCGAATCTTATTTTAGTTTACCTTTTAAGGTGCATATCCTACAGCTTTCTCTCAATGAACTCTCTCTATATAGACCATTGGCACTTTCCCCAAATGGCATGTAAATACAAATGTTTTTCTGTCTGCCCAGAATACACTTTTCACTCTCCTCTTTCCACCTGGAAAACTAATCACTCTCCTGGACCCAACTCTAAGGTATAAATCAATGTGAATCTTTCTTTCACTCCTGTTTTACATCTTTCAGCAAAGAAAATTATTTTCTAGAAGATAGAACCTACTAGGATGATATGACAGTAACCATGTTGGTTCAGGATTATATATTCACATCCTTTGTTACTGGATTACAAATTGCTTGAAAGCAATTGTTTCATACTAATGTTTGAATCCTTAGTTTCTTTTTTTTTTAAATTTTTTTAATATTTATTTTTTAGTTATCGGCGGATACAACATCTTTGTTTTGTATGTGGTGCTGAGGATCGAACCCGGGCCGCACGCATGCCAGGCGAGCGGGCTACCGCTTGAGCCACATCCCCAGCCCCTGAATCCTTAGTTTCTATCATAGTACTTGGCATATGTTTTAGTCAGATTTTTTTTTTTTTTTTTTTTTGCTGCTGTGACCAAAAGACCTGACAAGAACAATTTTAAAGGATGGAAAGTTCATTTTGAGACTGACGGGTTCAGATGTCTTAGTCCATACATGGCCTACTCCATTCCTCAGGGCCTGAGGTGAAGCAGAACATCAGGACGGAAGTGTGTGGCAGAGGAAAACAGTTGGAAATATTGTACCAGGAAACAGTGAGAAAGAGATCCCACTCACCCGGAACAAAATATATATCCCAAGGGCAAGCCCCCTGTGACCCACCTCCTTCAGACACACCTTACCTGCCTATAGTTACCACAGTTAATCCCAATCAAAGCACTAATTCACTGACTGGGTTAAGGCTCTCATAACCCAATTATTTTATCTCTAACTCTTCTTGCATTATCTCACTCACGAACTTTTGGGGGATCCCTCATATGTAAACTATAACAGCATCTAGTCTAATAAATAAATCAGTGGATGGTGCAAAACATGGAAGATGAGTACGCTCCTTTGAATCACCCTTGTGTATCCCCTGGCTACTTCTTTATTCATTCAATCATGCATATATTTTGTTTATTGAATACCTCCTATGTTATTGTTTAGAAGTCTACTTACCTCATAAGAGTGAGAGGACTGACTTTTATACAAATCCACTGCCCACTACCTTCCTCCAGACCATTCCCAAATTGTGAACTGTTCGGTTTCTCGGTCTACATCAACTCACAGATTGCTCCCCTACTCCCTTTACCCTGGTGACTATTGCTGCTGCATGGCTAGTAGCTGAGTTCTCTAGAGAACCTATTTCCAGATTTGATTTGTGCATGAACGCAACCCCCATAGCCATTTGGAGGTAAGGTCAATAGTTCGGTGAGGGTTTCTGATCTTTGATATTTGGAGAGCCAGCTTGTGAGCAATGTGGCAAACTGGATATAATAGCAGCTAATGAAGCCAGCATGCATTTCCTTGGCAGTCATTTTAGTCCCCATTCTCCATCTATTTGAAATAAGATGCCTCCTGCCAGGTTAGTGTAGTTCAGAAGAAAGGGCACCGCTTGCCAGAAATGAAAGAATGAGGGCAGAGTAAATGGGTATAAAGCTCCCTGTGAGTACAAGTCGCAGAACTGAAAAAGATGTCTCAATCAAGCATCACAAAAGCCCTCTACAATAGGAATTATGATCCCCTTTTATAGAAGGAGAAAGTGAGGTACTGAAATACTGACAACTTAGGCTAAATCAAAGTTAGCAAGCAATAGTATCGGGTTTAGAGTCCAGACTTAATTGATTTCAAGGTTCAAGATTCAGAGGTGCATTATTTTATCTGTACAATTGCCTATGATTCTAAAAAGGGTGATTTCAACTCAGTATGAAAGAAGACTTTTGAATAAATAGAGGTGAACAAATATCTTCAAAACTTAGTGAAATTCTTTCACTAATTTCTTAGTGAAATTTTTACAAATAATTCAACCAAATGTTAGAATAATATGAAAGAAAGTAACTGTCAAGGAATCTGGAAAGTGAATAACTTCATTTGTTGGAATATTGGTTTATGGATTTCTCTTTGTCTAAAATTCTGTGATTATATACCAACTATAGTTAAACAATTACACATACATGTATACATGTAGAGTCAAGCGCTTGCTTTAAGTGAATTTATTTTTCCCCTTTACCGAGTATTTCCTTATGAAGTCAGGGAAAATAATTCTTCTCTATTCCCCATCACAGTTCAGGACACACAGAATGAGTTCAATAAATGATTATTTGAAAATTGATTCCCTCAGATGGAATTAACATAGGGACTCAAAAGATAAAATTTTTCACATTTGGAAGGAGAGAAAGAGTAGAATCCATTTCAGTAGAGAAGAACTCAAGAACATTCTCTAGCAAATACTTTTACCACACTTACATATCAGGCACTAGGAATAGAGTGGCAAATAGAAACTTAAATTATTCCTCTTATTCCAGGACATAGCATTGTTTAATTAAATAGCTGTATTAGTCATATATCATTACTAAGAAAGTCTTCTGAAGTAATTGAACATATTTTTTTGGAAGTGTATAAAAGAATCTTCCACTAGCAAGTGATACTTGAGTTTGGGTTCTGAAGAATCAATAGGAGTTAGGGAAAGACATGAGTGAATATAACATGATAAATTTAAAGCTCATTGAGTAGACTATTCAATGAGTGCTGGATACATGGTGTTGAACATTGGGGCAGAAAAAAGGATCAGAAATGAGGTATTGGAAATAAGGATGGATGACAGATGAATAAAATGGAGACCAAATTTTAAAGAACTTTAAAAGTTTAATGATAAAGCTAACAAAAATAAGAGGTAGTAAGTAACAGTATTGAAGGTTAAAATAATGTGCCTGATGAGGTACTCTATAGACATTATCTCCTCTAACTTAATTACCTTCACATTTATATGAGGAAACTGAGACTTTGAGATACAAGATGACTTATTGGAATATGCAATTGGCTTAAGTACACACCTCAACCCATATCTGCCTGCGGTTGAGTAAAAGTTTTCCAAAAGAGGACTGAAGTGATGAGAGTGCATAATGGCTTCAAGAATGGATGAAAGGACCCAGAGCCAAAGAAGTTGTTTCAGAATCCAAATATGAAGAAATCTCAGCCTTACATCAGAATAACGGTCATGGGAATGGAGAAATTGGGTCAAATGGAGTGGCGAGGGACCAAAAAAAAAAAAAAAAAACAGACAACTGTGTGGATTAAGGAATGAGGGCAACATTTAGCCTGTGATTTTAGTTACTGAATATGGGATGACTGGGAAATGGGAGGTGCCATTGTCTCTCTAAGGAAATTTTGATACTAATCTGGTTTTCGGTAAGGCATGTATTAGATTGAGGAATGGAGGTTATTGGAATTTTATATTAAAGACTGGACTACTTAGAATATAAATCTGACTTTTTAAAGAATAGGTTAATAATTCAAGATTCAACCCTGTCTGAAATGAGTTTCAAATGTTCATCAGAATTTATGACTAAATGCCAAATGTATTCCACTAATACATATGTTAAAATGCACACTACAGATCTCACTTTTGACTAATGAGATTTCAAATCCACCCTGATTCATTCCCGTTTACAGAAGGAAATTAAAAAATTGATTGGTTACTTCCCTCACTGTGTATGTCCACCTTGATTGGCCAGCTGCCCGTGGCTAGGCAACCGGGCGGAGAATCTTTGGAATAAGTAGCAGACTTCATCACAGCAGGAGCCGTGAGGCAAGAAGCTCTGGGATCAATTAAAATGCCAGGCTTTTCCAGGCTGGTTTCCAGTGCATCTGTGCATGATTCCACATAAAGTTAGGGAATTAGAGATCAGAAAAAGGTAAACATTTCTGTGCTTTGCTCAGCATTGATTTAGAATGAGAGGATGAAGTACGCCATGGTCAAGCCTGGAGGGGGTTTACACCTTCGGTGGATTTCTTCCCTCCTCAATTGCTTTATTATTTTAGGTATGCTGTAATCGAAGGCTGTTTAAATCATCTGTGTATTCCTTTGGGGAGGAGAAGAGAAAAAGAAATAAAGGAAAAGCCAGTTCCTAGTTTCATAGACTAAACAGTAGAATATGACTCATTCTTTAATTTTATAGTCACACCTCTGAAAGAAGAAATTGTCAATGCTCTTCGGTTCTTAGATATTTGGCCCCCTGAGCTAGTTGTAGATAAAAAGCTCACTTCTGTCCCCATAGAGAATGCAAGACATTTTCTCCCTTAGAATCTGTAGAAATCTGACCTTTTGTGGAACATTCTCCCCTTTTGTTTTCCTTTTTTATTTGTCTGTTGGAGTCTACAATGCTGCCTGTTTCCCCAATGCAGAAGATCTTGTGCTGCCTGTGTGCTGAGGAGAAGTTGAACTTCCAGAGAATTCATTGCACCTGGGGCTGAGATCAAGGGTTAGAAGACAGTGTCTGAGTTAGTAGCAGCATAACAAAGATTTGATAGGGGCTGGGGTTGTGGCTCATGGGGTTGTGGCTCAGCAGTAGAGCGCTCGCCTAGCAAGTGCAAGGTGCTGGGTTCCATCTTCAGCACCACATAGAAGTAAATAAAATAAAGGCATTGTGTCCAACTACAACTACAAAAATATTAAAAAAAAAAAGATCTGATAGAGATGGAGAGTGCAGAGGAGTGGCTGGAAGATTTGGAAGACAAGACAAACATCATTCAGGGCAAATGACACCTTATTTAAATCCCACAGGGGGTTTAAAAATAAACAACAACAAAAAAATGCTTAGTTATCTCAGGAGCAGCAGAGGATAACCTTTTAATTTGATAAGAGAAAACATATACTGACATCATCTTTGCCTACATATTCAATATGGAGTCAGAAAAGGGGTATTGATCTCACTGCTGAATGAACCTGACCAACTCAATGTCTCCTAGCTTATTCTTATACCAGTAACAAGTCTTAGAAAGAAGATCTCCAGGGCTGGGGATGTGGCTCAAGTGGTAGCGCGCTCCCCTGGCATGTGCAGGGCACTGGGTTTGATCCTCAGCACCACATACAAATAAAATAAAAATGCTGTGTCCACCGAAAGCTAAAAAATAAATATTAAAAAATTCTCTCTCTCTCTCTCTCTCTCTCTCTCTCAAAAAGAAGCAAAGAAAGAAAGAGAGAAAGAAAGAAAGAAGATCTCCAAAGTTCTTGGATTTAGAGTTGTAAAATTCTACAAATTAATTCAAAACTTTAGAATAGCAAGGAAGGAAATTAACATTTATGGAACCCCTAGGGCTGGGCTAAATGCTATACATCTATTTTATTTTGAAATTCTCATGATAATCCTGTGAGGGAGCCATTTTCTCTACTCTACAGGTAAGGAATCTGATATTCTATAATGTTCCAAGCCATGTAATGATGAATGATAACGCCTGTTTTTCTAATTGTTCACCACATATTTTTTCTACTCCACCACAACAGAATTCTCTCAGTTGCTCAATACGTTTAATGCAATGAGGGTTCCTATTTGACCGAGGTTAAATAGATAATTCATTATATATATGACAGAAGTGCAGTATAATATAAATCTATAATGACCATCCCCACAAGAATATTCAAGCCTAAGAAAATTTTGGTTTAAATATCCCTTGTCAAATGGAATGGCCAGCAATCTAGAAGCTTGGCACGAATCTTTCTCCTCCTCAAAGTAAGCAATAGCCTAATATGTTTATCAATCTCCTCCTTGATTTTCTTTTTTAAAAATTTTATTTATTTTAATTAGGTATATATGACAGCAGAATGCATTTTGATTCCTTGTACACAACCGAAGCACAACTTTTCATTTCTCTGATTGTATACGATGTTAGCATCATACATATACCTAGGGTAATAATGTCCATGCATTCCACCATCTTTCCTACCCCCATAACCCCTCCTCTCCTTTCTCTCTCCTTTGCCAAATCAAAGTTCCTCAATTTTTCCCATGCTCTCCTCCATTACGGATCAGCATCCACTTATTAGAGAGAACATTTGGCCTTTGTTTTTTGGGGGGATTGGCTTACTTTGCTTAGCATAATATTCTCCAACTCCATCCATTTACCTGCAAATGCCATAATTTTATTCTCTTTTAATGCTGAGTAATATTCTATTGTGTGTATATACCACAGTTTCTTTATCAATTTATCTATTGAAGGGCATCTAGGTTGCTTCCACAGTTATTGTGAATTGAGCTGATATACACATTGTGGAGGATGCATTACTATAGTATGCTGATTTTAAATCCTTTGGGCATCCATCTTCCTCAATTTTCTTATGGTTTCACCACAAAACTTTTATCTTAAAACTGGATAATGTACATTTACCTGCTTTTGAAAATTATGTAAGTATATTATTTTATTTTTTCAAATAAGTAAGTAACTCTTGTCAATTGCTCATAAAAACCATATTAGAAATGGCAATCTCCTAACAGATCACCATGTCTGGGAAGGCTGAGAATCTCATTCTGGAATCTGGTATTCCAGCTCTAGGTGTCTTCAGAGCAATGTGATATGAATCTTGCCAAAGTACACGGAGAGATACTTTCATAAGAAAGTGAACAAGAGTTCAAATTTGAAGCAACCTACAGAAAGCTATTTTAGTTCTTTGTTATTTATAAGTGCCTACAGTGAG
>NW_026000174.1:34621805-34705315 GCF_001458135.2 Marmota marmota marmota | reverse complement strand
GGCTGCTTAGTGCTTGTTGTATGCTCTGATAGGAGCAGGGTCCGAGAAGCAGCCTCCGCAGGCTCCGCGGAACGGTTCCGGGAGCCGGAACTCTGCCGCCCCGCGCTCGGTGTTCGCTCCGATAAGCTCAGGTTCTAAGAAGCACCCAGGCGCTGAACCCTAGCAATCTGTCTGCAAGCCGCAGGTGAATTGCAGCCTGAAATTACCTGATCTATGGCTGAATGAGCTGTGGTCAGTCTAAAACAGGGTAGGTGACGTCAGTTTACCATCATGGTGGCTGCTGGCCTCCTCTGTGGTCTGACCGGTGTGGAGAACCAAGATGGACCGCTTCCTTTCCCCCGTCTCGAACCCAGAATTCAGCCCTGAGTACGGTGCTTGCACGGCTGGCAGAAACTGCAGCGCTGTAACCCTGCGTCTCTATCCCAGCGCGCGCTGCAGACTCTAGCCGCGGGGCGATTTGCTGAATAAGCCGTGTTACCCTCCGTGCGACAAACCTCTCGCGTTTGAGTCCCCGTAGCAGATCCTCATGCGATGGAAATCCTTCCTCCAGGTTCCGGAGCACCCCACTATTGCTGGAAATTCCTAACAAGATATCCTTTAGCCGTCCTGACTTGTCATACTCCCACACAGTGAAGCAGCACACGGGGGTAATGCACTCCCCTCGCCGCCATCTTCCCCCCCAGTTGTAATTGGGATTCTTGATAAGTCCTCACAGGTCAAAAAGGAGAGAGGGAGGAAAGGAGGGAGGGAGGGAAGGAGGGAGAGAGAGAGAAGGAAGGGAAGTGAAGGGAGAAGAGAAGGAGAGGGAAGAGGAGGGAAAAAGAGGGGGAACTCATCTCTCTTCTAATGAAGGCACTAATCACATTATGATTAATTATACCCTTTGACCTAATTATTTCCCAAAGGCTCCATCTCCAAATACCATGACACTTGGGGGTTAAGATTCCAATATATGAATTTGGCTTGAGAACAAACATCTAAACTATAGCAATTGTTGTAGCTTAAACATTTAATACAAGATAAATGAGTTGGTTGCAACAGCATTGGGTTATAGAGTTTTCAATAATTATCCAGGAAAGCTCATTATATTTCTGCACATAATTATATATGTATTATATAAAACATATATGGAGTCTTCTGATTTTGGCAATATGAATAGCATATAACACAGACTTCTCTCTTCATCTCTCTCAGAAACACATAATAACGCTGTACAAAAGTTAGAAACATAACAAACCACACACAAATAGCTGAACTCAGGAGAAATGATAGAAATTCAAGATTCCAGAAAAAAGAAGAGAACTCATAGTGAAATGGTAACATCTGGGGAAGAGATGACCCTAAATAAAGACCCTGTAATCTGGTGGCTCTGATTTAATCTTTACCAGCAGTAGAACAGCCGTGATTTAAAGTGGGAACTGTGGCCCTGCATAAAGTGGGGGCAATATTTGATCAGTCTCCTTCATGTAAGTGGGATGAAAACCAACTCAGGCTAGAACAAACAAGGAAGTTTAACACTGATTTGAGTACACAGTAGAAAAGGTATTTCTCCCAGTAGCTGGTCCTGTACCACATGTAGATGTAGACTCAAATTTTAGTCATTTTCTGTTATGCTGTATTTTCATTATCCAGCGATATCATCATAGAGTACTTCCGGCTGTACAGCTTAAGAAATAAAAATTTATTTTCTGATAGTTCTGTTGGCTGGAAATCTAAGATCATGGTTTTTGATGGTGGCTTGCTTCCTGACTTGAGTTGCTGGCCCTCCCTTTCTGTCCTCACATGACCTTTCCTTAGTGAATGCTGGTGGGGAGGAACATGGAGAGAGAGGGAGAAGTAAAAGTGAAGCTATATTGTCTCTTCTCCAAGGACAGCAATCCCCATCAGCTCAGGGCCTTCATTACCTCATGAACAGGGTTAGCCTTAGTTACTTCCTTATAGAGTGTGTCTTGGTCCATTTGGTCTGCTATAATAAAACACTTTATAATGAGTGATTTATAAACAACATAAGGTTATTTTCCATAGTTTTAGAGGCTCAGCAGTTTAAGAAAATTTGGTGTCTAGTAAGGAACTGTTCATCAGAGGTAGCATCTTCTAGCAGTGCCTTTACCTGGTAAAAGAGTCCAAAAAGTTCTCCCAGACCCTTTTATAAGGGCACTGATCTCATTTATGAATGTTTCATACACATGATCCAGTTACCTCCCCAAGGCCCCACATTTTCTTACTTTCTGTAGTGGATACTAGGTTTTAAGAGATGAATTTTGGGAATACACAAACATAAAGACCTTAACAAGCTCCATCCCCAAATACAGTCACATTAAGAGTTGGGGTTCAACAGATGTATTTGGGGAGGGAAGAGGACACAAAAATTTAGTCCACAGAAAGCTATCCCAAGCAATTAAATTTATGTAAAAACTTTTCTCTAAATGGAAAACCTCTGGAGTAACTTCTAGAACCTAATAGGAATATTATATAAAGATAGGTCTAATATTCTGGAATTGTGGATTTCCTACAAAAGTGTGACTCAAACTGGCTAAAGACCAGCTCACAACAAAAAGTGAGAAATCACCTAATTGATTTACCACATGAAACATTCTTAAGGTGTATTTAAACTAAACATGCATAAAGTGATTAAATATGATGATGTAAAATAAATAAAGACCATGAAGAATTTATAGGATGCTATGGAATAAAGAGACACAAACATATTTAGAATTTCTTATAATTGAAAATATTTATATTACGATTCTTATGGATTTATTACAAATGTATATAGTTGAAAGAGAAGGGAGTAAATAGAAAGGCAGATATAAAGTGATAATAATAAAATATAAATACATAGAATTAATGATAAATGAGTGGATAATACAAAAGAGAGATTAACAGAGAAAGAGTAGGAAAGTGATAGCCCAATCCACATTGAAAACAGGGCCTTAAGTTAATGAATAAAAAGATTGAGAGAATTAGTATTCAAACAGTTAATGACTACCAAGATTTCATAGTTGATAAAAGACAGAATCCTTATATTGACTTTATGTCTTTATATATAATCTTTATATCAGGGGCAAATGCACATCAGCGCAAATTCAGATAAAATTATCTGATAGACATATTACAATGAAACTGAGGAAAAACAATTTTACAGAAAATCATATTTACCATACTTATATGCCAGTTGAGCTTTGTTAACATAGTAATAGTAGAAGAGAAGAAAATAACAAGAATAATTAGACAAGGTACATGTAGACAATGATATGAATTTAAAAGGCATTGGCATTGGTTCAATTAAAAATAAGTTAATTTGAGGGGCTGGGGATGTGGCTCAAGCGGTAGCGCGCTGGCCTGGCATGTGTGCGGCCCGGGTTCGATCCTCAGCACCACATACAAACAAATGTTGTGTCCACCGAAAACTAAAAAATCAATATTAAAAAAATTCTCTCTCTCTCTCTCTCTCTCTCTCAAAAAAAAATAAGTTAATTTGAAATTTCAAAAGAATTTTTAAAAATGTATTCAAAATTGACCCCAGAAAGGAATACCAAATGCAAACAGAGCTCTATATAATTAAAGAAACTAAATCAGTAATGAAAATCTCATTCACAAAAAGGTTACTAGTCCAAAGGTGGCTACAGAGGTGAGTTTTAGCTAGCTTACAAATAACTTACAAATTCCTTCTTCATAGTAACTGTCACAATAGAAGAAAAAGATAACAAAGAAAAATTCTACTTTTATATACTTGCTTAAACTTAACATCATTCAAAAAAAAAAAGAGACAGTTACATTTATTACACTATACCCAAATCCTAATTAATCAGAAAGTAAATTTTACAAAAATATATATCTTTAAAGATTAAACTTTCAATGTCTCTTCATATCAGCAACAAAAATTATGGCTATTTTGCTGTTTCTTCCAAGTTGTCAGTGATTCTCTCTAGCCCAATCAGAAGATGAAAAGAAGGGAAAATAGAAAAAAAATAGGGTAAAGGAAGAAAAGTGAAAATTTATGCTTTTAATAAAAAATACCAAGAGAATATTATAATGCTTCTAGAAAGAATAGGAGAAAAAAATTAAGCAAGTTGGCCAATAAATAAATAGGAAAAAATCGTAAATGAAGAATAACCAATTAGGTATGCAGATAAATAAATAAATACCCTTACATAATAGCCTCAAAACTAAGTTTCTTAGGAATTATCTAGTAATACAACTCAGGTCTTCAATATGCAATTATTAAATTTTATAGGAAAACATAAAAATAAATAAAGAAATGTCATGTTCATTAATTAAATGATTCAAAACCTAAATATTTTTCCTAAATTAATATATAAATTCAGTGCCATACTAGTTATATTACAATTTTTTAAAAAAAGTTGATCATATATTTACATGGAAAAATAATGAACATGGAAAAGCCAAATCCAGTTTGAGGCAGGAAAATTGTGGTCACTACTACATTGTAATGCCAGATATCAAGTGGACTTATAAAGTGAAGTAATTAAGCCTTTAATCCATATTTAGATAAGGGTAGTCAAAGTCATGAACAGCAGAAAGAGGACATATAGAAATAGGATACACACACATTTAGATTGAATGCTTTCTTCTTAAACCTAGATCAAAAACAGAGACATCTGCTCTTGCCACTTCTGTTCATCAGTGTTCTGGAGTCCTCACCAATAAAACAAGAAGGGAAAGAAGAAGAAGGAAGGAAAAAAGCAGGGAACACTGAAGATACCTCTCAGCAAAGAAAGAAACATCACTTTCTTTAAGGCAGGGGACATTATTCTGATATAGAACATATTGAAACTAAAGAAAACTACAAAAACAAACGGATTCTATGAAGTTGTAGAGTACAGAGTTAATATAGACATATTGATCATGTTTCTATATACTAACAATGAATAACTTGAAAATAAAATTAGAAGGTAATTCCATTTACAAGATCAAAAAGAAGTATATTTCAGCCGGGCACAGTGGCCCATACCTGTAATCCCAGTGGCTCAGGAGGCTGAGGCAGGAGAATCATGAGTTCAAAGCCAGCCTCAGCAACAGTGAGGTACTAAGAAACTCAGTGAGACCCTGTCTCTAAATAAAATACAAAATAGGGCTGGGAGTGTGGCTCAGTGGTTGAGGGCCCCCTAAGTTCAATCCCCAGGACCCCAAGCCCCCAAATAAAGAAATATATATTTCAAAAAAATAGAAAAAAATGTTTTATAAAATATTTTTTACCGAAGAGAAATGAAAACTATTTGAGTATATAGATAGGTTTACCCTGATTTATATATTACACAATGCTTACATGTAGCAAAACATTATATGGTATCCCATGATCTTTTAAAATGAACAAAATATTTACAAGTATATTAAACAAAAAAGCATAGGATTTAGTGTTGATTATTTTTATATGGTTTCAGTGTTTCCCCCAAATTTTCAAGTGCTAGAAACTTTATCCCCACTGTGGTGATGTGAGAGGTGGCAGAATCTTTGAAAGATAGGGCTTAGCAGAAGGTAATTAGGTCACTGTTGCCATCAACCTTAAAGGGGATTAATGCTGTTCATGTGAAGTGAGTTATTTTCTTTCAGAATGAGTTTTATAAAATGACAAGACTGGAACATTTCTACTCTCTGAGTTCTCTTCTCACTATGTGATCCTGTTCTGTTCCCTTGCCACATCATGTTGCTGTCAGGGCCTCTTTACCAGGACACCAGCACAACACTGAACTTACCAGCCACAAAAATCATGAGCCAAATAAACCTGTTTTCTTTAAAAGGTACCCAGGCTCACGTATTTTGTTATAGCAACAGGAAACAGACTAACTTACTTGTACACTGAAAACTATAACACATCACTGAAAGAAAGTAAAGAAGTGATAAGTAAATGTAAAGAAATTCCAAGCTCATGAATTTCAAGAATCAATATTACTAAGATATAAATTCTCCAAATTCATTTATAGATGTGTCCAGTTAAAATTGCAGAAGAAAGTGTACCCTAAAATTTACTTGGAAATGTAAATGTTCAAGTCTTGAAAAATCTACATTCTTCCTTCATTTGTGAAAGATATTTCGTGTGTACACATTCTTGAATGGCAGTGTTTTGTTTGTTTTATTTCTCTTTCAGAACTTTGAATAAATCAACTCTATCAACTTCTGTCCTGAAAGATTTCTGTTAACAAATCTGCAATTAGTCTAATGTAGATTGCATTAAATGTGACCTGGAACTTTTCTTTTCCTGTTTTTATAATTTTATCTTTATGTTGGCCTTTTGACAGTTTGGTTGTAATATACCATGTAGATATATTTTGGTCAAATATATTTGGAGGCCTTTGTTCCTCTTGTACCTAAAGGTTCATATCTTTCCTGAGATTTGGAATGGGTTTAGCTATTATTTCATTGAATAGGCTTTCTGTGTCCTTTCCCTTCTCTTGTTCTTCAGAGATACCCATAATTCAAATATTTGTTTAATGGTTTCACATCAGTCTCAGAGGCTTTCTTCATTCTTTTGGGTTTTCTTTTCTTTTTAAACTTTCTTGGTTATTTAAAAAGACTTGTCTTCAAGCTCAGAAATTCTTTTTCCTGCTTAATTCTGTCATTGTTGAGATTCACCATTGCATCTTTTATTTGACTTACAGAAATCTGTAGCTCCAAAATTTATTTGTTTCTTTTTAATAATCTCTATCTCTTTCCTAACTTTCCCATCAATATTATAAACTATCTTCCTAATTTCATGGAGTTATGTACATCATTGAGTTTCTTTAGAATCAGTCTTCTAAATTATTTTTCAGACTTCTCATTGATTTCCTCTTCCTTGGGGTCTGTTACTAGGGAGTTATTGTATTCTCTTGGACGCATAATATTATCTTTTTCTTTTTCATATCTCTTGTGTCTCTATATTGGCAACAGCACATTTAGGAATCTGTTGTCTCTACCAATTTTATAAGATAGTTTTTGTAGTGAAAGACTTTCTCCTACAAACGGTCGTGGTATTCTGGTTTGTTATGATAAGCTAGCTTTGATTCCAGTTGAGGATCAAAATGTATCTTCTGTATAGCTTCTCTAGGTGCAATCCAAAGCTCTGAGTTTCATGTATGTATGCTGGCAAAGAGACCAGCAGCCTTGGGTTGGTGCAATGTAGCTTGTGTGGCAATGGTGAAAAGGCAGCTGTGTGTCATGGTGAGCAAATATCAGTCTACAGGAGCTACAAAGGAGATGGGATGGGGGAACGCAAGTTGACCTGAATAGACTTTTTTAGAAAATTAACATAAATGAAGGGATTAATATGCCTAATTTCAAAACTTACTATAAACCTACAGTTAATAAGACAAGTGTGATACTATCTATATCCATCTATAAGGCTAGATATTTAATTCAACAAAAGAGAAATGGGACTACAAAACTTAACCATTGTAATTAACACAGTTCAAAAAAGTTCCAAGACACTTCCATGGAGGAAATTATGCTAGAACAATTTGAATATCCATATGAAATAAGAAGAGTTTACAAACTTAACCCACATCCTACATTGAACTTAAGTAAAGGCTGAGACTGTGGGTCTACCACACACCCCACAAGAACAGAGGAGCAAGACCTGGCCTGCCACACCTCCCTGGTTCTCAGACATCATTCTAGAGGTAGCATTTCAATTTGTTTCAAATTGTACATTGAAAATAGGATTCATCTATTAATTTGTCTTTCAGACTTTTCCCTTATGGGAAGAGAAATAAACAAGGGCATGTTTTTCCCCCCTTGGCATTCCTTGTTCAATTAGAATTTTTCAAGCAACTGTTGAAACGTTAATGCCTCTATAATGCTTTCTCAAAGCCCCAAAGTCTTTAAAGTCCCCTTAGACCAGGTTCCATTTCACAAGCAAAAAGTCATTTCCATCTTTATTCTGAGAATTATTGTTCTTTGGAATTTGTATTTTGCTACTGAAAATTTCATACACTTTGGGTACACTTTTGCAACTAAAGGCAGTTCGTATCTTAGAACAAACCTGAACTGAATTAACTTAATTATAAACCCGTGGGCCCATAGCCATGTCAAACTATAATACCAGTGCCCAGTTGTTAAAAATCAAGGTAAGGTGAGCAGTAGAAATGTCTTTCTGTTAGCTGATGAGTCATTGTTTTCTTAAGTCAAAAGTTCCTAGTAAGTTCTCCTTTTAATCATTTTATTTTTATATTCCAGGTTTCAAAATTCAAGTTATAATTGCCACAGAACAAATTGAAGAATTAGATTACTTTTTTTAAAAATTTTCCTGAATATCCAGAAAAAAAGTAAAAAGGGGATTCCAAATGATAAACTTTGTTTTTAAAACTATTAAAAACTAGATTTAAGGTATAATATAACTAAAATAGATCAAATTTAGATCCAGATTGATCTGGGTTTATTTTCAATATCGCATCTAATTAACTATATAAATTTCATCAAATTATCTTAAATTGCTAGTCTTAGTTTTTTCATTGGTTGAAGAATAGAGGAACATGTATTTCTTAGGATTATTCTGAGGAAAAAGTAAGACACTGCAGAAAGTTTATATACTGGAACATCCGAATTCCCTTCAGGGTGATGGTGAAGTCCATGAATCTGTTTGAGAATTTATAAATTTCTTCAGTTTTCATAAGTTTCATCAGTTCTCAATGGAGTATATGTTCTAGAGAATCACTAAGGTGGTGCATACCAGCACTTGTTAATGTAAGTTCGATAATTTTGAGAATACGTCTGTGACATCAGTAGCCCATTTTCTCCATTCTGGAATAAATTATTCTGATCCACCCACACTGGCCTGTGCAGGACCCAGGCTCATAGTAGGAACAGGGTCCATCCCTCCACCAGCACACACCCACCAGAGCCCAGCCTCCAGCACAGGACTGCTTCTTTCACCAGGTGACTACCGTGGGAGCCCAGTCTAGGCCTAGTTCCACCTATACCAACTTGTGCAGGACCCAGGTCCAGAGTTCACCTCCCACCACGATCTGGGCACCTAAGCCTAACCCACTGCCATCTTGGGACACTGCAGTCATCGCCATAGCCTTCGCCACACAGTTGACCCTAACTTTTTGACAACAGACACAGGGCCTAGAAGCAGCTGCATCTCAGAGCAGGCATTGCAAAGAGAGTGCGAGGCCCACTCTTGCAGCCCCATCTCTGTAAGACATTGCTTCCATCTTGGGACACCTCAACTATTATCTGGAGTTACCTCCGCTATTGCCACCATCACCTTTAGATACAGTTGCATACACTGAGGGACACCAGCAGGGTCTGGAAGCCCAACATTCAGGTGAGGTACAGATGATCTGCATGGGTATTACAAGACTACAGGGTAGAAACTGTAATATCTCAGATTCATGCTGTAAGAAAGGAAGACACATAGAAAACATGAAAAAACAAGGGAGGAAAGTGCCCCAAACAAACCAGGTCACTATAATAACAGAACCCAGGGACAGCAAAGTTGATGAAATTTCAGAGGAGTTCAGAAGGTTCATAATTAAAATAATCTGTGAATTAAAGAATGACCTAAATGAGCAAATACAGGCAAAAAATGATTGCTCCAACAAAGAGATAAAAAAGAAAATACAGATAACAAAAGATTACTTCAAGAAAGAGATAGAGACTCTGAAAAAAAAAATACGGTCAGAAATCCTTGAAATGAAGGACACAATAAATCAAATAAAAAACTCAATAGAAAAGCATAACCAACAAACTAGATCACTTGGAAGAAAGAATGTCAGATAATGAAGACAAACTATACAATCTGGAAAATAAAGTTGATCACACAGTGAAGATGGTAAGAAACCATGAACAGAATCTCCAAGAATTATGGGACAGCATCATCTATTGGGATAGAAGAAGACACAGAGTTTCAAACCAAAGGAGTGCATAATCTTTTCAATGAGATAATATCAGATAATTTCCCAAGCATGAAGAGCAAATTGGAAAACCAAATACAAGAGGCTTACAGAATACCAAATGTACAAAATTAGAACAGATCTACACAAAGGCAACCTATAATAAAAATGCCTGGCATAGAGATTAAGAACAGAATCTTAAAAGCCGCAAGAGAGAGGAATCAGATCACATATAGGGGAGACCAATTCGTATCTCAGCAGATTTTTCAACCCAGACCCTCAAAGCCAGGAGACTGTAGGACAACATATACCAAGCTCTGAAAAAAAATGGATGCCAACCAAGAATCTTATATCCAGCAAAATTAAGCTTTGGATTTGATGATGAAATAAAAACCTTCCATGATAAACAAAAGTTTAAAAAATTTACAACTAGAAAGCCTGCATTACAGAACATCCTCAGCAAAATAGAGAGGAAAAGAAAAACAATGATGAAAATCAGCAGAGGGAGGTATTACACTAATGGAAAATCTAATCAAAGGAGAAACCAAGTCATGCTGAATACCAAAAATAAACAAAAATGGCTGGGAATACAAATCATGACTCAATAATAACCTTAACCCTGAATGTTAATGGCTTAACTCACCAATCAAAAGACATACACTAGCAGATTAGATTAAAAAAAAAAAAGTTCTAACAATATGCTGCCTCCAAGAGACTCACCTAACAGGAAAAGACATCCAAAGACTGAAGATGAAGGGTTGGGAAAAATTATTACCATTCACATGGACTGAGGAAGCAAAGCAGGGGTTTCCATTCTCATATCAAATAAAGTAGACTTCAAGCTAAAGTCAACCAAAAAGGATAAAGAAGGACACTACATACCACTCAAGGGAACCATACACCAATAAGACATAACAATTATAAATGTATATGCCCCAAACAATGGAGTGTCTACATTCATCAAACAAACTCTTTTCAAGTTCAAGAGTCAAATAGACCACAACACGTAATTTTGGGTGACATTAACACACCTCTTTCATCACTAGATAGATCTTCCAAACAGAAGCTGAAACAAGAAACTATAGAACTCAATAACAGAATCAATCACTTAGACTTAACTGACATGGATAGAATATTTCATCCTTCATCAAGAGAATACACTTTCTTTTCAGCAGCACATGGATCCTTCTCTAAAAATTGACCATATATTATGGAATAAATTATTCTATTAAAAGTATAAACAGAAAAAAATCCATATAAATCTTCTGTTATATCACATGTGTAGATGTATTCAATAGATAATAAGAGGCAGTACAGCTTAGTGGGCAAAGATGTGGCTTTTGGATCTATACCTGGCTCCCCATTTATTGAACAAATTGTTTAACTCCTATGTGTCTCAGTTTCCTTGTCTATAAAAGGAGAGCAATAATAATATCCATCTCATGGAGTTACCAGGTCTGTGCCTGTCTCATGTTAAACTCTGAGAACAGAGAAATGAATACATGAGACTTGATCTCAGAGAATTCAATCTAATGCAGAATACTTAAATTATCTATCCCATGGCTTCCCCAGGTCATATGATTTCTTATATGGCCACTGGCACTGGTGTTTGCTGCAACTAATTCTTATTAACTGTGGAAATATGAGATTTTCTAACCTTTTCATTTTGCCTAGATCATGATGCTATATACAAGCAGTCTCTGCTCCTATGTCACAAATTTTGGGGAATCTGGTAGATGTTTAAGCATGTTAACTGTCATTATAATAACTTCACACAGAATCATCTTTATTCTTTGTACATGAGAGCCATGATAATTATAATAATTATTAGCATTTAATGAATGATTACTATGTGTCACATATTTTGCTACACATGAGTTTGCTTAATCCTCACAATAATTCTTTATGATAAATATTACTCCCATTTTATGGAGGAAGAAACTATGCTATTCTGGATCAATTTACTTTCTCATAAAGCAGCAAACAAATATCTACTGGAGTGACAGTTTAAATTCAGTTTGCTCTCTTAAATTATGCATGTTAGTAGTTTCATTTTAGCTTCTATAATCTTAGGGATACCTTACAAAGGCTATTTCTATTACATAATGTTGTTTTTAGAAATCTCATTATTGTTTTTAGATGTCAATATTCCTGACAAAAATAATGAAATAAATAACCAGTACAAAGTCAGAGTCAAGGTTATCCACAAAAACAGAATGGTTAGGACTTGTTAAGGGATTTATTGGATGGAATCGGTTAATGTGACCGTGAAGCCTACTTTCTGGAAACCCAAGAGAACTGGTCATGTATTGTCAGTCCAGGTGACAAGTCCTGAGGACCAGGAGAATTGATGTTGTAAGTTAATGTCCTAACTCAAAAACAGGCAGAGAGAGCAAGCTCCCCCAATTTTCCCATTTAAGCCTTCCGTGAACCAAATGAGGCCAATCCAGATAGGAAAGGGCAATCCTCACTCAGTCTACTGATTCAAATGTTGATCTCATGCAGAAACACCCTGACACAATAATATTTAGCTAAATATCTGGGCACCTCATTGTCCAGGCAGGATGCCACATAAAATTATCATCACACAAGGTATAAAATAGCTGTCCCCAAAGGGAAAACACATATTTTAACAGAATTCAGCAGAGGTTAGTGAAGTATTTTATTGATTTCCAAATTAAGTCTCATAGATCCCACAACTAAAACATGCATTCCCTATAACTTCCCTTTTGTCACCTCTCCTTGTTAACTAAAGCCTGCTGACTTGTAGATCTTTTGTTTTTCCTGTTGCTTTCCCCTCTTTCAATTTCCAATTATTCTATTTGTAGAGTTTAATTTGAATATAATTTGCTACTTGTTCTTCCCTCTAAAGTTGCGCTAGCATTGTTTTCTAGTTTCTCAGAGTTCTTGAAAATAATTCAGCTATTTTCTTAAGACTTTTAAATTATTAATTAATAAAGAACACCTCAAAAAAGTACACAGTACTTATATTTTGTGCATTCAGTCAAGTTAAAAGTTAGGAACATGTAGAACTTATAAAGTTTTCAATTAAGTAAACAACTATTTAGAGACACACAATTTTTATAGCAGTGACTATTTGCTATTGAAATTTAAAAGTTGAACTATATGGAATTTCTAAGATTTGACTGTTTTGCTGTCCCACATTAGTAGTTTCACCTGGATGAAATGAGTAGATACAGGACTTGTTTTTCTTTTTTTTCTTTTACTACTCCTTCAGTATGAAATATTCTTTCTTGTACTCATTTCATAATCAACTCTTTCTACCTTCAATTTTCTAGCTCAGATTTTTCTTCTTAAATATTTCCTTCCTTGACCTCACACTGTGAAAGCACCAAACCTCATTCCCAGTCAAATTCATATTTTATAATGCTAATCATTACACTCACCAATATCTGAATGGCTAATTTGTTTGCTTACTAAAAATCTGCCTTCTCTGAAATGAAAGCCCTGAACACCTGCTATATAGCAGTTACATTAAATAAACACTGAAAACCTAGATGAGCCAATGAGCCCATACTTCTGCTACTGTTGCCTGGAAAGATCATGTAATATCCTTCTTGGATACATTCACAATACATTTCATTGCTTAAAACTTTTCCTTGGTGATAAGAGGGAATAAAGAAGTTGAAAACCCCAGCCCCTATATGTAAAGGGCATTTAGTTGGAACAGTAGTGAAAGGTGTCTGAGAAAGAGAGGGGATTGGAAGGGTTGGGGGAGAACTATAAAGGTAGACTTTTTAGGAGATAATTCTCACTTTTGCACTATGTGTAGGTACTGGCTGCCTTACTTCTCTATATTTTCAAGGTTGCTTATATAGCAAATGGACTTGGAAGACAGAGCTATCTTCTCCCACCAGAGGAAAGGGAAGCTTTAATTGCTGTCCATCATACTTAAGGTTTCTTTCTGGGACAAAGTTTCCAGAAAATCTGGGTTATTAGAGTAAAAAAAAAAAAATCTGTGTATCAAAGCAAGTTATTCCACTTACTAGGAAAGTGTTTTACTCATTTTTTGTTTCAGATTTCTGATTTTAGAAATGCTTTTATTAACATATGCCTGAAGAACTGTTCAGAAGAATAAATAGGTGGCATAATGTCTTCTTTTATGTGTGTTAGTTCATTTTGTACAATAGTAACAGGATACCATGGATGAGCAGCCCATAATAAACAGAAAAGTCTTGGCTCACAGTTGGACTTACATTGTCAAGGTGCCAGGACCTAGCAACACCCTTCTTGCTGCTTGATATCATGGCAGAAGATGAGAGGTAGAAGAGAGAGAGAGCCCACACCTGAGATCCCTTTAAGCCATCTTCCCTATTGTTTTCTAGGTGAAGTAATTACTGTTTCTTTAGTGGCTATAATCTCTAACAACCACAACTTTCTTAGCCCTATTTTTACCTGCGATTTTCTAACCAACTGCAAGGTTTTCAAATATTTCTATTCTGCTTTATGCTCCTTATTATCACAATGAACTTGACTAAAAACTGCCAGAAATACCCATGCCACCCCCTGAAGTCTTTGCTGCCTTGAATGTTTCTCCACCAGAATAGTCTATCACCTTTAAATTGAGCCATGCAGAAAGTCTCAGGACATGAGCAAAATGTAGATAAATTCTTAGCCAGATTATAACTGGAATGACCTTTAGTCCAATTTCTAGTGGTGTACTCCTTCTCTGAAACCTCATGAGCCCAGTCTTTACTGTCCACAAGCCTATCAGCATTCTGGTCTTCTGAACTCCCATCAGAATTGCTTATTAAACTCTGCTTACAATACTATTAAATATCTTCCATCTTTCACTGCTAAACTTTTCAAAATTACTCCCACAAATTCCAAAAATTTACAAAAGCTTCTGAAAAAACATGGTCAGGTTAATCCCAGCAATGACCCCTTTGACCCCTTTTCTTAATACCAATTTCTATTTTAGTCAGATTTTTCACTGCTGTGACCAAAAGACCTGACAATAAGAAGTTTACAGGAGGAAAAGTTTATGTTGGGGCACAAGGTTTCAGAGATCTCAGCCCACAGATGGCTGATTTCTTTGCTCTGGGACCAAGGTGTTGCAGAACATCATGACAAGAAGGTGTGATAGATGAAAGCAGCTTAGGGCATGGCCACCAATAAGCAGAGAGAAAGTTATACTCACCACACACTATTTTCCTATAGTTGCTACCCAGTCAATCCTTCAAGTATATTAATGTATAGATTAGGTTCCTTAACCTAATTTCATAACTCAATCATTTAACTTCTAAATTTTGCTGTTGGTGGACACCTCATCACTAAATTATAACAAAAAAAAATTGGATTGGGAATTTCCCATACCACACTTGGTGACCAGGATCAGGCATCAAATTCCTTTATGTTCACCTGCCCTTCCAGGTAGAAGCAAATTATATTCTTTCACTCCAATGACTACTATGTTTTTTATCTCAAAGTTTAACATATTTTCCAATTTATGTCATCTCAGATTGCATCCTCTTTCTTTGTGAGACATGACTAAGAACAATTTACCTATTCAAGAACAGCAGTGGCAGAGAAAGAAATGACAGTCACCCCAACACCTTGACACTGTTTTTGCCTCCTCTGAGGTTACTTCAAGGGGTAGGTGAGAAAAACAAGCAAAATGAGAGTACTTCTCTCAGACTTAGGATTAGATAACTGCTTATACATTAAAAAAATATAATTCTTATTTTTAGACTATAAGGGTTATATGCCTGGACATCAAAGGTATCTACATCAGCTTTCCAAAGAATCAAGAATCTGTCTTTCAATATTGTGTTTCACCATCTGTTATACAATCCTCATACCTCAGAGTTTCAAGACAACTGCTGCTCCTCTTGCCACCTGTTAGAATTGGGAGAGGAAAACCTTCCTAGAAATTCTGGTCAACAATGAAATATGTCTGTGGCCAGAATAAAATCACATGTCAAATTCTTATTGCAAGGTAATCTGGGGAACAAAGAATTTTAGTAGCAAAGTTGGAGTTCTACCAGTAAGGAAGGAGAGAGTGAATATTGGTAGAAAAGTACCAGCATCTGCCACGTGATCAACTGGAAAGTGGAAATTATGCTAGTTTTGATAAACTACACTACCTCCATTTATTAACTATTATTGCATTTTGAATTACAGTGTTTTCTATTGAACCTAATGAATGTACTTTAAGTTCTATTCAACTTTTAAGACACAAGTCCCCTAATTCTTCCATTATATTCTATTTTCCCCAAAGACTCACCTCCTCTATTTCCCATCATGGTATCTCATACCATTATGTCCCAAATCATCAGTCACAGCCCACTGAAACCCATAGATGTCAAATAGTTAAAACCAGAGTTCCTAGAAAATTCACCTGTAGGTGATTAGCTAAAGCAATCTGAAAGAGTAAGATATTTCATTGCCTGCCCCATAATGTTTCTCCAGCTCCAGCTCCAGTCTCTGTAAAAATAAAATATCTTTAGTGGAAGCCAACTCATTACCCCATAAAATTACTACAACACATGTGCTTGAAAATGTAAGACAGATATTCTTAACTTGGCATGCCACAGTGAACCACAGAAATGTTTTCCAAGAAATGATTTCATTTTGTTGGTTTTATATTTAAAGTCACATTTTTGGCAGGCAATCCCAGAGACAAAATTTTGAGAGAAACTAGTCTGTGGGATAGAACTCAGACATTTGGTAACTTGCCCACATTTGTTTGAATAGCTTACCTGTCCTTGTATATTTGATACAATGCTGGGGAGCCTGGCTCCATGCTTTCTAATTGCATACCTTCTTAACCCTTATTTCTTTCTACATTCCCTCCATACTCAGTATTGTATATTAACACATACTTTTGAGATATAAAACCATCTATATTTGAATTTAGACTCTGGCACTTAATAGCAGTGTGACTTTAGACAAACTGTGTAATTTTTTTTGCCTCAGTTTACTTATCAGTAAAATCAACATTATAATGCCTACTTTATAAAACTGTTAAGAGGATTGAATGAGTTAATACATTAAAGTTTTTAGAATAGTTCCCAGCATGTCATATTATATAAGTGGTAGCTATTATTATTATCAACCAGATGGATAACATGACATGACCTAAATTGGCCAGCAAAATGCCTCCCTGAAGTAGGCCTGCCAGAACCAGAATAAAAGTGTTCTGCAGAAATATATTTGGAAAGAGAGATATTCCCTCATAGTCTATCAATATAAGGGACTCAGGAAGCTCAGTGATTACAGAAAGTTACCTGGGATTCAAATTCACTATTTCCTCTGTATGCTTAGGGATTATAAAATTTTAGAGAATAGAATAACCTTAGGATTGATTACATACATTTTCTTTATTTTACATAGGAAAACCAGATACATGAACTATCAAGAAGCTTACATAATTAATTAGGGGGATATAGTACTATAATATTAATTTCATGAACCCTAATGAAGCCACTTTTTCACTTATATCAATGCAAGATAATTCTTTCATTCTCTTTCAGGTAAGGATGAAAAGAGTAAAGAAAAAAATCTAAAATAGCGTACAAATCTTGGAGATATCTGCTTACAAAGAGACCTATTCCAAACTGGAAATATTTACTTAAAACAACATCTTGAAATTTTATAAGTCTTTGGGCTTGGATCTCTATAGCTGTTTTTTTTTTTTTTTTCAATTGATTCTCCAACTCCATTTTTTACAGTGAAATGTAAAAGTATTTTTAATGGTGGTGTTTGAAAAGCTTGAAATCTTCAAGATAGGCAAAATTGTTGGAGTTACATTTTCCCATTTGGATGCCACAATTAACAATTGTTCCTCGTTCTTGTTCCCATCTTTGCTCCCAAAGCATAGCTACTGATTTCAGAGTAATGTCCAGCACCGTGATGCACACTTCTATAGCATTTTCATTTCCCAGAGTGCTTTCATCATCTCACTTAATCCTCCTCAGAATGTTTTATCATTAGCTTCATCATCCCATCCTGACCAGTGAGGAAATAAAATCTTATAAGGAATTCAGTGACTCACTTCTAAGATCACATAATGAATGAAGGGAAGCCTGACTTAAAATAAATCTAAAATTAAAAAAAAACTGTTTTCTGAGTCATTCTTCTTCATTTATTCAATATTATTCTACCTATATTACTGTGCGCTTTCCACGTGCACTGAGAATACAACAGTGAATAAAGGTCAAGCTCCTTGCTTTTACGAAGCTTACCTTAGGCTGGGGTTAGCTAAATTCCATTACAACACACAACAAAACTATTCATCACTATCAGTGAGTTTACAAACTAGTCAGAAGGCTACATCTAAAGGATCAAGCATGAAGAAATTAATATATTAAGGTAACAATAAAAAAAAGTATAAATGTTTTTTGGTAAATAAAGTAGTGAGTTTATGATGAGCATGCTGAAAATAACTGAGAAAAAGTGCCTGAGGAAGCCAACTTCACCGCTTCCCTTCCAGTCCTTCTGTCTTGTCTGTCCTGCCCTAGACACTCCAGACCTTTGCTTAACACATTCTATGCAATTTTGTCACGTCCTGCTGCTGTTCCTATTCTCCAGAATCGTCCCCATTGCTTCTTTTAAATAACTGATTTACTTACTTTTCATCCTTCAAAACCTAGTTTAAAAATCCCTAAGACTGATTGATAAATTATTCTTGTTTAGGTATCCTCACTCAGTAACTGGGGCCTTCTGAGAATGTAAGAGAGTCTATGGAATAAAGAAGAATAAAGAAGTGAGCACAATTTTTCATCCTTGGGAAACCAATCACCCCTGTAAGAGAAGGATGTGATGTTTCAAACTCACTCAGTAATTTGACAAAATTTTATTGAGAACCAACTGTTCCATTTTTTATAAGTAAAGATACATCATTGAATAAGACAAAAACCATTCTTTTGGCAGCTTTGATTGTAAGGGCAAGATAAACAACAGCAACTATATATATATATAATTTGACAGAAACAAATAGTCAGCCTTCCCTATCTGCAGAAACTATATCCTTGCATTTAACTAAGTATGTATAGAAAATATATATTAAAAATTGCATCTGTACTAAATTTGTATATATTTCTTTCAACTTGGCATGATTAGCTAAACAATATAACAATCATTTTCATAGTATTGACAGTTTAGTGTGTATTACAAATAATCTAGATGATTTAAATAGCTAGGTTTCTTTTTGTAAATTATGTGCAAATATTTTAGCATTTTATACACACTTGAGTATCTGAAGATTTTGCTATCTGTGGAGAAATTAATTAGGGGGGATATAGTACTATATCCTGAAATTAATTCTTCACAATTACCAAGGGACAACAGTATGTAATTTAAAATTGTGATGAATGTGAAAAATCAAAAGACAGTGGGATTATGTCTGAGAGGGATACAGATATTTTGGTTGACAACTTAATATATTTCATCTTCTCCTAACCAATAGCAGCAATGTCTCCTTTAGGAAACTCAATTAAAGGGGTGACCACTCTTATTATAAATTTTTCCCATTCATTTTATCCATGATTTATTCAAGCATAATCATGTGACCCATTTCCAGTCAATGAAATGTAAAACAAGTTTGCTGCAGGTGTTTCAAAAGCTTTTCTCATCTTTAAGAAAGAATTGTAAGAATTCAATAGTTTTATTGTATCAACAGGAACTTTGTAGCCCAGATTGATGCTGGACCTATTTATAACTATGAAGGGAAGCAGCCTTAGCAGCAAGATCATGCTAACAGGAAAAGGAGAGAACCCTTGAAGTACTCATCAATCGCCTGAAACTTCACCCGTCTCAGGCTTCCTCTGTGTGATCCAATACATTTCCAGTTGTTAAAGCAATTTTGAACCACATTTTCTTTTACTTGTACTTGAAAGCCAATGATATAAAAGACTGGATGGTAGGGTAAGACATCTTTGGAAAGGTAGGATTGGGATTGAAACCTAAAAGATGAGAAACTGGCCAAAGATTTGGGGACTTTGAAAACACCCAAGACAAAGACCCTAAAGAGGAATGAAATAATTGTCAGCATTTTCAGGGGACAGAAGGACTGGAGAAGGAACAAAGGGAAGAATGGGATCAGCACAAAGTAAAAGATAGAAGAGAGACAGAATAAAGTTTAACTAAGATTTACATAGCATGAAAAATCCCTTCTTTGAAAGGTACAGCAGGAATGGAATCTCTTGATAATCTTCTTTCTGAAGTCATAATCTTTTCATGCCACCCATAACAATTAGCACCTCAAATACCCTCTAACCCTTTGGCTTTTCTAGAGCTAAGATCTACAATGAATTTGAAGGTCTATCTTAAGTTTTCTAATTCTAATTAAACACTGAGGGATGAATATATGTCCTGCTTAAGGTTATAGACACCCATAAACAAGGATGTAGGGAGGAAGATGTGAATTTAAAGAATTTATTGCAAGACAAATGGAAAGAAATATGAGCAAATCAATATCCAGACTTTTGGGCATACAAATAATTCTGCTTTCAGGTTAATATTTGAGTATCAAGAACTAAATGAACAATGAGAAAGATCTTATCTTCATAATTTATTTTGTTATAATCTCGGAATCCTTAACATATTGTGATAATAACCATTACCAGTTATTTGTAAATAATTTATAAAGTTATACTTTATATCATCAATATGGTGCTGATTTTTACTTATTATATTTTATACCTAATATTTTCATGATGTGTGTGTGTGTGTGTGTGTGTGTGTGTGTGTGTAATGTCTACCCAATAGATTACAAATTCCTGGAGAAGAGACCATTTTGAAATCTGTTTGGAGTTCCTTTGTCTCTAATCTCTATCAATTCAATGGAAACTTAGCATATATTTGCTAAACTAATGGTTCTGTAATTGCCAATTTATACTGGCAGACAGAGATGCTATGTTTCCTTTTCAATATTTATATCATGTTGAATGCATGGCAGTTGAGTCATTCCAAGCATTTTATGAAAAATTTTACATAAAGGAAGGATTCTCTTGGCTAATTAAAAATTGTCTTTATCAATCTTATAAATTTGACTTGTTTTCTGAATTTCTGAAACAAATAATTCCTTAATTTCTTAGAAATAGCTGTTCTGACCTGCAAAGACATGTCTAAACATGTACTGTCCTTCAAATATTCTTGAAATGTCGGCCTCTTTAAGGAATAAGTTTAAGCACCCCAAATTGGGTTTCAATGTTCTTTCTATGTGTTCCCAGAGCAACCCTATTTGTAAGAATCATCCTGTGTGGCTCAGTCTTTCTCTGGTAGATACGGAATACATATTCAGTTAGTAAATTAAGAAAAAAAAATGGTGACATGAAATTTTCTCCCCATTTCCAATCGCTTAGGGGAATTATTCAATAAAATAAGATTTCTCATATAAGTTTTTGATACAACAAATGAATATATGTGTGCCTTGATGACATTTATAGAGTAGTACTGAAGCCAGATTTACAGATAGGTAATTAGTGTAGTTAGGTAAATCGGGTCTAATAAGTAAAGTCAAGAATGAAGGTCATTATTGAGAATGGAGTCCAGGAAAAGGGGAATTAAAAATGTCCCAAGGCTCAGAGCCCATCCCAAGAAAATGTTAATGAAGCAGCTCTCAGCAAACCAAGAGATGCTAATCCAAAAGCCCTTCCTGCCCAGATTACTCCTTCTGCCCATCTCTCCCCACCTCCTTTGGGCCTTCCCACTTACATTCCATCACTAACAGAACAAAGGACAGGAATGTGACAGGAATGTGGAAAAGCTGAAATAAGACCTTAGCTATAAAAAAGGGAAGACCTCGCCCTTCCATGGATTCCACCTCTTGGGTCCCCTTCTTCCTCTGGGAGAAGTCTTTTCTGCTCTCCTTTAATAAAGCTTCTACTTTCCACTCTAACCTTGCCTCAGCATGCTTCTCTGGTGTTATACTTCAGCATTGGGGAAGCAAGGACTGGTCACCGGTAAACAGCGGTAACAGTGAAGCCAGATTTAAAGACAGGTAGTCAGTGTAGTTAGGTAAATCAGGTCTAATATTGAGTAAGATCCAAAATGGAGGCCATGTTGAGAATGAATTCCGGGAAAAGCAGGACAACTCATGGAATGTTAATGTCCCCAAGGCCCAGAGCCCATCCCAAAGAAGTGTTAATGAAACAGCTCCCAGCAAACATGAAGATGCTGACTCAAAAGTCCTTCCTGCCCAGATTACTTCTTTGGCCCACCTGTGCCCCACTCTTTGGGCCTTCCCACCTACATTCCATCACTGAAGGAACTATAAAATGGGGAGACAATCGCACTTCCACTGATTCCATCTCTTGGGTCCCCTTCTTCCTCTGGGGAGAAGTCTTTTCTGCTGTCCTTTAATAAAGCTTCAACTTTACACTCTATACTTGCCTCAGCATGCTTCTCTGGTGCTATACTTCAGCATTCGGGGAAGTGTTACCGCTGTTGACCGGTGACGAGTCCTTGCTTCCCCAATGTTGAAGAATAACACCAGAGAGAGCACACGCCAAGGCAAGGTCAGAGTAGAAATTAGAAGTTTATTAAAGGACAGCAGAAAAGACTTCTCCCGGAGGAAGAAGGGGACCCAAGAGGTGGAATCCGTGGAAGGGCTGTTGTCTCCCCTTTTTATAGTTCTTTCAGTGATGGAATGTAGGTGGGAAGGCCCGAGGGGTGGGACACAGGTGGGCCAAAGAAGTAGCCTGAGCAGGAAGGACTTCATTAACACTTCTTTGGGATGGACTTTGGCCTAGGGCCTTTTCAGGACTTCATTAACATTCCATGAGTTGTCCTGCGTTTCCTGGAATCATTCTCAGCATGGCCTCCATTTTAGATTTCACTGGGTATTAGACTAACTACACTGACTACCTAACTTTAAATCTGGCTTCAGAATCAAGGACTCGTCACCGAGTAAACAGCAGTAACAGTATGTAGTGTCCAAGAACATTCCCACAGATTATTTCATCTTCAAGATTTCTCTTTTAAATTCCAATAGTCCTTCTCCAGCCTGAGGTAATGAATATTAGAACTCAAAATTAGAAGTGTGAAGGAATAAATGCAGCTTTAGAACTACCCTTACATGATCAGTATACTCACTGAGTCTTAAGAATTCTGAGACATCAGGTGGGGTCATTTCCTTATAACAGCCCCTTCAATCTCCTGCTAGTGTGTGCCCAGTAAAAGACCAATTGAAGTAAGAGGAGGATGATCCCTTAAATTTTTCCATAGCAAAACTACGAATATAAGAAAAATAACTCATTTTCTAAGCAAATCAAAATTTGCTTTCTCAGCTACTCATTTTCCTCAATTCTTCTGCTTGGTCAAGATTTTACTGAAAAACAAAAAGAAAATTAACCAAGGAATTAAAATCAAGATCTCTGGCAGACATTAATATGTTTAGCTTCTCTCTTAAAAAAATGATATTTCTAGAGTCTGCTGGATTTTTTAAAAATTCAAAACTGAATAACAAGTTTATCTTGCTATTTGCAGGACATTTTAACATGTAAACTTGACTCACCTTTAAGATTTTGACAGAACATTTTCTTGCAGCTGCAGGGTGATCTTGGGTGAATCAGGATGAGCTCCTACAATTAATTTCTGGGGCTTTATACCTGTCAGAGAGAGAGTGAAAATGACTTGCTGTCTGGAGGAATGTCAGCGGCCAGGCTATCATTATCTGCCAGGAAGCAACTTCAGTTCCTCTCCTCAGTTCCAAATGAGGTTAAAATGAAGAAGTCTGGATCTGCTTTGAATATTCTCCATTTTTTTTTTTTTTTTTGAGAGAGAAAAAATACTGAACTATTGAGGTTTTAGTTGGCTCCATGGGGGATATATTTCAAACCCTGTGTTCACTTCTGTACAAAATATTGCTTTACTTTTACAAATGTAATACACCTTTAAAATCCTCTGGAAACAGGTTTCATTTTTTTGTCATTACAGGGATATTTGAGGTTTAATGAGGTGGAATGAAAAGATGTTTACCTGTTTCAAGCAAAGGAAGATATAAAAGCTGCTGTCATTTTCCTGATTCATCATGTCGTTACTGTTACATAAAGAAGAATACATTCACCGTCAGACACCTGCACTTACACGTCAGCACACAGTTAGATAAGCAAGCAAAGGAGATGCTGTGATCCCAGTGAAAATCTGGAAGGTTTAGAACTTACATTGAATCACTTTTAGGAATTCCTTCTCCAAGTTTAGACAGTGTTTCTGGGAAAAAATATTTGAGATCTGAGTACTGAAATTGTATGTTGTTTTTTATTAGGGTTTTTGTTTGTTTGTTGAATAATTATCCTTGTATTCCTGCAGAATGAAAACTGATTAAAGTTGCTATTACTCTGCATTGAGATTGGTTTTCTCCATATGCCAGGAATTGTACTGTTGAAGAATTCTTACTACAAGCTTCCAGTTAAGGTGGACATTTGAACCTTTTAAAATATATTATTAAGTAAAGCTGCAAAAAAAAAAAAAAATCAAAAGTTTTTTTTTTTTTTTTTTTGCTGTTTCAGACTTTATTCTTGGCAAGCTATAATCTCTGGGTCCTATAAAATATCTTAGTGTCTCACAAAAATTAGCTACTTGGAAGCCTTTCAGGTCCACAGGATGGTCAGTCAACCTGGCCAGTTATACAAAAACAAAAAAAAAAAAAATTAAGGCTATGTCAAAGCCTCCACCATAGACACATGGGCTTTGAGGGACTTCCAAGACCCTCCCTGGATTCCTTTTCATAGATGGATAACTCTGAGGATCATGTTGATTCAAGACACTTCCAAGGAAGGATACAGAGTCAATAGTGGTGTGTCTACTGACTCCCAGATTCATTGTTCCCAAGTCTGCTTTTCCTCAGACCTTCTCTGGGTCCCTCTGTGTTCTCCTGAGACAGGCTATCATCTCCCAGGCTTCTGTGTCAGCTGACCCTTCCTAGTTAAGTACAGCAGGAAGCACTGGTGGAAGACCTCAGAGCTAAAGGAATAAAGCCGCCAAGAGTGTCTTAACAATATCCACAAATGGGCCTGCCATCCTACTGCATTTCCCATCCATAAACTTGATGAAGAAAATGAAAATTTAACCTCTACATTGAAGATGGGGAAAAAAAATGCTTTGATGGGCTACACAGGTAACATGAATGAACCAAGCAGGTACAGTAGGTCCTTTAAAAACATGCAGCCCATCTAAAGAAATCAAGACCCCACACACCTCCAGGCCACTACTTCTGAGTGCAAAATCTGGGGGATGCAGCTGACTCTCCTGAATTTTTAACTGAGATAAGATAGCCAGAGCTCTTGGTGAAATTTTCTTATTTTAAAGTGATAGAATAGAAAGCAGATCGTTAAAAAAGAAAAAATACTGTATGAACCAAAGAGAACCTACGGTGGGAAGCATTTGGCAATCAATTTATGATTCTAGCTTTGGGGCAACAGTTCACCTGGGGAGAAAAAGTACATTTAAATGTTGACAATATGTGGAGAGTTAATGCAATAATCTGGGTAGTTCTCCCTGACAGTCCTTCGTATCTAGTACTTGGTTATTTCAAACCACTCTCTCTTAGTAAATTATGTCAGTGTAGCTGCTTAAATATTACACTGACCTTGGTGTATTTGAACCCACACCAAGCATGATCTCCCTAAGCTTGTGGGAGTTAAAAGGCCAGCATTTGATAAGGAACATGAAACTGAGATAATACAAACGCAAACAAATCTCATTGTAAGGACATGGCATACCTTCAGTTATTATCTACAAATAAACCTCGGTAATGAGATTTAGGGTTCCTCTCAGTTGCATGTTGATGATAAATTCTCTGAGGAGCTGACTCTAACCCATTAAAAGCAAGCTTGCTCCTGCCACTGTGGCTGTTAATTTGACAAGACACTGTCACATTAAGTAGAACAAACATGTTTTCGCCCAGTCGGCCATCCAGAACCGATATGGCTGTTACTCTAACAACTGGATATTGATTGGAATCATTCACCCCTTCCGACCCTCCACTGGGAGTCAGCTCAGGCTGACAGAGGGCTTGCCTCTTTGGCACACACAGATACATGTTAAGGAGAGCCACAAATTTTAAACCATTTAGCTCCTTGTCATGTTTATCTTTCAGACACTGTCTGGTTCGCTTTTACATCTGTGGGATAATAGGCTCTGAATAAATCATTGTTTATTAATTTTATGGATCTCCACATTCATCTGGAAGGGCTGTTGTGTTTAGCATTTACACTTCATAAATGCAAAATATCAGAAAACACATAAAAGGATTTCATAAGAAAAATTTTAAATGGACAAAAATTTAAGATCCCTTGAATTCTGAAAGAGAGGATAGCATCAAACCTACAAGCTCCCCCTCTCTCTTTTGGTACCAGGGATTGAACCCAAAGGCCACAACCACTGAGCCATATTCCCAATCCTTTATGTATGTTATTTTGAGACAGAGCCTTACTAAATTGCTGAGGCTGGCTTTGAACTAGTGATTCTCCTGCATCAACTTTTGAAGCTGCTGGGATTACAGGCATGTGTCACTATGCCCAGCTCAAACCTCTTTTTAATCTGTGTAATGCAAAGACCTTAACTCAGTTTTCAAATAACCAATCCATTTATCAGGTAAGATAATAAAAATCTATAACTCAAACTCACTGGAAATAGAATGATATTTAACTTACTATTAATCTCTGGCTATTTTAACATTCTTATTAATAGGTGTACCGAACATTTAGCAGATTTTGCTTTTATCCAGTAATTGACTTACCATAGATGGATTTTAACACATGAAATTGCTAGACTGTCATTTACCTGTGCCTGTGTGTCAGTCTAAACTCATTTTGTGCCCTTCTCTCTGCATTATAGTCCTTGTTCACCGTGGAAGCTCATGGTTGCAAAAGGACTTTTAAAGGACATATAGTCAAATCATTCATCAGAGTACCTTTCTTGGTTTGGAACATTTCCAAGAAGTGGGCATCCAGTGATGCCAAACCCATTACACACATAACCACTCTGGAGAATTATATTCAATATTATTGTTTTACATGGAAAAATATGCTAACGTAAAGCTTTAACTCATTCATTGTAAATTCTCTGGTCATATAGTATAGGTCAAACTCCTTTTCTGCATGGTAGTCATTCCAATATTTGAAAATAGTAATGGTATTCTCCTTTTGTTTTCTCCAGGCTCAACACCTCATTTCTTTCAACCATTTCTCCTTTATCAGCAGTCTGAAAGCTGGTCTGAGAGTCATACCCTACCTTTTACCTATGTTTTAAACAAGGTTTCATTAGAACATGTACATTTAAATTTAAATTTTGTATAATTCCTCCCATACTACAACTGCAGAATTGTATAGCTGTGGTAGAAATTTATGGTCCACATAGCCAAAAATGTTTATCTGGTCCTTTATATAAAAATTCTGCTCACTGATTCCTGTCCTATATCATGGTCTGTCAAGTCTTATCATCTCTATTCTTGGTGTCTTAGGCTTCACAACCTCTCTAAGACAGTAATTCTCCAAATCATGAGAAGCTTATATCACTTGCTCTGGATACTCTTTGTATTCATGAAGATGGGAAATCCACTCACTTATAAGCATTCTCCATCATCATGCCCAAAGAAATCCCCAGATGAACCACTGATATTTGTCTGGTTTACAGAAAATTTTATAGTTTTTTTCTATATTTTTTTTGTAATGAATATTTCATTGTCTCTTAAAAATATGCTTTTGTGTGCTAAGAGTGTAGCTCAGAGGTAGAACACATGCTTAGCATGTGTGATATCCTGGGTTCAAACCCCAGCACCAAAATTAAAAAAAAATAAATAAAGAGAAACACACACAAATACGTTTTGAGTATCTGCTTTTGAATGGCATTGTTCTATGTACTGTATTAAATGCTAAATAAGACAATCATTCTCCAAAGGAGTTTACATCTGTTTGCATAAAGAAAAGTATTTATGAAATAAATTATTTCATTGTATTTTTAAAATCTCCCTTTGCTAGACTGTCAGCTCCTCGAGGACAGGAAACTTTCCTGCTTTGTTTTATTATATCTCCACAATGTCTAGAATAGCTCCTGGCACATGGAGATATTCAGTAAATATTGGTTAAATGAATAAGATAATAATAAATATGAGATAAAATATAATTAAATATTAAGTTAAGTGATAAAGACTATCTGAAAACCAGGAATTCTGGGTATAGACAAATGACCATGCTCTGCACATAGAGCTATATTGAAATTTAACCATATAATCTAACTTCTCCTTTAAAAGAAAAATCTCCTTTATGGTCTCCAAATTAATATTTCTCATCTGCATCAGAAACTTCTGGTTTGCTTATTCAAAGCAGAGATTCTTGATAACAAAGGACCGACCTATTGAATCAAAATCTAACTGTCATGCCGAGAAATGTGCATTATTACCAGTTATCCAAGTGATTCTTATGAACCTGAAAATTTGAAAACTACCATTCACAACAAAAGATGACACAGACTCTAAGCAAATACATCAAGTGATGAAGAACTCACACTACAAATGTCCAGCTTCTAATTTTTATTAGATTTAGTTTCAGAAAAAAAATATTGATCAAGTTGCAGTCTGCCATCTATGATTTCCAATCATTAGTTTTGGTTGCATTTGTTAAAATCACATGAAACAATTATTTTTTCCTCTTCCACGTGACAGCACTTCAAATGTGTGATAAGTCCTGTAAAATTTCTTCTCCAAGCTAAACTTTGCTTAGCTGATCTTATTTTTGGAGTTGTTGTTCATTGGCAGAATTATCTAGGGTCTACTAGTTACTCCAAAGTTCCAAATTTTAAGTGTCAGAAGAATCTGGCATCCAGAGTACAGAGTGGTTCTCTCTTCTTCCACTCAGAGGAAACCAGTCTAGCACATCCTACTCCCCACTGGCACCTGAAGCTACAAGACAGACCTTCCATTCTAGCTCTTGATGTTCAATCTCAGCCAACTCATCAGAAATTGTGAAGGGACACTTACTCACAGACCATGGATTCCTGTCTCCACATCATTCTTGATTTTCCTGGAAAGTTCTACATTTCTCAACATCAATTTTCACATGTGTGTCCTAGAATAGGCTGCAGTATCAGAGAGTCAGAATTAACCACCTATTACACGTGCAGCCTTAGGTCATTACTGCTGAAACTCTTTTAGTTCCTGTTTGTTTGATTTATGCAATAGAGATAATAATACTACCCCATATGGTTGTGAGAATTAAATTAGGTAGTATATATGAATTATATAACATAGTACTTTGTATGCAGTGAGTTTTCAATAAATGATCCTGTTAGTGTTGGAGGGTTTTTATCATCACTATTATTTACATTTCTGTCTCCTCTTGCAGATTGTGGACTTCTCAAGGCAGGGACCACATCTGACTTATCTTTACCTCCAGTTACTAAAGTGCCATCAGAGAGAGCTAAGTCATATGGACCTGCTGAGAGCCATTGCCAAGTAGGAATGACGCATGGCAATTTCTTTGTCAGCCTACCCAATGTTGCTTAGAGGGAGGACTCTACATTGTGGAAATGCGCTTGCCTTGGACCCAGGTCATTTGCAGTGACATTGCATGAATGTTTGAGAAAGATGACCCTGCTCAAGGACCAGGGTGGATCCGGGTTTAGGGAGGATCCTACTGGATTAGGGCGGTTCCAGGTTTAAGGTGGATCCTGCAGGGAATAGGGCGTATCCTGCTGCCTCAGGCGCCCACCCACTCCTTGAGTTCCCATTGAGTTCTCTCGGGATTCAGAGAGTATTCTGGGATTCAGAGAGTATTTTGGGATGCAGAGCCCGGTGGAGGTGGATTCCCCCCAGAACGTGCGTGTAGAGTGCCGGTGAGAGTTTCGGGAATAAAGAATTGCTGTTTGAATCTACAAGGCGGTGTGGTGGCCCGGTTATTTTGTGTCCAGACAGACTGCGGCATGGACCAATGCTCTCTAAGATTCCAACCTCCCCAGTACTTTGCTTATTGCCGGATCTCTACTTTGTACTCCTAAACTAAGTCAACAACTCTATGAGAAACCAATTACAAAAGTCACCATAATAGGAGGGTGAGGCAGGAGGATCTTGAGTTCAAAGTCAAACTCAGCAACTTAGCAATCTGTCTCTAAATAAAAATACAAAAAAGGGCAGGGGATGTGGTTCAGTGGTTGAATTCCCCTGGGTTCAATCCCTATTAGCTAAATAAATAAATCACAATGAGAGCATCCTTCATCTTGGTAATTATCTCAAATCCAGCTTTCCTGACCCTCCCCTTGCTCTCATGCTGAGTCTTGCTTCCCAACCTTATACCTGGTCCTCCGGCTTGGTCATGAATATGCCCTGGATTCCAACTTGCTCTCTGACTCATCCCATATTTCTGGCTCCTGTGAGCAGCTACCCTATTTTCCTTAGTTGCAGCTTCTAGAGCCTCAAGCAGCACTCTGTGTTGAACATTTGGCCAGCATGCCAGTCATGCTTAGACAAGAGCAAAGCTGGGGAGTGAGGAAGATGGCTTGATACGTGGTTGGCTCCACATCAGTCTGGTCTGTCCTCACTGTGTCATTTCAGCTTCAACTGTTTTGCCGTGCTGATAAAAGAGGAGAGTAACACGTTATTAATATTTCACTGCATCATCTGTGATAAAGTGTCCATGAAGCCAGTTCAACTAGACATGGGTTATGCAGGTAAATCCCGGAAAATTTCATCAGCATCTGCTTTAGAAGTCAGAAGCAAACTGCAGGTGTTGAGTTTGACCTCCTTTGTCTTTGTGGCAGTGGCCCAACACACAATCAATCTTAAAGCACGAATGTGGTGCTCTGCACAGAAGAGGCTGGTACAATTCAGCTGAGTGGGCGGGTTGATGGAAAGTGACTATGGCATTGCTGAGTTCAAATGGAATTAAGGATTCATGAGAGCATTGCACAGGCAGGCGAGCATAGAGCCCCGGATGAATACAGAATGAGTCACAAGGGAGACCTGACAAGGCTTCGAATCCCAAATAAGCAAGGAATTGCTTTTTGATGATGCCGAACTATAAATATCATCACCTCAGAAAACCAGGTTCTCCTTTTTACAACAGGAATGAGCAGAGAAGGCTACATGAAGAAATGTGTGTGTTATCTGCAGGCAAAATGCTTTACCTAAGTGAAACCACCACTCTGAAGACCACTCTTGAATGACTTTTGCAGAAACATACTTTTCTTAGGCTATTGTTTTAATTTTTTTATCCTACTAAAAGTCATGAGTGGAATTCATATAAATTCAGCTTCTCTGGGCCACTTGCCAGGCAATAGAATTAATAGCATTTTCTGTTGTTCCACTTTGGATCTGGCTATGGGATTGCTGATGTCTAAATATCACATGTCATAAAGATCTGTCAGGTTTGCCTGCCATGCTTATCCCTCTAACCCCTTGCACTCTCAAATTTCAATCTTGCAGCCATGGACAGAAAGCAGAGAAACAGCAATTGTATTTTTTTTTTTTTTGCCAAAATTTTCTTAAAATCATTGAAAAGAACATGTCAGTATCTTTGGATTTTAAATCTTTGTGTTTGTCCTGAGCAGCCATCATGGAATCTCTCACTGTAGGTCTTGATGAATTAGTTCAGACCAGACGTTGCTCACAATGTAAGCAGGTGTTCAGTGCTGTATTCCCGTGACTTGTCCAATTCTGCAAGGAAGAACGGGCCTATATTCAACTCCAATAATTTAGCAAAATAGAGAAGGTTGAACTCTTGCTTAAAATCCAGGACTGTTCTGTATTCATTGTATGCCTGGAATGAAATGACATGCCTTCACGCTGGAGCTCTGTGTGGACATTCTTCAAGCATATACAGATATATATGTATATAAACCTGCTAAAATACTGTATTGTCTCCATTGCAGCTGTCAAAACCATGTGTCAGACAAAGGGAGCTAAACAAGACCTAATTTAAGGGAAATAAATTATGTATGTGGGGCCTGGATCGACATGCATGTATTCGACTCTAATGTTCAGCAAGCTGATTAAACCAAAGCAGGTCTGAGCTTTGGGATACGTGACCAGAATTTCAGTAAGGAAGACTTTGCATCATCTGGGAAGAGCTCATCTACTTCCTCTGATCTCTTCCAATTTCTGACTATTCTTTCTGTAATTATTTGTCAACTAAAGGGAAGGAGACGGTGCTGCTGACTACTTTGTGTTTCTATCTTAAACATCTACTGAAAAATTCCAGCACCTTGCCTGACAAATATTATCTATTTGATTAATCACAGTAATATCCCAGAACATTCATCATTTATTAAAAAGGATCTTTGGTCTTCCAGAATTTTCTGAGAGTTTTTCTTGTTTTCCTCCCTTTTCATGGTGATGTAAAGGAAAGCTATGTAAAAAGAAGCTATATTATATAAATCTAACACTCTCTTCAAGTGTAATTTACATCATGTAAACTTCACAACTCCCTTAAAATTATACTGTTGGCTCCTTATGTGGTATTTTTATTATATAAATAAAATACTCTCTGCATTTAAACTTAACTGTGTATATCTGTTTCTCTCTCTTCTTACATTTATATATATATATATATATATATATATATAAAACATTCCATATATATGTGTGTGTATATATATATAATCTCTGATTACTTTCAGAGTATATATGTTTTTTTTTCTCATGTCTTTATATATGTATATTCTTGTATATTATTTTAGAGAAGAGTATATATATATATGTGTGTGTGTGTGTGTGTGTGTGTGTATACATTCATATATATATATATATATATTTTTTTTTTCTCTTCTTTGAAGATAATCACAGCTTGGAATGTATACTAAAAGACATTTTTATTCTTACAATCTTTCACTATATGCCTGAACATTAGAACCAGGTTTTGACCCCTTAAACTCCATCTGTGAATGAAACATATATTAATCTAAAAATCATATTAATTTTTTCTCAATAAAAGAACCTAAAATGGCTTAGAATCTGAAAACTCAAATAATAGAATAATTGATATCTCAGAAAGTGTGTGGAATATCAGAACACCATTATAGGGTCTGAGGTTTCCCAAAAGAGAGAAAAGAGAATGTCTCCTTCAGCAAGATGTTTGTAGGTCCATGTCCCTGAGACCATTCATCATCTGATATCAGGTCATCTCCAAAGCCTGTCCTCTTCTCCTGGTCCCCTCAGGAAACCTACTGCTCTAGGCCTATTTGGTCAATCCCTAGTGCCTATGTATGCACTCAGGTACAACTTTGCCTTTACTACATACACTCTTCTCCCATCATTCATTCTCTACCTCTTAAGAATTACTTATTCCTCAAGATTCAACTCAGCTGTCATCTATCCTGTGAAGCCCTCTAAAGCACAGCTTGTGCTATGTGATCTCCTCTCCTGATTCTAACAGATGTCAGCCACTCTAGACTAGCACATCTCAGTCCATCGTACATGAACTGTATACAGCAAATTAACCATTAACCCATCATCTTTGAATGCACATGGAAAGTTTCCTAAGCTTCTATGACCCCTTTTTTGGTCTTAAACCACATTTTCCATTAAAAATTATTCCTGACCTAATTTTGTAGTGAACCCTGCTACTCATTTTCAAGCCCTAGCCTTGTGACAATAATATCTATGTTTTTTCTCACCAGCAAACCCTGAACAATTTCTTTATAGAACTTTCTGACATCCTTAAGACTCAAACTTAAACAGAGCACTAGACTGAATAAGAGACAGGAGAGGGATTCTAGTCCCTAATAGTCTACTAACTTAATTGTAAGGCATGAAAAAATAACTATCTTTTTTATCCAGTCTGAATATTTCATTGTAAAATTAAGAAGATACCCTGGATGTCTCGGGTCTCTTTAAAACCAAGGAAAAAAAATGTCAAAATGTTTATAAGAGTAGTGTCCTATCTAGGAATAATTGCTTAATAAAGAATTGATTCAAACCGATGTGATTCTGCAATCTGTATATGGGGTAAAAATGGGAGTTCATAACCCACTTGTATCAACTGTATGAAATATGATATGTCAAGAACTATGTAATGTTTTGAACAACCAATAATAAAAATTTAAAAAAGAATTGATTCATTTATTTATTCTATGAATATCCATTAAGTGCCTACCTCATGCCAAGCATTTTTTAAGATATAGGAATACAGCAATAAACAATATTAAAATGCTGTCTATGTTGCTCACATTCTGATAAAAGAAAACAGATGACATATCTATGGATATGAATGTATGTTTGTATATTTATGTGTGTGTATACACACACACACACACACACACACACACACATATATATATATATATGTTTACATCTATACTTATCTATAAAAGGTAGTGTTATGGAAAGAAAACAAATTAAAATCATATTAATTTTGAGAGGGATTTTTGTTGGAATAAAGGCAGAAAGATAAATGCCTCAATGATAAAGAGTATATTCAGTGATGGAGGAATAGCTGCTCACTTATAAAGCAACTGTTGAAAAAGAGAGAAATAGAGGGTCCCAGATAGAGGAGATAGCCAGTGCAAAGGACTTGTGGTGGGAATGTATCTGATTTGTTCAAACAAGAGAAAGAGGTTAAAATGATGCAAGAATATTATAGAGTTAGAGAGCAGGTAGGAAAGCTGTTGAAGAGTTGGGCTAAAGGACAGAGGTCATAAGGGTCCATCGGCCATAGGAAGTCCTTGGTTTTGAGTAATGAGAAACTTTTGGAGTAATTAAAAGTAGTGATAAGCTCTGAATCAACATTTTGGAATGATTGTGGAAGCTGCTGGATTGAGAACAGACCAGAGATGGTCATTAAAACAGGTGGATTATTAAAAGGTCCTTCCAATAATCTAATATAAAACTGCAGATCACTGAACTTGGGCAGAAACGGTGGAGATGGTAAGAACTGTTGGATTCTATTTACATTTTAGAGATGAAATTGAGGAAACTTTCCCATAGATTATGTATGTGCAGTGAGACAAAGAGGCCTTGAAGGCTACACTGCCTGTGGCTACTGCAAATGAGAGAAAAGAGTGGGCCCTAAGTAAAACAGGAAAGACTACCTGAGTATCAAGGAAAGCAGGTTTTGGACAACAGAAAGCGGAAGTTGTTTTTTTTTTTTTGTTGTTGTTGTTTTTTTTTTTGACAAGATTCATTTGCAATGTCTCTTAAAACATCCAAGTGGCAATTGGGTACAAGCTTGGAACTGGGGAGCAAATTTGGGGTTGAAGAAAGACACTTTCAAATCTTTGAGATAAGAAATGATGATGTTACAGAGAGGAGAATGGACATGATCACCCAGGCAGTGAGTGGACACAGAGAAGAGGTAGCCAAAATACTGAGTCTTGGGACACTAAGAGATAAAGTCAATGAGGAGAAACCAGCTGCAGAGGTTGAGAAGTCATCAGTGAAGTAGAAACATAGCCAAGCAATATCAAGCCCCAGAAGTGTTAAGTGCAAAGTATTTCAAGAAAAAGTCCAGGACAGACTGTTGAATGCAACTGAGAAGTAAATGTGGTAGCACTCAAGTGAATTCTCAATTTCACTGCATTACTGGGAATCTGTTTCTAACTGCAGTCATTCTAGACCGTGTGTCAACCAGGGGTGTCATAGCCTCATCATGGAATTTGAGTCCCTGTGCCCTGCTACTATGCTGTGAAAAGCCTGAGTGGAAACATGCTAGCCCAAGCCAGCTATAAAAACCAGCAGGGACTTTCTGCAAGGCCTCTTGAATCACCATCAGATAGGTAACTATACAATAATCAGCAGGGTCTGTTTTAAAAGCTCATATTGCACTTCTGTGTGCCACTACCACCATACACACAATAACACACAAACTTGGCATTTATCATTCTAAATGCAAAGAATGGCATTCACCCTGTTTTACTGAAAAGTAAATGGGCTTTGTATGGAAAATGGCATTAGTCATTGTTGTTACTATTATGCTTTTATTATTAATTGCTAACATTTACTGTGAGATTAATAAGTATTAGACATTTTATAGATACAATTTTAACAAATCCTCTTGACATCCTCTGAGGTTGGTATTACTATCACCCTGATTTTCCGATGATGGTGTGAAGCCTATGAGAGGTAAAGTAAAGTATCTAAGGCCACACAACAAGTAACAGGCAAATTCTCTTTTCAAAACCAAAAGTTTGCCTCTAGGCAACTTGGGCAAAAAATAATAACAGAAATGTTCAGTCCTCCTAAATAATACTCTGTTCTCTGGATAATATATGTACTTTCAGCTCTGTTACCAGCTGTTCTTTTTTGTGATTCCCAATAGGATTTGTTTGTCTGGAATCAACACTAGAATTTTCTTGGCTCCTGAAATACAGGCAAGAGCTGACTTTGCCATGCCTTTATAAGACAGTCCACCAATGCTAAAACAAGGTATCTCATGGTCAGACTGACTGATGAGCGGCCAAGAACCAACTGAGAGGTAGCCTTCTAACATGCATGTCTGACCCAATTAAGAATATCAATTAGTATATCTGCAATCACATCACCAGGTTCACATGTTTGGTCATATACCAAAAATTAGGTACCAGACCTCTAGTGAATGGGGCAGTAGTTCAATTTTATTATCATTCAGTATCAATTTGTTAAGAAATAACAATTCTTTATGTTGGTGTGACCAGTGGCCAAGATGGCTGCTTAAAAACAAACAAACAAAATCTTAGAGAAGAAATATCTAGACATTCGAGAGAAAGTAAAAGGCATCATTCAAATTCCTCAGTAGACAGAATATTATGGTTTGGGTGTGAAGTGTCCCTCAAAAGCTCATGTGTGAAATAATACAAGAAGATTCAGAGGAGAAATGATTGGGTTGTGAGAGTGAATTAATCAGTGAATTAATCTCCTGATAGGGATTAACTGAGTGGTAACTGAAGTGGTGGAGTGTGGTTGGAGGAGGTGGGCACAGGGGTCGTGGCTTTGTACTTGGCAAGTGGAGCCTCTCTCTCTCTCTCTCTCTCTCTCTCTCTCGCTCTCTCTCTTTCTCTCTCCTTTCTGATCATCATGTGAACTGCTTTCCTCTGCCATACTCTTCTGACATGACAGGATGTTTAGATCACCTGAAGCCCCTGGGAAATGAAGCTGTTGTATATGGACTGAGACCTCTGAAACCAAGAGCCCTTAAATAAATTTTTCCTCCTCTACAGTTGTTTTGATAGGGTCTTTTAGTCAAAGGAGTGAAAGAGCTGACTAAAACACAGAAAGAACATAAAAATGACTGTTCTATTAAAAAGCCTTTTTATGCCCCCTCCCCCATCAAAAGAAATACTTATAAGTTAGGCTATCAGTTTATTCCCTTGTTCACTGGAAAAATACTCTTGAAAAACATTATTTCAAGGACACTACAGTGAAGCAAAACGAAACTTTATGGACAAAAGATACCAGAATACATTTGAATTATTTTCATTATTTATCATGTTTTTTTCATTCTCTTGACAGCCTTGATCAGTTCAGGTAAATCTGTGCATTGTGAAGAGAGAAAGAACAACTCAGTCATTCTCAGCAAGGCTGGTGTGCTCTGGAATAGGATTTGCTAAATGTGTCACAGGCTGTGATGAGTCATCCCTAGCCCCACTCATTCTTCTGATTGCTCACCAGAAGTTTCTATGCACATTAGGGAGAAGTGCATGTGGCCTCTAGCTGTGATCTAATCTTTGTGTACATGTGGAGTGTATGTGTGTGTGTGTGTGTGCGCGCGCGTGTGCACGAGTGCACATTTCTTCATATATACACAGGCACATATGCATAATCATTGGTACCCTCAGGGCACCCACTTAAGTCTTCTAGCCTAGGGTCCTGCTCAATTAATGAAAGAATATTCTTAAGGATTCTGATCCTATATTTCCTTTCTCAGGGGCACTAGGAACATTCTACATTCTGATTCTTACACCATCTCCGAAAATTATTTATCTCAAGAGCTTTGGAGCTCTCTTTGATCAAAAGGAATAAATAGACTTATGGTAAGTGAAATGTACTTACATAAGGCAAGAGCACATATGTGTTCATCCCTTTGAGTATCAGCAAGGCTTGACAAGTAGTATTTTTCAGTCACTTTCTTTAAAATTATCATTCTGCGGTAGCAAGTAAATTCATCAGTTGTTCTTCATGAAGTAAGAGCATTTAACTCTGGTTCTGAATTTAGAAATCATCTCAAAACAGGTTGAAACACTAACTTAAAACAGTTTGCCTAGTTTTGACCAACTGGAGACCTAATGGGAGTCCAATTAAAAACTGTATGTGCTCATGTGCCTCAAGAAAAATTTCAGACTACTCAGAGTGAATGAACAATAATGATGCCTAAAATTTCTTGAGTGACAAATGTATTAGTTACTATCTGCATAATAAATAATGCCCAAACTTAAAGTAACAAATACTTATTATTTCATAGTTGAGGGTTCAGAGTAGAAAAGCAGATAGATTAGTAGTTCCAGCTCAGGGTCACTCATGAGGTTTTAGGCAAGATGATGGGCAGTTTAATCATCTGATGTGGTTCATTCATAGGAGTGCTGACAGGAAGATTCACTTCCTTGTTCAGTGCTCACCACATGCAACTTAAGTGGTCTAGCAATATGCAGTTGGCTTCCTTCAGAGCAAATAACTCAAGAGAGCAACTAGGACATTATGCCTAGTAATAGAAATGACATATTGCTATATCTTCTGTAATCCATTCATTGGAATTAAGTAATTAAGTCCAGACCACTGTCAGAGGGAATTGAGATCTACCACTTGAAGTGAGAATATCAAAGATTATGTGGACATATTTGAAATCCATCTCAATCTCTGTATTCTAGAAACTATTTTAATAGTATGATAAAAATTGTTCCTATTTAGTTTGTATCACAGCTCAGTGAGGCTAGAAATTATCACATTCCTTATTTTATAGCTGAAATAGCTGAGACTTAGAAAGTTTAAGATATCTACATAGGTCTGATAGTTCCAGAAGTACAAACCAGCTAGTCTGAAGACAAAATGTTGAGACAAAACATTTTTAATCATCGCAAAATTACCTTTCTTCAGTCAAAATTATAATTTTTTTAAGATTGATAATGTATATCCAGAATACTTGGAAATGATTTAGTATGTAGAATTTTGAATTAATCATAATATATCATTTATTGACAAAGTCAAATAATTAAAACTTAGGGATTTACTTATTATGAATTAGTATCAACTGTGGCAGGTAAAACTAATTCTTAAATGTTTTGCTGTATGCATTATCCTTCATTCTCAAATAAATCAATCCCATAAAATTATTTTCTGAAATATGAGAAATGATGAAGAAATTTGGCTATTTATTCAGCTGGGGCAGTTAAAAGTTCTAAAAGATTCCAACAGAGTCTACTGTAAAATTATCTTCATATCATTTTCAACCTTCCTATTTTTTTATGCTCTCAGATTTATTTCTAATTATCTCAAAAACAGGGAGGGGGAAGCCCCATTGAGAAATAACTTACACTGTCATTTAAAAGCTACTTTTCTGGCAGCAATGGCTTGAATTTAATTTACTACGGGATAAAATTTCAGTTGTTTGAGAAAAATCAAAGCAGGTGGGGGTAACAGTCGACGATCCAGATCACCACTTCAGTAATATGCCACAAAAACGTCAGGAGGCTTTAATAAAATAAATGGATGAAGAAGAGGGGAGAGGAAGGAAGAGCAGAAGAGAAGGAAGAAAGAGCTGGGTGTGGTGATGCTTTGTAATCCCAGCCACTCAGGAGGATGAGGCAGGAGGATTGCAAGTTCATGGCCAGCTAAGAAACTTAGCGAGGCCCTAAGCATATCAAAATAAAAAATAGAAAATAAAAATAAAAAAGACTCAGGAGGTGGCTCAGTGGTGAAACACCCCTGGGTTCAATGCACAGTTAAAAAAAAAAAGTGAAAAAGAGTGATAGAGGATAGAAGGAAAACAAATAAATGAAGAAAGAAATGTGGGTCTGCTATTGTCCAAATGTGTCTCCAAAAATTCAGGTGATAAAATTTCATGGCCATGTGGTAGTGATATTAAAAGGTGGGATCTTGGGCCAGTGATTAAGTAATGAGGGTCTTGGCCTCCTGGATAGGATTAGAGTCCTTATACAAGCGAGTCTCCAGGCAGAGGTTTTGTTTTCTTCAGCTCTTCTGCTAAGCTGTCCCCTACCAGGCACCAGCTATGCCAGAACCTTGAGCTTGGAATACTCAGCCTCCTGAAGTATGAGAAATAAATTTCCTTTCTTTACAAATTTCCCAATCTCAATTATTTTCTTAGTGCAGGATGAATGAATGGACTAAGAAAGGTAGGTAAGAAAGTAAAAGAGGGGAAAGAATGGTGTAGGCAAAATGCCCTGCTGGGACAAGAATGGTTCCTTTTATGCAGCAGCTTTCTAAGGCTTCCTGTTGTGAGGAGCAAGAAGAGAAAACTACTGTTTATTGCTTGCTGCCTTGTCTCCAAGAAGGTGACCAGCTAAGGACTGTCATTAGAGCCCTCCAACAACCTAGGAAGGAAGTTCTTTGGAACTAAGGAGAGGTGTTGGAAGCACAGCACAGAATCCTTCCCCCATTCAATCATCCTTTGCTGCTCTAGACAGCAATATTTTTATATTACTTTGTTGATAAACAGAGACATTCTCTTTCAAAGACACTAAACCCAAATTTCAGCCATTTACTGGAAAGATAAACATATATGTTCATCAAACTATTACAATTAGGATTAAATGAAATAAAGCAAGCAAAATATTTAGGAAACTATCATTTTCAGCAGCAACTATTATTAACATTATCAACAATTTTACAGGATCTGGGGCACTCATTATTCCAACAAATACTCCAAAGTTAACAACATTTAAATGATACAGAAATGCTAAGCTCATGGCTACTGAGATCTTTAAGTGAGTTCAATATATGACACCTATGTAATTACCACTCTAGGATGTGACCAAATTTTAAAAAAAATAAGGTCGAGGAACGGCAGACGGACACCCAAACATCACATTGAATACACAAAGGTTGAGCAGAGCCAGCTAATATCTATATCAAAGAATCTGGCAGATTTACCCAGTCAGTCCCAACCACACAGAGTTGGAACAAACCTCCTACTCTGTCCCCTCACAGGGGCAGAGCCAGCCCTGGAGGGGCAGAGCCAGCCCTGGCGGAGCAGAGCAGAAGGACTACTTTGAAAATAGATGGGAGCAGCTTAGCTGAGCATGTCTGTGCATGCTCTGTTCATTTTTTTCCCAGGTGTGTTAATCAGATCAGTCACTCCCCATTCTCTAGATTACAGTAGGGAAGAGGATGGACTGAGAGAAGATACACTAATTGAGATCCTTTCAAACTGAAGGAATGCCAAAGAAATGTTTCCTCCAAATAGTGTTTTTATAGGGAAATTCTGAATGTTCCCAACCCCAGGCCAGGCTAGATGCTCAGGCCTGGAAACAAAGACACCAAAAAGCAATTCAAAATTTTTAAATCCTCTAGACTTCATATGGCATATATTCTTACCAAATATTTTAATGCTGTATTTTCATTTTTGCAACTTGAGGAGTTCATTACTATATTGAAGCCCAAGGAACCACTTTTAAGCAAATGGTACTAAATCACTTAACCAGAGAGCTGATTGTATTAACAGCTACCCAAATCAGGGAAAACTCTAGGTTTATAACCAGAAAGTTTTATTTTCCATCCCAATTCAACCACATTTTAGCCAAATATTCTTAACTAGAAACTTAAATCTCAGTTACCGCATCTTTACAATGGAGAGGATGCTAGGTTTCTTAAGATATTTCACATGATGCTGAGTACACCATTAAAGGATATCTGTGCCTATAGATATGGCATCTTAAAGGGTTTCTAATGTACCTTAATCTAACTGAAAAGAATAAAAAAAAATGTACCCTAGAAACATAAGCAAAGGAAATAAAGCCATCAGAATTTTAACAGTATATGACAGCAAAGCACAAAGAGGAAAGAAGAAAAAGGATTTTCTGTTTTTTTTTCCCAATCATAAATCCATTAATCTTTCACAATGTGCTCATCCTTGGAGAGATTTTTACATATAAGAGGAGATTTTCATTATATAATTTAAGAGCCAATATTTTGCAATCGGTACATTGTCAAACAATTGCATATTTCATATAGATGCAAACCACTATATTTATTTCTCAAAAAAAAAAAAAAAGTCATCAGGCTGAATCTACCACAAGTATCTTCTTGTAAATGCTTTTCATTCAGAAATGAAACAAAAGATGTGCTGCTGCTAAGAGCTTCAAGGTCTGGAATAACTATGTGCTCCTTATTATAATTCCTTTCTTCAAAACAGGCATTTTGTGTCCCTGAAGGACAAGTGTTATGTTCAGCTTTAGGAATTGATTAATGTCTCGGGGTGTGATGTATATTTGAGCCAGAATCGTGGCCTATTAGCAATTCACAAACCATGACTGTGTGCAGGGCTGTGCTAAACTCCATTTGCCATTACAAAATGTTTATAAATCTGCCTGTATTCCCAGTATATTGTATAAACACATCAACAAATCACACGCATATTATGGGAAGGAAGGTAGAAGGTTATGAATTTATCATAGCCTCAGGCTGTTCTGTGACAAATTAAATATCACCCTGACCACTGAGGACCTTACCAGGCAGCTGGTCAGAATGAACTGTAGATGAATTGAACCTCTCTGATTGGAAACTGTAAGCAGCTCAGCGAAACAGTATGAATTGAATCCCACACTAGAAAGAAAATTACACCATGCTAAAGTCAGGTCTCTCATTTCTACAAGACTTCAGCCTAATGACTTTCTTAGATTAGAAAACAAAGAGATTTTTATGACAAAAAAAAATTTGTATTTTCAGCACCTGAGATTTTTTTTTTCATTTTTATGGAAACAATGGGCTTCAGAATAATTAAAAATATAAAATCCAGAGGATACTAATTTCCCTGAGACTATGTGTGCTCTATTTCTAGTAAATGAGTTCTTTCCCCCCCTTATCTTTGGAACTGTAACAGGCCCTAGAAAGTGCATAGAAAAGGAAATACCAAGGAGTGGCTCACAGATTTGCCCTGAACCCACTGCCTAGTTCCTGGATTTCAACAGGATTTAGTCACAGGCAAATCTACTTTTCTCCTTTAATCTTTTAATTTAATTATTGTTATATATGCAACTGAACTTAAAATGCAATTAATCTCTCTCTTAGTGCGATGATTGATGTGAAGGTATGTTTTGGTATAAACCAAATCTCCTGAAAGGTTCTGCAGTCAGTTAAAAGATTAATCTGATAAAGCTTTAGCTTGTAAAGTGTGATGTTTTCTTTTATGCTATCTATATTTTACCACAATTAAAAACAAAAAAGAAAAAAAGGTGAGAAAAGCACACACACTAATTTGAAAAGAAAAAGGTTTTCTATGATTAAATCACAGAATTATAGATTGGAAGTGCTCTTAAGAGATTCGTTCACCACAGAGTTTTCCAGAATGTAATTCTACAAGTTAGTTATAGCTTTTTACTAAGAAAATATTTCAGAGTCATGGTTGTCATTAGTTCTGCTCACCACCATCCAATTTTTCTCTCCTTTGGATACTTCTGTCTCCTTTGTAGTTTACTAGGGTCATGTGACTAATTCTGACCAATGAGTTGGTAGTGCAAGTGCTATGCATTATATTTGGGCTGTAATATTTAGTGATGGGTTTGAGGCCTTCATAAACTTTCTCTTTGTTTTCTAACAAAATTACCTGCAATTTTCATGATGGCCTGCCTATACTCCATCAGCTATTATCCCTGAGTGACTATGAAGAAAAGAACCCTCACTCCACTGTCATTAGACCATGAAAGAGAGAGAGAGGAAGAGGAAGAGAGAGAAAGAGGGAGATTTCCTTATTTCAAGCCAGACAAATTTGGATGTAATTTTTATAGCTGCATGCCCCATCTATCTGGTTGATGTATGCAATGACCAGTTGAGTTTAAGTTTACAGATTTATGCAGGTTTTCTTAACAAAGAAGTGTTCAAAGCTTCAAAATGCTAATAGGAAGTGTATATCTTTTTAACATTTATTTTTCAGTTGTAGTTGGACACATACCTTTATTTTATTTATTTATGTGGTCCTGGGGATCGAACCCTTGGCCTTGTATGTGCTAGGCGAATGCGCTACCACTGAGCCACTACCCCAGCCCCAGGAAACATATGGAACAAAGGTATTGTGTCCAACTACAACTGAAAAATAAATAAATATATTTAAAAAAGAAAGGAATGCACTGGGAAGCATTTCTCCCACCAGTTTGACCATGGAAGTTTTTGTACAACTGCAGAATATTTATTAGGATATCAAAGATCATAGTATTCCACACAACAATTAGGGAAACCATGTTTGACCCCATCTCTGCAGTTTACACAGTAATTAAGGCTCTAGGAAAGAAGGTCTTCCTCCAGGGCTTACTCAGTGAGGCATTTGTCAGTGGTACACACATGACTGATGCCTCTTGGCCACATTCTGGACTTCACAAGATAAGATAGCTTTCTCAAGTATATCAAATGTTCACTAATGATCAAGCTTTTTACATGTGTCTTTAAAGAGTCAGTCAAGTGCACACGTACCACCTCACCATGCACATTAAAATAAATCCAAATAAATTTCTGTCTGCAGAGAATTAGTAAAAAGAAACACCCATGAGAAATCCAAAATTTCAACCAAGACAAAAGCCAGACTTAACAGAGTTAACATTTTTAGATGTGAGAAAGAAAAGAGAAATCTCTCGGCTGGGTCTCCTGAACCATAGTTCTATGGCCTTGTGCAAAAGATCAGCTCTCTTGCTAAGAACCTGCTGGTGAGAACCTCAAGGACATATTGGATTCCTTCTCCTTGGAGAAATACTTGGCCAAAAAGTGAGATTTCAGCCTGAAACTAGGGAGAAAATATCTGGTTCACTGAGCTTGTTTTTAAGCCACCAAAGACACTTTAAAACAATTTATTTTGACTGGTGCTGGAGGCCTGAGTAGAATTTTCTCTCCTACTTCACAAAACCACAGTAGTCAGAATGATAGCTCTGTCATGAGAGTAAAGATTTACCAAAATATCATTTGGGTTTCAGCACAAAATTGAAGGAAGAAATAAAATCTGCTTTAAAAAAGAAAAGCAAACTGCTACATGGATATTGCCAGAAATTGATCAAATAGAGCTCCAAGAACAAAAAATTTAAGTTACCTTTTATAACTGCTTCCAACATGTTTTTTTGAGTTTCACTGAAGCACAAATCACTGTGTGGCATTTTATTACATAAATTGGAAAAGGTTCTAAATAGTATTCTGCATCTTTCTTAAAATATGGCCCCCAAATGCAGGATTTTCATGGCTCTTTGAAATTACTCAAATTGCATTGGATTCTTCACCCTACTGAAATNGGGTAAAAATGGGAGTTCATAATCTGCTTGAATCAAATGTATGAAATATGATATGTCAAGAGCTTTGTAATGTTTTGAACAACTAATAAAAAAGAAAAAAAAAAGAAAAATTAAAAAATAATAATAATAATATTTTTTTTGGTGGGGTGTACCAGGGATTGAACTCAGGAGCACTCACCCAGTAAGCCACATCCCCAGCTCTATTTTGTATTTGATTTAGAGACAGGGTCTCACTGAGTTGCTTCGCACTTTGCTTTTGCTGAGTCTGACTTTGAACTCTAGCTCCTCCTGCCTCAGCCACCTGAGCCTCTGGGATTACAGGCATGTGCCACCACATCAGGCCAAAATAATGAATCTTGAAAGATGGCCTTTCTATATATACTGTCATTGATTGATAGGGAAAGAAGAGAGGTCTATCTAACTGCTAACCAAACTGAGAGCACTAGGTAATTACAAGTTTCATTGTCTCTTTCACTAATTTATTCATTTAACAGACATGAATCCAGTAAGCAGATAATTGTTCTCATTATTAACAAATATACAGAAATAAAATACAGAAATCTTGATTTAATGAAACTTCCAATTTGTTGAAATAGATATATCTAAACAAAAAACTACAACACTAAACAGAATAAGATAGAGGTCATAGCAACATACTATAGAAGCCAGGGGAGTGACCAATAATTCTGATCAGGAAGACACAGAACTGATTAGAGCCTTGAAGTGGTAATACATAAATATAAGTGTTTCATATTTGGCAATAGGCAGGGAATACAAATATACTGAGCTGAGAACATAGCACAAGTGGTAGACAAAATACCTGAACATAGAAACAGAATCTGACCAGGGCACAAATCAGATCACTGAGGTGACTGTATGCTGCTGTGGTTAGTAGTTTGAAAAAGTCCCATAGGAGCTGTATTAGTTTTCTACAGCTGCTAACAAACTATCACAAACTGGGTGATCACAAGAAAAAGGAATTATTTTTTTTTCACAGTCTAGAAGCCAGAATTCAAAGACAGAGAGAGAGAGAAAACTCAAATTATTATAATTCATGATGGAAAGAAATATGACCATAAAGGCTACTGAAATACAGAGGATAATCAGAAACTATTTTGAAAATTTATTCTCCAATAAGCTAGAAAATCTTGAAAACATCAACAAATTCCTAGAGACATATTTCTACCCAAATTGAACCAGAAAGATATAGAAAATTTAAACAGATCAATTTCAAATAATAAAATTAAAGAAGATATCAAAAGCCTTCCAACAAAGAAAAGCCCAGAACCAGATGGATTCTCAGCCAAGTTTTACCATGCTTGTAGAAAGGAACTAATGCCAAGCCTCCTCAAGTTTTTCCACAAAATAGAAAAGGAAGGAACCCTTTCAAATGTATTCTAAGAAGCTAGTATCACCCTGATACCAAAACCAGACACAGATACAGCAAAGAAAGAAAACTGCAGACAAATATCCTTGATGGGCATAGATGCAAAAATTCTTAAGAAAATTCTGGCAAAATGCATACAAAATGCATTAAAAAGATAGTGCACCATGATCAAGTAGGTTTCATCCCAGGGATGAAAGCAAAGTTGGTTCAACATATGAAAATCAATAAGTGTAATTCATCACATAAGTAGACTTAAAGACAAAAATCACATGATTATCTCAATGAATGCAGGAAAAGCATTGGATAAACTACAACATCCATTCATATTTAAAACACCAGAAAAACTAGGGACAGAAGGAACATACGTCAACATTATATGCAACAAACTCAAGGCCAACATTATTCCAAATAGAGAAAAACTGAAAACATTCTCTGTAAAAACAGGAACAAGATAAGGAATCCCACTTTCACCGGTTGTATTCAACACAGTCCTTAAAACTCTAGTCAGAGAACTAGGCAAAAGAAAGGGATGTGACTAGGAAAAGAAGAGCTCAAAGCATCTCTGTTTGCCAATGGCATGATCCTATATTTAGAAGACCTTCAAAAAACTCCACCAGAAAATCTCTACAACTCGTAAATATTCAATTCAGCAAAGTAGCAAGATACAGAATAAACACCCATAAATCAATTGTGTTCTTATACTCCAATGATGAATCAGCTAAAAGAGAAATTAGGAAAACCATCTCATTCACAATAGCTTTTTAAAAAATACTTGGGAGTTAATCTTTAAAAAGAGATGGACAGACTTCCCATGGTCTTGGATAGGCAGAATTAATATTGTCAAATGGCCACACTATCAAAAGCGCAATACAGATTCAATGCAATTCCCATCAAAATCCCAATAACATTCTCCACAGAAACAGAATTCCAAATTAAAGTATCAATAGGGCCATGATCTATGAGAAGGTTCTAGAAAAAGCACATTCCATTTTTCTTTTTAGATGGAATTCTCAAAGTCTTAGTATTTCTTAGCCCATAGCTGAACTGCTCCAATTTACATCTCCTCTCCACATGGCCATCTTCCCTCTGTGGCAGTCTGTTTTCTCTTCCTACACGGATAGCATTTGTTGGGATTCACCTAAGCACATCTGCAAAGATGCTATTTTCAAATAAGATTAAGTTCTGAGATTCCAAATAGCCATAAATTTGTGAAGGAGCAGGGGGATGCTACTAAACCTAGTACAATAACAATGTCATTTTGGAGGCAAGAGGTGGGAATAACCTCTCCCAGATTCACACAGGCAAACAATGTGCAATACTTCTAAAATCTTCTTAATAAGAAAAGTACACTGGCTACTTCAAAAGTTGCATAGACTCAATAGTCAGCAAGAGGTGAAAGGAGCTGGGAAGGAAGAAAAGTCAATAGTTGTTCAGGTTCCTAGTGGAGGTGGTGGGATGATGGTGGTGATGGCACCTGTCATTTGTTGAGGATGTCCAAGTGCCAGGCACTTTCCTAACTGCTACTACTTCATATACTGCCCATAACAACCCTAATGTGACAGATATTACCATTTCTCATGCGGTAAAACTTTTATCCTTTTTTAAGTGATTAAAACTGAGACACAAAGAAGTTAAATACTTTGCCTCAAAATAATGAATGTGATATTTAGAAAAGAAATCCAGATGATCAGAATCCAAACTCTTAAATTCAACCACTATATTAGAACTGCCTAAGATATATGCTGGTGCTACTTTTAACAAAAGAGAATTCCTTTAAGGAAAAAAAAAAGACAAAGTGGAAAAATAAGCAGGTATAAAGAATTACGTGTCCTAGCATTTATTTCAGAATCAAAATTACATTTGATGCATTGAGAGTACAAAACCTCCCTAAAATGTGACTTAAAAGATATGAAAAACATAATAAACAGTGTGCTATATAGCATAGCAACATAATGTCCCAGGACACTGCAGCATATTATCACACAGGAATACGAAATGATAGAAAACACTTTTCTGAACCTCACTTTGGACTTGCTTTTCAAATTTTTATCTCCACGTAGTCCATGGTGTAAATTCTTCCTCTACTCCTCTGGTGAGCCAAGATAGGTAATATCAGAGGTGTTCATCCATGGTATAAAGAACTGCATGTTCCAAACATTTATTTCCTTATTTTTTACTGATAGTACAGAGTTACCTAATCATCAGAAATGGTTTAAAATATTGCATTTCTATTTTATAAGAAAAAATTTTCTTTAAGCTTAGGTTACCCCTTAGAACATATTTTCATTTAGTTTTATATCTAGTACAGTAAGATTCCTTTTACAGTCACCTATCTTCTTTCTTTTTTCCCCTGGCTTTAGTTCTGTATGAAGTACTCTGCTTCCCTGCCCTCCACCCCATTACTGCACTGCAATTGTTCCTGCCTAGACTATCTAGGTGCAAGGTGGCTTCTGATGTTAGTGTAATATTTGACACACCTTCTTGACACTTGCTCTTTTGGTGGGTTTGGAAACCTCTTTCTGATTTCATTCTTACTTCTGTAGTTTCTTAGATCTCATTGTCCTCTTTGAACTCTGGTTTCCCTATTTCTGATTAACTCAGTGGTTTTCAAACAAAGTATTATAAATTGCTAAGAAGAAGATACCATGACATTAAGGGTTTTGGTAGGTGACCTCAAAAATGACAATCAATGATCTTCAGTGTATACATATCCTTGTGCACACATGTCTCCTGAGTGTGGACTGCACATGTTGACTCCCTTACGGTGACAAGAATACTGCAGATGCAATAAGATGTTACTTCTGAGAGCTGGCTATGACAGAACTGTGGCTTCTATCTTGAAAGTATTCCCTCTCACTGTCTCCTAAATTGCTCACTCTGGAGAAGCCAGCTGCCATGTTAACAGGCAGCCATATGGAAAGCCCATGTGACGAGGGACAGAGGCCTGCCAAAACCCATGTGAGTAAGCTTGGAGGAAGACACTTTATCATTCAAGCCTTAAGATGATACCTCAGAGATGGCTGAAAGTGGGCTACAGCCTCATTAGAAATCTGAGGCACTGGACTAAGCCTCATCCAGATTCCTGGCCCGCAGAAAATGTGAATGAAGAATATTTGTTGTTTTAAGCTGCTAAAAATTGGTGTGATTTGTTATGTAGCAACAGATAACTAATACAGAAAACCTGTTAGGCTCTACCACCTACCTCATACTTTCTGTTCCCAGTATTGCAGCCCCAGCCTGCTGCCTCCATTCCTTACCAATTCTCCTTTCCTCACCTCTACTAGAACATTCAACTGGGGAAGTTCTGTTTTGCTCTTTCCTTAAATTAATTTTCCATACAATTTCATTTGCACAACTATTTCCATAGATTAAAAATTAGTTGAGAAGTAGCTCCCTAAATGTTAATGTTTCCTTCCTTGGCTTCTCTTCTCACTTTATATATTCCCCTAGAAATCATGTTTGTGTCCATACCTATAACTGTTCCCTCTCTTTTTATTTTTATGGTGCTGGAGATTAAACCTAGGACTTTATGCATACTAGACAAGCACTTCATCACTTAGTCATTTCCCCAGCCTTCCCCTATTTCTATAGATCCCAAATTATCATTCAACTTAATTTGAAGCTTAACTGATCATTGGCCACACCACTTGAAGTCTTAGGGGCACCTGAAGGTGAACCTATCCAAAACTGAACTTATAAACTTTCTTGAAAAATCTGTTTCCCAACTTTATTTCCCACTTTAATAAATGGAGCTGCTATCACCTAGGTCATAATAATGTCTCGCTCTCATACCCAACTGTTCTTTAAATAACTATTTAAAATCCAATAAAATCTACTTCCTTAATATACTTTGAACCTATAACCTTAGCTTCAGGTCACTTTTATTTCTGCCTTGATTATTTTAATTCACTCCTATAAAGCTTATCTACATACATGCCACAGAGAGGTGGAGAGTTCAGGTTCTTATTTCAGACTGCCCAGTTTGAATCCTTCATCTTTTATTTACTATCAAGGTGATATTAAGACTTTCTCGTTAGTTATATCATCTACAAAACAGGGACATAAAAATACTTCACAGGGTGGTTTTGGTATATTAGTCTGTGCATGCAAGACATTTGGAACACTACCTGGCAATATTGAAAGCTCTCAGCAAATGCTAATGATTATTCAAAAGCATTCTGGCATGGTGATAAGGACATGGACAGCCAGCCTGCTGGGTTTGCATTCTTATTCTGAGTGAACTTGTTTCATTGATCTGTGCCACCATTTCTTCATCTGTAATTCAAGTATAAATAATATATTAAATAGTATTAAATACTAAATAGTATTAAATATAAATAATAGTATTAAATAGTATTGAGTATTAAATATGTAGCAGCACAGGAGTTAGTGCATAGAACACATTGAAAAAACATTGCCAAACAGGGAACGCTAGACGAGTGTTTCCAATAGTTACTGTAATTAACCATCTTTCTACTTTTATATCAATTTTTACCTTGCAAAGATGATACTTATTAGCCTCAGATCTCGTCACAACATTCTTTTGTTTATTCTGTGATGTCCTACCTATTACCCTTTTCATGATCTGGCATCTTAAGCTTCATCTTCACCACTAAAGCTTAAATACCAAACAGCTATTTGACCATCCTGAAATAGGCCACACTCTTGCATGCCTGTCTTATTGCAAATGTATTATTTCTATTATAAATACATTCTCTCCTGATCTGCCTAATCCACTCCCCCAACCTTCCAAAATCTAGCCACCAGTGACATCCCATGCAACATACACCCACCCACCAACACAATCATAGATGAAATATTTCCTCCTATGGGCCTCAATATTTCTCTATGGACACCTGTGTGTCTAACATCCTAGGGATCATAACTATCCATGTATGTTTCTGACTCTCTACATTAGACATAAGCTATAGAGCCCCTACCCAAGTCATTGGGCAGGAGCATCTGGAGCACAGTAAGCACTAAATAAATATTAATGCATCAAAAAAGCTCCATTTTCCTTTTATCCCCTTTGATAAAGTATATGAATTTTTCATATATTGCCCCTAAGAGTTGACTTTCATAGCACTCTCTTGATGTTGAGTTGGCAATATCTAGAGGAATTCTTGGTAATATCAATTTGAAGATGGATGCTGGACAATGAAGAACAATTAAGAGCTCCAGAGGACTGTTATTGTCTGTCCAACCCAGGCTAACAAAGGCAGAAGAATACCTTCCTACCTCTATATATCCTATAGCTAGGAGAAGGTGCATATCTATTTTGAGTCTACCATACTAATTCTTCATCCCACAAAATTCCACAGTAATTTATAAGAAATTGAAAGTTTTTGAATACTTCAAACTAAAGTTGCAGACCACTAACTCCAGTGAGGTTGGTTTGTATCTCCTCTTTCAATCACAACCTGGTGATGTGCCTTGGACCTTAACTTCCCTAGAGAGGTGGTGCATGGATTTCCTACTGCGGGGGTGGGGCAAGATTTGAACCAGTTCAGTGCTTTAGTAATACCAACAAAGCCAAGTAAAGAGACCAAAGAGTTTCCTGTCTTCTTCAGATTTAATCAGAACTGATAAGTCCCTGGTTCTCAAGAATATTTAAGAATGGGAAAGTTATGCTCTTTTCCTTTTCTAATATAATGTGCTCTTTTGATATATCCTGAAAAAGAAAATAGCTGTTGAGAAATGACATGTACTGCTGACACAAATGGGAGACTGTCTCAACCAAAAGAGCAGAGTCGGTTTCACTAATGAGATCTCCTACTGAACCTCCTTGTTGCATGAAAGTTCTACACATGTGAGATGAGCAAAGATGGTTTTCTCAAACTGAACCTACATTGCATAACTAGGATAGAGAGTGAAGGAAGAAAGTGTACCTCTCCAACTGATCAAGAGGAGAAAGAAAGAACTGGCTTTACACTTCTGACACAGAGAAATGAAATGATTTTTCAAGAGTGCATTTTCATGACTAAAGTGAGGTGACAATGATCAGGGTAGGAGCAAAAGAGCATATTGTATAATTTATAGTGTATACATAGTGGGATGTTTGGCATTTCTTTTGACACAAAGTTATTTTCTCAGAGATATTGGCTGGGAGTTTCTGTGCTGCTACAGAGACAGAAAATGGAAGCAATAAACCAGTGAACAGAATACTTTATATAAGAAAATACAACTCAAAAATGTGATGGCAAATAAGAGACTTAGGTCTTGACCTGATTAAGAAAAGATATGTCAATTTAAGTTTAAAACTATGAAATCATATGTCCTGAAAATATGTACCCAATAAAGTATACACAGCACTGCATAGTATTCACTCTGCACATAAACTACTTAAGAATTTGGAGTATAAAATTGCTGAGGTTGAGACTCAATGGTGGAGCACTTGTCCAGCATGTGTGAGGCCCTGGGTTCGATTTTTCAGCACTGCATATAAATAACTAAAATAAAGTTACATTGACAAATAAAATAAATATTTTTAAAAAGAATTTAGAGGATAAGAGTTACTGCTTTTCAAAAAATACTTTGCGATCTTATCTTCAAATCCGTGAATCATTCTTGTTAGAAGATCTTCCCAAGTGACTCTATTAACTCTAAAACAATGTGTCCATGAAAGCCAACCATCCAGGGAAAGGGTCTTCTCAAGACGTGTGTGCAGCAAGAAGCTGATACCACAGATGATAGAGCAGTGGAGGAATGGGCTGATTTTGAATAGATACATTACAAGGAAGGACTTAACAAGGTTCAAGAATCACATGAAGGAGTCATTCTGTGGGGGTCAAGCAATTTCATCAACAATGGTATACAACTTTGCACTCACAAAAATGGCCAGAACATGCAGGACTGACCCTTATGAATGTTGCTGAGGATGTGGAGCAGTTAGAACTCTCCTACCTTCTGGTAGGATACTAAATTGGTATCGTCACTTTGGAAAAGAGATGTGATACTTTCTTGTAAAATTAAATATATATTTTTTTCTACAACACAGCATTTCACTCCCAAATAATTATTCAAGAAAAATAAAAATGTGTTCACAAACTGCCTTGTTAAAAATTGTTTATAGCAGCTACTTTCATAATTAGCCAAAATCTGGACAGAACCAGAACCAATAATATATATGATTTATTTTAAGGAACTGGCTCATGTGACTATGAGAGCTAACAAGGACAAAATATATAGGGCAGACAAGCAAGTTAGAAACCCTGGCAAGAGTTGATGTTGCAGCTTTGGAGCAGATTTCTTCTATCTTGGGAAACCTCAGTTTAGTTCCTTAGGCCTTTTTTTACTTTATTTTTATTTAACATGACCATAGATTATATTTTGAAATATTATACATATATAGAATAAGTATAATTCTTCCAATTAGGATCTCATTCTTGTGGTTGTTATACAATGTGCAGTTATACTGGTCATATATTCATATATGAGCATGGAAAAGTTATGTCCCATTCATTCTCCTGTCTTTTCTATTCCCATCCCCGCTCCCTTCCCTTCATTCCCCTTTGCCTAATCCAATGAATTTCTGGATTAGCATCCACATATCAGAGAGAATATTCTACCTTTGCTTTTTTGGGACTTAGCATGATATTCTCCAGTTCCATCTATATACTGGCAAATGCCATAATTTCATTCTTGTTTATGGCAGAATAATATTCCATTGTGTATATGTACTACATTTTCCTTATCCATTCATCTCTTGAAAGGTACCTACCTTGATTCCATAGCTTGGCTATTGTGAATTGAGCTGTTATAAACATTCAAGTGGTTTCATCATTGTCGTATGCTGATTTTAAGTTCTTTGGGTATAAACTGAAAAGTGGGATAACAGGGTCAAGTGGTGGTTCCATTCCTAGTTTCCTAAGGAATCTCCATGCTGCTTTCCAGAGTGGTTGCACCAATTTGCTGTCCCAGCAATGTATAAGTGAACCTCTTTCCCCATATCCTGCCAAAATTTATTGCTGCCTGTCTTCTTGATAATCGCCATTTTGACTGGAGTGAGATGTAATCTTGGTGTAGGTTTGAATTGCATTTTTCTAATGACTAGAGATGTTGAACATTTTTTTCATATATTTTTTGACCATTCGTATTTCTTCTGTGATGTGTCTTCAGGCCTTTAACTGACTCAATGGGGTGCAACAATATAATCCATTCCACTTAAAGTTAGTTGGATGTATGTGTAAATCACATCTAGAGAATACCTACACAGCTACATCTAGATTGGTATTTAAAGAAAGGTACCAGAGCCTAATCAAGTTAGCACAATTCACTATCTCAGAGTCCTTATATAAAAGTCTATACTGTCTGATTTTATTTTATGAAATTTTGGAATTAGTAAAACCAATTCATGGATGTATACAATGAAAACCAAGCTTACCTTTTTGGCTTAGCAGTTAGGTAAGTTGGAAGGAGCAAGAGAGAACTTTCTGGAATGATGGTAACTTTCTCTGTGTTGACAGGATTTTGAGTCACACAGCGGTGTGCATTTGTTAGAAGTCAGTGAATGTATACTTGAGAACTGTGCACTTTACATAAACAAATTTTATGTCAAAAGAAAAAAATATGTAAACATTCAACTCTAGTTAATGATATATATGAAGTGTTTAGGTGGAAGTATACTAATGTACTTTTAAATGCTCTGCAAAATGAGATTGATGGACAATAGATGGTTATAGAATGTAAATGGTAGGGCACAGAGGACTAAGGAATATATAGGATTTAATTGTCAGATGCTCCTGCATTTGGGTTTTAAATAGTTTATTTTATAGAAGAAGAGATTAAAACAGTGTTCAGTGAAGGCTAGGAAAGGTTGGGTAAGGAAGGATAAAGGGAGATTGAATAATGGATACCAACATACAGTTAGACAGGAGGAATTAGGTCCAGTGTTCTACAGCACAGTAGGATGACTATAGTTTATAACTTATTATGTAGTTTTTAAAGAATTAGAAGAAGGGAACTTAAAGACTCCACTCGCATCACAAACGAGGGGCGTTTAAGGAGACGAAAATTCTAATTACCTTGATTTGATCACTATATCTTGTATGCATGCATCAAATTATCATACTGTTCCACATCATATGCCTAATTATTATGTGTTCATTAAAAATTTTTAAAAACTATCCTAACAAATCTTGGGTAAGCAAACCAATCTCTCAAAATAAGTTATAACAATCTTTTCTCCCTCAACTAACTGCAATCAATCGCCAGACTGACTATTTAATTAAACCACTTTCACAAAGGCCATTGATCTCTATGCTGCTAAATCTGGAAGGCACTATTCCAGCCATAGTACATTTCATATTTCAGAGGAGGTTACTTTGAACCTTAGAGCTCATTACATACTTTTGGGAGAAGATATTTAAATATTATCAAGATTTTATGCAAAAATCACTGATTCTGCTTCTTCTTCCTAAACAGAAACCTCTCCATCTTTGTGGATTCTGTGTGTCCTGGAAGATTGGTGTTCATAGCAACATTGTTGTTAACCTAGGAACTTGTTAGAAATACAGAGTCTTAGGCCTTAGTACACTGACCTGCCCAGAGCAAATCTGTATTTTAATAAGACAGTGATCCCTGTGCACATTAGACAATGGGAAGTAACGACTTCTAAGTTGTCCACACCATCTACCACATCAAGACACTACTGCCTCCTGACTTTCCATCTACAGCTCAAATTTTCCTTCCAAGTCTCCTTCTCAGGCTCCTTTTCTTCTTTTCACACATATAAACCCATTCTGTCCCTGATACTATGGCCCTCTTCTACTCTTACCGTCTGAGTCTTTGTCCTGCCAGTTTTTGCAATCCTACTTCAATTGATGCTGGATTCCCAAACCTCTATCTCTATCCATTCTCTTCAGTTCCAGACTTGTATGTCCAACTGCATATTGACAATTTCTCTTTGAATGTTCCATAAATACTGCAGAGAGTCACTATATCATAAGCTAAGTGTATCTTCCTTCTCAATACAGTACTCTTCTCCTCCCCACTATACCTTATGTCTCAGTTAATGTCACCATATTTCATTCAGGACCCCTAATGAGAAGTGAAGTCAGATTCCTTGCTTCTCTACTTTGTACAGTAAGCAGATTCCACTCAATCAGTTTTAAAATGTCTCTCATATAGGTCTCCGCCTCCTTTTCCTCCTGATTGCACTGCTGAACTACCCCTTTACACACATATTTATACTATTGATAACCTTTCTAATCAATATATCTGTTTTTGGTGAAGTATTTCTCCATTCCATTTCTGTCTGTGAGTTTACCTAAAACTCAGATTTCATCATTTGCTTTTAAAATCTGTCAATATCAACAATAAACCTTTCAGTAGAAAATCCAAATGTCTTGGTCATGCAAATGCAAATATCCTGTCATTGCATCACTTCCTTCTTAAGCCACATGTTCCAAAACCACATATTCCACTATTCCCTTAATTGCACCTCACAACCTGACCCATAGTAACTGAAAAACTATCCCACATTCAGCACCTGTGAGCATGCCACTTCCTCTTGCTGGAAGGAAGTGTTTTTAAGAGTGGTGAAAAAAACCTAATGGGTGGTTAAGTGGACTGATTTCAAGTTATTCTAGTTATTTCATGTTATTCTGCAGTTATCCTAGTTGCACAACTTGATTGTGTTTTTCATGATCTCTAAGACCCAATTTACTCATTCATAAAATGTGACTAGTAAATGGGATTTGTGTGCCTATACGTGTGGACAAAGTGTTTTGTGGCATATATTAAATGTTCAGTGTGTTCTGTGACATGATTAGCACTATAATGTCTGCAATGTCTTTCTCCATGATTTCACTGGTTAACAAATGGCCTTAAAGGTTCCTTAAGTTTGACTAATCTTTAGATAGACTTCTTCCTGATGCTAGGTCCCTGACCTCTCTTTTCTTAACATCATTTTGCTTTAGAAAACTTATAGTTGCAAATCTTTCTCTACCTCTTTGAGATATAAATATTATCCCACTCTCTTGCCAGTTTTATAACCCAGGGATGTCAAGGATGTCGAAGCTATGAATTTGAAATGTAATCATCTGAGAAGAGGGCATTCCCTCTCCCAATCCCTATAGGAGAGTAGGACACTAACTTTGGTATAGGTACCTTGCTTCAAGTTGCAAAACAATGTCCTAACATAAAGATATGGGGAGTTCATTTTCCCCTCTTTAGACGAAACCAGTTAGCAAATACAGTGAGTGGCCTATGACTTCCCTGTACTGTCCAGTCCCTAGTTCATCCCGCCCTTGAAAACCCTCCCACCCTTTGGCATGGAATCAAGGCATTAACACCAAACTGTACTAGTCGTTATTGACTTCACAGCCATGTTGTTACAGCACACAAAACAGAAACAAAAAATAAACAAAATTAAAATGTTACATAAGACTATCCTTGGTAACATGACAGTAAAATGTATTCATTTTATTAAACCTCTGACTTTTATCCTCTATTCTACGTGATGAAGTGAAAAGTATACAAAAAGCCCTTTTGCTACATGGCAAATATAGTCATTATCTTGAATAAAAAAACACTTGTGTGATTGTGATTAGTTGTAAATTAAATCAACCATTTTTTCATGCAACAATATTTTTATTCAAAAGAATAACTGACAAACTCAGTATTGGAAAACATTTTTTTTTTAAAAACAAACATAGCAAGCTCATCACTCTAAGGAAAACAACTGAAAGTATTTGTAGCCAGTGATAAAATTTAAGTTTTCCAGCAAAATTTAGAATTTTGAAAAAATTGTATGTACCACCATAAATTTAAAAGCTTCTAAATACTCAAATATTTCTTGATGAGAAAAGTGGTTATATTAACAAGTGAATAGTTGATGTCACATAATAAAATCTGTCAATATTTTAAAAATATACAAACTCAATAAAATGGTATTTTCTGATTGACCTATACATGATATTACAAAATCACAAATTGAGAAAAGTTCCATTCAAAGTGTAAGATTGGCTGGTGGCTTTTAATTCAACAAAGCATAAAAAGTTTATTGATATGATTTTTAGATTTGACATTGTAATTAACATCTAAGAAACTACCACTTGTCAAGTTTTTGAGACCGCAACAATGAACAGCCATTATGATCTGTAAATGCTATTATATTAACTTTCCTGTTAAAACTTCAGACTTCCCTTGATATATGCAAGGGATAGGTTTCAGGACCCCTCCACACAGAGATAAAAAATCCAGATGCTCAAGTCCTTTGTATAAAATGATGTAGTATTTGCTTGTAACCTAGGCACATATATATACTGTATAGTTTAAATCTCTTCTATATTACTTATAGAAACTAAATGTCATCTGAACTGTCATATATTCTGAATGTAATAATGAAAAATAAAAGTATGCACACATTCAATACAAGTATAATTTTTAAAAAATTCTTTTAATCTGAGTTTGGATGAATCTGAAAACTTAGGGCTCTTAAATACAAAGAACTGACTGTACTTATCTGTATGAGTCTGAATATTCTTCCCTACTCAATCCAAAACAACATCAGAATAAATTTAATACAGAGCCAGATTCACAAGATTCCAGCTATATTCTGTTATCCTTATATCAGGGAGATATGCAAAATTGTAAAATGATGACATTCTTCCAATTTGTGTTTACCTTGAAAAAATTGTAATTTTTAAATAAAATGTTTTAATGTTATTTTTAGATAAGAAAAGAATTGTTTTAAAATTATATTTCTAATATTTAATATGTATGCAATATCCTAATATGATAAATATCTGTGGCTATAATCCACATAAATAAAACTTCTTTGAGTTTTTCTATGATGTAATATCTTAAGAGTACCAAGACAAAGAAATTTGGGGATGATCAATTTTCATTCTGTTTTAAAATTATTGTTCATTGTCTATCTCCATTCATTAAGTTATTAGCCATGAGAATATGATCTAGATCTGTCTTGTTCATTGAAAACCTCTGTGCCTCAGAGTGACTGGCACATGGCACATACTAGATGCTCAATAAATACATGATGGCATGAATAAATATCCATTTTAAGGTAAGGAAACTGAGTTTTACAGAGTTTGTGTGCCCAAGGTTGTGTTGCTAGTTAGTAACTGAGGAGAGATCCAAATCCATCTCTGCCCAATTACAAAGCTCATGCTCTTGATTACTCAGCTATGTTGCCTCTGCAATGAGGATTTAGAAGTGGTCTAGTCAAAGCAATAGTCGGCTCTTGTATCAAGCCTTCTAGCCCACATGAACATTCATAGCATCTTACATGTTACATAAAACTATTTTTTATAGCACAGAGAAAACTTAAAGGGTATTTAAATCCAACCTTTCATAGACTTACCCAAGGATCAGAAGGTTAGCTATTCATACAGCTGAAGGAGTAAGTCCAGGAACTTCCATCCACATCCATCAGGGCAAAAATCACATCAAGTGATTTTCATTTCTTCTGCCTCATTCCAGCGAAGCCTTTTCTAAAACACCAGATGATGATATGCATAAAAGAAATGGAACCTGGCATGCTAAGTTGATGGCATTGACTTTTTGACGACAGATCTATTTTTTATTGCTGACAACAAGGCCACACATCTTTTAGAGGTATGCCTTGATCAATGACATCCTTCTACACAAAGTAGCCCCTGCCCTACCACAGCCTTCAGCATCTGAAATAGAAGCACACTCTGACCATTCCAGCACTTGGCAGAGGTACATTCAATGTGCAGTTCATTAGAGATCATGACCTTTTGGAAAAGCCTTTGCCAAGTATCTCTTATAATTTAATTATTTTTTCTTTATATTTAACACTTCAGTGTTGGGGATGTGGCTCAGTGGTAGAGTGCTGGCCTGGCATGTGTAAGGCTCTAGGTTTCATACCCTGTACAGAAGGTGGGAAGGAAGATTTGACACTTAAACTATCAAAGAGAAATATTTTACTACCAAATTATTTCAAATGGTGAAAGGCAGCAACCAAAGCAAATGTGACTCAAAATGTCATTGAAGACTATGTTCATGTGTACATTCACATGTAACACAGCTGAATGTGGAAGAATAACAATGGCCCTTGTGACTGTGACTCCTGCATTTTGCCTAACAGTGCTCAGGGCAATACCCATCTCACACCAATTCCAATCCCCAGGGAAATACCCTTGATCAATGCTGGCCTTAAGCACTGAGTGGCTTCTTAAGGTAGTAAGCTCCCCAGCTTCTAGCACATAGCAGATGATCAATAAATAATCATGGAATGACTAATTGTCTTCATGCTGGCACATATTTCAAGCAATCAACATAGGTATGGTTCCTCTAATCTGAAAGTATTATGGTTATATCAAAGACAAAACAAATCATCTTGTCTGTACCAGGGAAGATTAAATTCATAAATCATGCAGGTTTATGTACTTCTGTTAGAAAGATGATACTATTTTACCTTTAGATAGACTTAAATCCAGATCACTGCTGTCAGACAAAAATACTGACTTAGCCTACAGTCCTATTACAAAATATAAAGTAATAAAATCTAGAAAAAAACATGGGACTGGGGGTTTGGGGAGGGCATTAAGAATCTAGATAGTTAAATTAATTAAATCCACAATTAAAGGTTTAAAACTATTCTGATTGCTATGATCTGAATGTTTGTACTTGTTCCCACAAATTCTTTTGTTAAAATAAAAACACCAATGTGACGATATTATGAAGTGGGTCCATGGGGAGGTGATAAGGTCGTAAGGGCAGAACCCTCATCAAGAGGATTAGTGTCCCTTAAAAGAAGCCCCTGAGAGCTAAATGTGTGCACCATCCACCAGATGATGATGAAGAAGGAGGAGCCAGACACTAAATCTATTGACACCCTGACTGTGAACTTCTCAGTGTCCACACTCGTGAGAAATGAGTGTTTGTTTATAAGTCACCCAGTTTATTGTTATTTTGTTACAGCAGTCTGAACTGGACACAACACTAATTATCACAACTGTCAATTATTTTTTTCCTACCATCAATGTTACTCATCATATTTCTAGATTTTAACCCATGTAACATCCAGACACTTGCACGGACTAAAGGCTTTATAATTTGTGTTAATTTAATATACTGGTTTTACTTTTCATTATTTCAATTACATGTAGTCAATTTCTGTCTGAATTATTAAATGAAAATTTCCAGAAATGAGTATAAGTTTTAAATGGCACGCCATTTTGAGTAACATGATGAAATCTCATGCTATCTACTCCATCCTGCCCAGGATGTGAATCATCACTTTGCTCAGTGCATCCATGCTGCAAATGCTACCCCTTCATTATAACTCATTGACTATCTCAGTTACCAAATTTGCTATAGCAGAGCATGCAGTTAAGTTACCTTTATGTATTAGCCTAATTCTATGTCACAATGTCTATGTCATTTATCATCTAACGTCACTTCATCTGATCATGTAGGCATTATATCATCATCACAAGAAGAGTGAGTATAGTACATTGAGATGTCTTAGGTAAGAAGGGAGAGAGAGAGAGGTGAGAGAGACTGCATCAACACAACATTAATTACAGTCTATTGTTGGAATTGTTCTATTTTGTTAGTCATTGTTAATTCCTTACTATGCCTAATTCATAAATTGTTTATAAATTACATTACATATGCATAGGAAAAAACTTAGTATATAGAATTTTCCATAATAGCTACGTTTTTAGGCATGGATTGAGGGTCTTGAAATGTGTCCTCCTTTGATAAGGAGACACCACTGTTCACTAGTTCTCAAATTATGATCTAAGGTCTCCTGGAGGATTGGTGTGCTAGAGAAACTTGCATCATGTTGCAAGGGTCAACTTTCAAATGTTTAAAAAAAGTTTAAGCCAGATGTTAAATATAGCCACTATCAAAATTTAAATTATAGAAACTTAAAATTAAAATATAGGTAATTAAAACTCAAAACCCATCATTTTTATTTTTCCATTATCTAAGTTTATTTATTTTTATTCTACTTGAGTTTATTTAATTTACTATGTTTGATGGTAGAATATTATTTATTGGCTTGCTACAGCTCAATTCTTCCCAACTTTGAATTAACAGCCATATCAGTGTATTTACACTAGAGAAATAGGCAAGTGCTACAAATAGGAAGATTTTTTTTGCCACTAATCAGTTGTTAATTTTTTTAAATTTCAGGTAATAGAGCAGCATACCACATTCCCAGAGTTCTCAAACCCTTTCCTAGTCCTTTCCCTTTCCAAGTCCATGGTTTTTTAATGGGAAAGGCTTATTATCTTCATATATGTCAATCAGAACAACACATTAAAACATGAAGTATAGAAGCAGAGATGAGAGACTAACTATAAGACCAATACTAAAGCAATTGTGAAATAGTGTATAAATATGTCCCTCCTCTCACTATTTTCTTGGGTTGCATTAATGTTAATTTTATTGCTATTTTTAATGAATTCAGACTTATTTTTTTCTTCTTAAATTCTAGTAAGATAAATATTGATGGAGATAACTAACAAAAACAAAAGCTCTGTAGGGTCCTCAATACTTGTTAAAGAATAAGAAATGGTCTGGGGGTGTTGGGGTTGTGACTCAGAGGTAGACCACTTGCCTAGCATGTGTGAGGCACTAAGTTCAATCTTCAGTACCACATACAAGTGAATTTAAAAAAAAAGTATAAAAAATGTTGTATCTATTTAAAAAAAAGAAAGAAATGGCCTGGGATCAAAAGTTTGAGAAACATTCAATTATTAGTGCTGTTAACCCCTCATTCTGCTTTCTTTAGTGTTGTCACAATAGAAAGCAGGTCTCTATTCCTATGTCTTCTTGACCTTGAGAAATTAATTCTCCATCTCTTCAGACTTTTATCTAACCAATGCTAACCAAGATGATCTCAATGATCTATTTTTAGTTTGTAAATTCTTAAATATGAGAATTACAAGTGAGCTTTGCTCCAAGTGTGAAGGCAATAGAAATGTTTTGTTTTGCCATCTTTTTTTTTTAACCTACAACCCACATCATCACTATATTTAATAATCTTTTCTGCTTTAGCTCTCGTCCCCCAAAAGATTTAACATTCAATTACATCAATATAATTACACATATCACTACTTTCAGTTGTCAAGAAATCAGACCAGTTCTGGTCTAAGCTATACGTCATGTACCGGATACAAAAATGCTGTGCTGACCGAGAAAAATGCCATGGTATCATCCCATCCATCACACAAAAATATAAAATAATTTTAAAGCAAGCACTGCGACCTAATTTAATACAGCACACTACTATCTAGGCCGCTTTCCATCATCCCACAGCAGCAGAGTAAAATGTGAAGACATAGGCTGCTGCGTATTTTCTTTTCGGTACAGACTCCAGGGATTTGTTAGTATGTGCTTGGCATCCTTAAGAAAGTGTGAATTATCAGTCTTAATTTCAGGCAAGTCCGCGTCTGCTTTGCCCTCAAAATCACTGCGGCAAAATGCAAATGAAATGTGAAATTAAAGGCCTTTTGTCAAAGCTCCAAGACTGCAGCCTTTACTTTGGAATCACATCTGTAGTTCCTCTTCCCTCGCGCATCCGCAGCCACAAGGATGTGCAATGGCATAATCAGAGCCGGGAATTCAATTTCCACATCCTTTCTCAACACCAAACAATTACGAAAGATAACCCCGCCTTGCGCGAATCCTCACGGGACCAGGGTGCGGGTAGGGGAACCGGCACTGCGAGTGCTCCTCTTAGCGCTCAGACCCGGGCACTGATAGCCACCCACTGAGGCTTGATCCAGGTCTGAGATGCGCAAAAATGGCTGCCACCTAGGTCGCTGCCTGGAGGGGGCTGCTCGGTGCCAAGGGTAGAGCGCCCTCCCCAAGGGGCCCGGTGTTCCCTGAGCCCGCGCCACCCGAGGGCGAGACTCCAGGCAGCAGCCAGAACGCCCCGGAATTTGGAGCACTTCCCAAGGCCAAGGCGGGGCGACCTCCACTTAGTCATTTAGCACAGTAGAAGGTCACCTCTGCACTTCCCTCCCCTTCCTGGCACGTGCTGCCAGGCATCGCCATAGCAACCTTCCTTCCCCCACCCTTTTATTATTGAACAGCTGAGACAGTGAGCGGCCCTTGAACTTGTTACTGAACAAGTTAATGCGGTCCTCTGAGGGCTTGGTTTCCTAACTATTGTTCTTTGAGCAGGACTGCTTCCTGGAAAAATAAAAATAAAAACAAAAAAATCCTACCAGTATATTCCAAATGTGCTCCTTCTCTCTCTCTACCACTCCTCCTAGGCCAAAATTTTACTGTATCTGGTCTTTCTGCTCCAAGCAAGTGCTACAGAATCAACTGGAAGGACGCAGCAAGGGTTCAACTCCAACTCTAATTTACAGACACTAACATTGGAGCCATCTTGGCATTTAGAGGTTTCAGTTTCACTAGATAAAAACCACTAATTGTTATATGACTACCTATCTCCTAAATGGCCAATGAGTGGGTAAATTGCTGTACTCTCCCTGGAGGCAAGTGTTTCAAGAAATAATTATAGGTTAAAACAAAATACAACTGCAAAGATTCTTATAGCAGCAATGTCTATTATTTTTTAAAATGAGCTAATATGCAAAAAACAATTGACTATAGAAAATACAGTGAGATACTATGTATCTTTTTTTAAAAAATGAAAAAATCCATAATTCGCTGAAAGATTTTTTTTAATGATTCATGGCTAAGTGAAAAAGAGATATTAAATAGTGATTAATCTCATCCTATTTTTACTTTAATGTAATGTATACAACAAGGAAAGTGTGAACAGTGGTTATTTCTGGATGGGGGAATTACAGGTGACTTTCTTTATCCTTTTGCTTTGAAAGTGACAAGAATGATTTTATATAACAATAAAAAAGCAAAAAAAAGTGTTTTGTTTTCTATTATTGTGTTAACAAGTCTGATGTCCTTTATAAATAAATATATAAATAAATGATATTGAATAGCAATAAAATTATACATAGATTATAATAATATGTGTCTCATAGATTATGATTATATTGCTATAAAAAGCATCTTTGAACAGATTGCAATTAAATATATTTTTATCTAAGTGTGAAGATTTAAATAGAAGAGCTCTGGATCACTGGGATCATTTGTCCTTTCCCCCTCAGCTATCCTAGCATTTGCATTTGATTGGGAAAAAAAATATTTCTTTAATTATTTATGCTCTAACAAAGGAGTTTCCATTGAAACCGCAATGATGTTAGGAAATATCAAAAACATTTTAGTGTCCTAAGCCTTCATTAAGGATTAAGGCTTTCATTTTGTTCCAGTTATCTGATTATAGAATTTCAAATGGAAAAACAGTTATGGTTTCAAATGGAAATCAGTGAGTGATGAGAGGTCTGGCTCCCATGTGAGATGGTGTTCAGAGTGGAATCCTTCAAAACCTCCTTCTCTGAGGTCCTACACCCAGACCCAGAGCAGCAGGGAATGGCCTGTCATCTCATTCACACACTTCTACTTCATCCTGCAGGGACTCTGCTCCCTTCCTGCCCTATGAGGGTGAATCTGGCTGTTGCTAAGCAGCCTGAGAGCCCTGCAGCATTACACAGAAGGCACCTTATTTCTAAAGAAGGCTCACTCTGAGCCCAGGACTGACCAATGGGTGCAATTAAATCAGAGCTTTCTTAATGCTTGAGAACTGCTTACTGAGAATTATCTTGGTCGTGGGATCATAGACATGGGTGAAGATTAGGTATGATAACGTTGCCTTTCACGTGATATTCTAACAGAATTTTAGAATCTACATAAATGTCCAGGAGTTAGAGACATTGTGTTGCAGCTGGATTATAAAACTGCATGCAGCCATTAAAACTGAAGATATAATAGAATATTCAATCAGGCAGGAAAGTGCTCATGGTGCAGTATTAAGTGAAAGGAAAGGAGTATTAAAAATAGAATGTACAGCATGACCCCATTTTATAAAACAGTTCATACTGCACACAATAGTTATCATATTTCATATGTAAGTGAAATTTTTAAACTCTAAAATTATGGCTAGCCAGTTATTAGAGAAGTCAAAAGGAAAAAAAATAAGTCCATTAGTAATGGGGTGTTAATGCTTATGTATTTATTAATAAGGCATTAACAAGAGAAAGCATATTTTATTAGTAGCCAGGAAAATGTACTACATTCTCTGCTGATATTTTTTAGGTAATGCATTTTGCAAGCAACTTGAAACAGTTCCAAAGCTTACCTTTTTACAAGTTCAGTAATTAAGGATGATACACGGCCTGAGTCACATTACCCATTTCATATACTCTTTCATCTGAACTAAAGTTCTTGGACCTTGTGTTTCTTTCCAACCTAATTTTTAGAGCACATATTATACCATTTTCCTGGGGACATCTGTTTACAACATTGAAAAGATTAAATGAAACTAAAGGTTGTGCAGGCCCCTACCAAGCACATTCTGTGCATTCTGAGAGTAAATATGTACTCTGGATTCAGATCTGATTTTCCATAAACTTCTCCTTTATAAATGGTGAAACAGTTGGCCATATAACTCCATAATTGAAAATCCACAAGCACTCCTCATTTAGGGTGGATGGCAAAGTTTTTTTTTAGCACAACTTTGCCATTCCTTTGTTACCTGAACCCTGTTAACCCACTGAAGGTTTGAATCCCAACACTGCCTTTCCCATCTCCTATGCTTGAACACTGTGAGACTACAACAGCTAACACCCATTAAATCTTTTTTTCTGAGCTGGGCATTTTTATAATTCTCTCAACAAATCTATTGGGTCAGTATTATTATAATATTGTCCTTCCTATTTTACAAATCAACAAAAGGAGACACAGAGAGTTAAACTATCTTACATATCATCTACAATTAATAAGCATTTGGGTACAAGCCCAGGAAGCCTGACTTCAACTCTGTGCAGTTATACCATGAGTATAACTGTTAAGTGGCTTCCCAGATAAAGCATTAGTTTCAGTGACCCTTTGGTTTGACTTAGACATTTTTTTTCCTCTGTAAGAGTCCTGTCTACTTTGCTCTCTATCTCCCCTGAAAAGTGTTCCTCAGTCATCATAGGTAGACTTAAGGATTTCCTCTATGCCACCATACATGCCTCAGTTATGTACTTGTCACATTGTTCTTAAGCATAGTGTAGCGCCTACTTTCACCATTAGTCTTTGAGCATTTCAAAGCCAAGTTTCAAATTTCTATTGATTTTATATCTCCAGTGCCCAGTTTGGTATCTGACTCATAAGAGGTACTTAATAATTAGTCGAGGTATGAATGATTATAAGGAATACCATATAGTTCTGCTGGCCCCCAAATATGGTTACCATACATAACAGACATTGTCTCACTATTAGAGTAGATGCTGTGTAGCCAAACACTGGGCTCAAAGCCAGAAGGCCAGTGTAACTCTGGCTTCATTATTTAAGTACAAACTTCTCCTGCTGGGCTCTTGGTAAATATGGACTTATTCTTGGGGAGGGGAGGGATAATGTTAAGAGGACCCATAAAAATATTATCAGGAATGAATTTTGATAATTTATCAGCTACCCTATTAAAAAAGAAGGGATCCAAAACATGTAGCACAGGACAACTAAGTTTAATAGAGGGCTTGGAGTTTGGTAGATGATCAAAAGAGCACACCTTGCTGAGATTCTATAGTCATCAACCAAAAATCAGTGCCAGAGATATCTGCTCAGGACAATTCACACTGCCTCTACGTGTCATATTCCACTAAGACAGGCCTGAAACTCATGATCAATGATAAGTTTTTCTTTTCATTTCAGTCAGGCCACTATGTAGGACTAACTCAAACAGTGGAAGGTTACTGCTATTTATGCAACATAAATGTGAAATGAGTATATAAAAAGACATTTCTTTTTAATTTTTTAATAGTGCACTATAATTATACACAATAGTGTGGCACATTGTGACATAGTCATATATGCACATCACATAATTTGCTCCATTTTATCTACCAGTACTTCCCCTTTCCCTGTCTTTCTTTCTCTCTGACTCCCTTCCTCTAATCTGCTGATCTTCCTTCTATTTACTTATATTTTTATTTGGTGAATTATACTTAGGCATAAAAATGGGACTCATTGTGATATATTTTTACATGAACTTAGCATAATTTGGTCATTCTTCAGTCCTTCCCTCATGTTCCTCTCCTTCCCTCAAATGCATTCCTCTGTTCTACTATTTTCCCTTCTATTTTCAGTAGATCCACATTTTTTAAATTCCTTATTTCTCTTCAGCTTCCACATATAAGAGAAAACATTTGATTCTTGACTTTCTGAGTCTTGCTTATTTTACTGAGCATGATGTTCTCCAGTTCATCCACTTACTAGCAAATAAAATTACTTCATTCTATTTATGGCTAAATAAAATCCATTATGTATATATGTCACATTTTCTTTATAAACATTAGAATGCTATAAACATTAGAATGCACGTATTGCTATAGTATGCTGATGTAAGTTCTCTTGGATAAATGCCAAGGAGTGGAATAGCCGAATTATACAATGGTTTCAATTCAAGTTTTTTGAGGAATCACCGTACTGATTTCCATAATGGTTGTACTAATTTGCAGTCCTGCCGCAGTCCGGCTGCAGCAAAATAATGGGGGGGGGGACGACGAACAACTTGTGTACGCTGATACAGCAGGAGTGGGAGCCATTTATTGTAGGACAGGAGGGGTATATATACATTCCACACAGCTTATCTTAATTAACATAAACTAGATACAGCAGTCAACCAATAAGGAATCTCCACACTTAATGGCTCACTGGCTCCACCTCACAAACCACTCCCCCTGGCAAAATGCCAGGCGCCATCCTGACTTGTTTACAGACTCTAGCACAGTCCCACCAACAATGTACAGTGTTCCCTTCTCCCCACATTCTCACCAGTATTTATGATTGTTTGAGGTTCTTGATAATTGCCATTCTAACTAGTCTGAGATGAAATCTCAGTGTAGTTATGGTTTACATTTCTGTCATTGCTAAAGTTGTTGAACACTTTTTAATATACAAGTTGGCCATTTGCATTTCTTCTTTTGAGAAATGTCAGATAGTTCATTTGCCCATTTATTGATCTGGATATTAGTCTCTCAGAAGTGTAATTGGCAAAGATTTTATTCTATTCTGTAGGCTCTCTCTTTATGTTCTTAATGATTTGCTGTGCAGAAGCTTTTTTTTTAGAACTTTGTTTTGAAATTAACTGTCACTATAATACCATCAAAATATGAAGTATTTAAAGATAGATTTAACAAAATATGTGCAGAAGCTTTTTAATTGGATGCCATCCCATTTAGAGATTCTTGGTTTTATTTCTTGAGCTTTAAGAGTCTTATTAAGGAATTCAGTACCTGTCCATACATATTGAATGTTGACTCTATATTTTCTTCCAGTAGCTACAAAGTTTCTGGTCTAATTCCTAAGTGTTTGATCCACTTTGAATTGGCTTTTGTTCAGGGTGAAAGAGAGGAATCTATTTTCAGACTTCTACATATGGCTCTCCAGTTTCCCCAGCACCATTTGTTTAAAAGGCTGTCTTTTCTCCAACATATGTTCCTGGCACCTTCTAGACATGTTTCTGTTTGCCTCATTCTTACTATCACATCATCTTACTGTTATGCCTGCACTTTCATGAGGCTACTTCAAATATCTTTAGAAAAAGTCTGAGAATAAACAAATACATAAGATGAAAATAAACATGCTCTTAGTTGACTTTGAGGGTCTGGTTTAAACTTTGCTTTGGGCTTTTAGGTTTACTTGTGACCACATTTCTAACAGAATCTAGGAGATCCTCACAGATGCCAAAACAAATGCTTTGAAGAAAAGTGTCAAAATCTCAGGAGCCTTGTGTCCACTCATTTGGAAGGAAATCAAACTAATTTCACCCAATATATTTCCTGCATTCTAATTATAGAAACTGAGATTTGAATATTAGAAGTTTCATTTGATTTTCTAGAAAATTTTCTGTTTATATTGTACTCCCATTGCACATTTGAGGATTCTTTTTCCAAATTAGGAACGTGGTGACTCCTTGGAGAGTTTTCTGTACATATTATAATGCACTAAAAAGTTAAGAAATCATAAAATCTGAGTTGAAAGCACCTCAGAAGTACTTAATGCCAACTTCTACCCAGTTGGGTGTATATTTTGCAATAATCATGAATGATAGTTGGAAATCTCTTGTGAACCAGAAAGGATCTTTAGGATTATTGCCTCTATCTGTTCTTCCAATGGTGAAGCAGACTGCCCAACCATGTTGCATTTTTTTTTTTTTTTTTTTTTTTTGGATTTTGCCAATAGATAGTCATTTCAACAGGGCTTGAGATGAAAATTTAAAGGAAAGAGAATTTCACATCAGCCAAAATCTGTAATGTGTTGTGGTAATTCTAAAATGGAGGTAGCATTTTTTTAAATCACTAGTCCTAAATCAAATTTGACCTTAAAGTCATAAGCCTAGCCAAGTTTATTATTCATATAATGTAAATATGTACCCCTCCTGTTATTTCTAATAAAAAGTGCGTTTCGGTATAAAAGATGCACACGTGAAAAATGCGTAACGAACAATTAAAAACACATTGCAAACCATGAGGTGAGAGCTTTCTCTGTATTCGTTTATTTAAAACTCATAACAACAGTGTACTGCAACTTAGAACATTTAATGCTTTGCTGAAGGTTATAGGGCTAAGAAGTAAAGAAGATGAAATTCAAACTCAAGTCCATCTGATACTAAAGGTCACATTTTTATTTGATACTTCTCTTCAGACTTGCTTTTTCAGGATTCTAAGAGGAAAAAATTTAATTGAAACCAAGGGCAGAAAGAACTGGATAATAATATGTAAATTCCTGCTAATAAAATATTAATTTTAAAATTAAATTTAGATGGTCAGAAACACTTTTAACTTTTTTATGTGTGCACACATACCCAAAAACGTCATTTTCTTGGAAAATAAGAATCATTTAATCTGTACCTTGCTTACCTCTTCTATCTCATCTCTTCTCACCAGCATCCCATACCTTCCAGAATTCATGAGTTATTTATGGGCCATGATTAATGGAGGTTGCACATTTTTTTCTCTCTTTTCTAAACACCTTTCATCATTTCCACAAAAAAAAAATGTTCAACCTTTTCTTAACAAGACTGTCATGGTGGGTGGAAAGAACCAACACCTCTTACTCCCACAGATTTCTGAAGAATCCTGTATCTATCTCAAACATGGGATGTTTCAGTCTGTGTTATGTTGGTAACTTACCTCTTTCTGTTACTAAAGGTGAAATTGCATCTATTTGTCTTTAAACTTCAGCCTCTATCTGGCCTGAGATATATGAAGTACCCAATAAATGTATGTCAACAAATTAAATAATTAATGACTCAGTACGTTGGAAAACTAATACATTGTTTTTTGTCCAAAGTCTTATAAACTCAGTTTGATTTCTGCATAGAATGTTCTGATTAAATAAATAATCTGTGTAAGAAATTATCCCAGAAATATTATCAAACAACCATAATATCATGAAATATATGAAAATGTTACTAAAAATAAAGTTTCCCTGACAAAACAGTTTTGGTATTATGATAGCTGGGAACATCGGAGGCCCTTAGTAATTGTAATGTGTATGCCCTAACATCAATTAATTAAGAAGCCTTAACATGATGTTAAATGACAGGGAGCTTATTATATAGTGGCAATACTCCTGTTATTCCAAATATTGATCTAATAGCATTTCTAAACCTAGGGGGGAAAAATCTTATTTTGGAAGGGTCTATAGTTTTTATTCTGTAATTTTATGAAATTTATCGACTGACACTGCCATCCTGCTGCATTGACCTTGACAAATGTGTCATCAATATTAAAGTTGTTCTGTGCAAAAGCTCATGTGTGGAGGCTCATCTGGCACCCTCATATTTTATAACTTGTCCCTGGCATTTAAGACATCAGTAATTAGCAAGAATTTTGGCTTTAGTCCCTGTTACCTCACATGAGGATATTGCTCCCAGGTCCCAGTGGGCTTTCTCTTTCCTGGGTCACTCCCCAGCTTCTTTTAGGGAGAGTACAGGGTAGAAGGACTGAACAGGCAAAGATTTGACAAGTTCTTAATTCCACTTTGCCATTACAAATATATGACTAATCTCTTGTAATAGAAGCCAGATGGCTCTTGGCCAAATTTGAATGACCAACAATTAGCAGTAAAGTTTGCATGGTCTCAGCATTTCCTGAATTCTAATCCTTAACTTTGGCTATTTGTGAATATATACAGTCCCGGCAGGAAAAAAGGTGTCTCCAAGAAGGGTCTCAGGCATTCCCACAGAGAAAGAGGAACTCAATTCAGGACCCACAGGATTCTTGGCAATACTTGAGGAAAAAGAAATTCAGCATGCACCAAAGGTATAGACAGGTTTATTTAGGAAAGAAAATATATATTCAAAGGAGAATTGGGGCCTTATCAAGAAAGACCCCTTTGGGGATAAAGAAAGAAATACTCACTCAAGGGAGATAGTAGGTTGCCTTGAGAGTGAGAGATATATTCCAGGGGTTTCTAGCTCTGGAAACGTGGTAAGGGTGGGTATGGAAAGGTGTGTAGTAATGGTATCAGTCTGGTAATCTCAAGATGAATGTGATCAGTCTCAGGATCCTCAGGCTGATGTGGTCTTCATTATCTGATCAATAAATAGGGCTGAGAAGTCTCCTAAATTATAGGACCCTTAAGATATCATATGTTTCTTTGCTTATTCTTTGGTTAGGGGGTTCACAGGGCTCACATAGACTAACAGAATTTCCAGGAATTTGGGGGTAACATGCCTGGAAAAGGAGACAAGCTCAGTGAGTGACATGACTGGAAAAGTATGTGGAACTTCTGAATTGCAGTCATATTTCTTTTTCCTTTCTTTTTGTCTCCTATCTACTTTTTTTCTTCTTTCCAACCTCAAAATCATTATCTATATAATTTACTAGAAGAACATATATTTCTTGAAAAAGTAAATATCAAATTTGACATTTATTTGTGAAGAATTAGAATTAAAAACACTCTGTGAAAACTACAGAACACTGAAGAAAGAAATTGAAGAACACCTTAGAAGATGGAAAGACCTCCCGTGATCCTGGATAGGCAGAATTAATGTTGTAAAATACTACCAGAAGCATTATATAGATTCAATACAATTCCTATTAAAATCCCAATGACATTCTTCATATAACTAGGAAAAGAAATCGTGAAATTCATTTGGAAAAAACAAGACACCCAGAATAGCCAAAGCAATCTTTAGCAAGAAGAATGAAACAGGGGGCATCACAATCTCAGAACTTAAACTATACTACAGAGCCATAGTAACAAAAATAGTCTGGTATTAGCACCAAAACAGATATATAGACCAATGATACAGAATAGAAGACACAGAGATAAATCCACATAAATACATTTATCTCATAGTAGACAAAGGTGCCAAAAACACTCATTGGAGAAAAGATAGCCTATTCAACAAGTGGTGCTGGTAAAATTGGAAATTCACCCGCATGTAATGAAATGAAATTAAACCCCTATCTCTCATCTTGCCCAAAAATCAATTCAAAGTGTTATCAAAATTTAAGCACTAGAACAGAGACCCTGCACATAATAGAAGAAAAGGTAAGCCTAAAATGTCAGGCTAAGGATCTGACTTCCTTAACAAGACTCCTAAAGCACAAAAAGTAAAATCAAGAATCAATAAATGGGATGGATTCAAACTAAGAAAGCTTCTTTTCACCCAAGGAAACAATCAGTAACATGAAGAGAGAGCCTACAGAATGGGAGAAAAATCTTTATCACATGAAACTCAGATAGAGCATTAATATACAGGATATTTAAAAACTCAAAAAACTTAACACCAAAAAACCCAAATACCCAAACAATAATTAGGCTAAGGAACTGAATGGGCACTTCACAGAAGAAGAAATACAATTAATCAACAAATATAGGAAAAAATGTTCAACATCTCTAGCAATTAGAAAAATACAAATCAAAACTACTCTGAAATTTCATCTCACTCCAGTTATAATGGCAATTATCAAAAATACAAGCAACAATAAATGTTGGCAAGGATGTGGGGAAAGGGGTTCACTTATACATTGCTGGTGGGAATGCAAATTGGTGCAATAACTCTGTTAAGTGGTATGGAGATTCCTTAGAAAACTTGGAATGGAACCACAACTTGATCCAGTCATCCCACTCCTTGGTTTATACCTAAAGAACTTAAAATTAGCATACTACATTAATGCAGCCACATCAGTGTTTATAGCAGCTCAACTCACAGTAGATAAACAATGGAATTAACCTAGGTGTCCTTCAACAGATAAATGAATAAAGAAAATGAATATTACTCAGCCTTAAAGAAGAATGAAATTATGGCATTTGCCGGTAAATGGATGGAGCTGGAGAATATCATGCTATGAGAAACAAGCCAATCCCCAAAAAACCAAAGTCCTAATGTTCTCTCTGATACGTAGATGCTAATTCACAATAAGGGCAGGGGGCTAGGGAAGAATAGAGTTACTTTGGATTAGGTAGAGGAGAGTAAAGGGAGGGGAGGGGGTATGGTGGTAGAAGGACAGTAGAATGAACTAGACATTATTGCCCTGTGTACATATATGACTACATGGCCAGTGTGATTTTACATCATGTACAACCAGGAGCATGAGAAGTTGCCCTCCATTTATGTATGATGTATCAAAATGTATTCTACTGTCATGTATAACTAATTAGAACAAATAAAAGAAACACTCTGAAGGATAAAGGCAAAAAGAATGAGTTAGGCTTCAAATGTAGCTTAGTGGTAATGCACTTGCCTAGCATATATGAGGTGCTGGGGTCTACCCCACTACTTCAAAATAATAAAAAAGCGGGCTCTCTTCTGTTTTATTTGGGAAAGTCTTGATGGGATTTTATTATGCTGTGTATGTGTGATGTCAAGAAATATTTATATATTGAATTACATCACATGAACTAGATATATTCTAGCAGAAAATATGACCATTATATCTGCCATAAAAATCACAGTCCTGGGTATCATGGTGTTGAGTGCAGGGGGAGTCGAGCATTCAAAGCCAGCATGAATTTCCATTTCTCATTTTTCCTACATACTTCTTCCACAGTAATTCCTTTTATAAGACAACCTGTAGAAAGTATCAAATATCAAGAAATATATGTGGAAGAAATGCTAAGGTTTACATCATTATTTGACTCAAAAAATTACTTTTCATTTTGGGAAGCAACATACTGCAGCCTCATTCAAAGACATCCCAACTTCCACACTGGCAGAGTTTCAGAATTATTGTGCTCACATTCCTCAACTAGCTTCTAAAACAACTATTACCCCTACTTTTTCCCTTAAAATAAACTGCAATTTAAAACTGGAGGGTTTCATTCAGATGGGAATTGAGATGCTAATATTTCTTAAAAGATTGAAAACAGAGTTGAGCATAAATACATAATATGCATATTTCTCATTTTCAATAGTCTTGTAAATGTTGACATAGAGCATTCACACTGCCCTCATTCATGCAATTGATGCCTAATTTGAAACATATTTCCCATTAAACAGATGATTGTATATGGGGAAGTAATAACTCCTTTAGTCCCTCTGTGTATATCAAAAGAGAAATCTGGAGCCATTATATAGTTTATGCTTAAGATTTTGATTAAAAGATACAATGAAAATCTCATGAGTGCTCAGCCCAAGGTAGAGAATTTGAATTGAACATATTGAAAAAAGATCAGGTGCCCCAATACCAGTTTTAAATATCCTTTCTTACCAAACTACATAATAAACCATCCACATGAATGTAAAAACCAGGAACTTCCTGAAAAATGGCCACATCTGTTTTCCAGTCAAACTTCTATCCCCTATCTCTGAATTTGGCAAGTGATTCAATTTTTGAGTTGGAAGGACATTTTAGTCCAATTCCCTGATATTACATGAGGAAATTGAGGCACAGTGAGACTCCATCTGAATATCCCATATTAATCCTTCTAGTCGTATGCTCAGAGTCACTCCTTGGGGAAGCCTCTGCTTCCTGCCACCATCAAAATTGGAGGTCCCTTTATTGCATATTAACTAATTCCTTTGCATTTTGTTTCATAGCACTTAATGTAATTTTTAATCCTGCATTTGAAATTCATAATTATTTTAGTTTAGGGTCTGTTGCCACAAACAAAAGCTGCCATTAGCTTTACAATCTGGATTCTCATTGATCAGCACATGCCAAGCAAATATAGGGCGACTCACAAATATTTTAAAAAGTCAAGCAACTGTCAATGGCATGAACCTGTGTATTATTTCATTTATAAAGTGAGAAGTTGAACTATATTATCATTAAGATTTATACCAACTCAAAAAGAAATGGAGTGGTAAGTCTGATTTTTTTTTCTTCTATTCCACAAATGTCATACAACACGTATCTGGTTGCTATCATAATTTCTCCACCTGTTGTGTGGGTGAATTAACCACATCCCATTCAAATAATGAAAGTGCCTTGGGAGGGGTGACTTGGCCCTTGCAAGTGGAGAGTTTGTTTTAGTTGCCATCAGTAGTGTGGCTTCACACTTCAGAGGCCTTAGGTGGAGCCAGTGTCAGATCTGTGTAAATTATACACAAAGCACTCACAAGAGGGGGGGCAAGGAATCTTATCTGATAGTACTGAAGGAACAAATGTAATTGGCATTTGGATAAGAATACACGTGTTTCCAGGAAGAACCATTTCAAAGCAAACGACCAAATAGAGATTGTAGCCGAGATGCACACAAATACCTCTTTCATCTTTGACCTCCAGAGAAGCTTGATTTATTAAGAACACAGGGAAGCAGAATAATTTCATTCCTAGTGTTAGCAGAGACTGAAGTATGATCCTGGAAGGAAAAGAAAGTGGGTTTGTTTTAATCTATTTTGCCTTATCCCTCCGCAGGCAAGCCAACAGGCCACCCATGAATAAAAGAAGAGTGCTTATTGAATTTTAGGACATAATTCTTTTGCCTGCCACCTCCCACTCCGTGAATTTCTTATGAAGAATGAATACTCCTCAAACTAAGAGACAAATGAGAGTGGAAGAAAGGTGAAAGTTGGATGGACTTCTTGGAACATGGAAAAAATGAGAAAGGTAAAGATAAGGATATGTGACTAAATGCTGCCTTACATTGTAAGCTCTCCGGATAAAAGGAACAAACCTATCTGTTATGATCTTTAACCTAAATCTGCCCATTTTAGCAACAACCAGGAAATATTAATTAAGAAGTTATAAATACTGGATATCCTAAGGCCATTTCTGTCCTGATAAATTAAAATAATTGTGCATAGATTAATTACTCATTTTGGAGACTCTACATTTTACTTCACAACCATATGTTGAGACTCAGGCTCATGGCTCAAGACAAAAAACGTAAGATGCACACCAGACTCCATTTGTTATTAGCTAATGTGCCATCTGGCCACACTCATTGCATTTAACTATGCTTACAATGTGGTTTGTCAGCCATTTGTTGGAGCTTTCGTACTACATTTTAATTCATTCATTCATTCTTGCATTTTTTTAATATTTATTTTTTAGTTGTAGTTGGAAACAATGCCTTTTATTTATTTATTTTTATGTGGTGCTGAGGATGGAACCCAGGGCCTTGCATGTGCTAGTAAAAGACCCCCCCCAACCCAGCTGCTTATAGCTTTAGCTTAGTAATGCCAGATAAAACAAGGCTTAAAAAAAAATAGTTTGTCAAAGGAGGCCAGAGGGGCAACAGAGTCAGCAAGTTCAGTGGTTGGGCTTGCTCAAGGTCGTTACAGAAACAGGATGTGCAGAGGCAGACATCTGGTCAATGAGGTACAGAAACAGGATGTGCAAAGGCAGACATCTGGTCAATGAGGGAACGGAAAAATATAGGAAGGGAACAGAAACTGATCAAGTCAACAACTTTATCTGATTTCCGAGAACAGAAGGAACTATAGCCCCCACCTCATTTGAATCCTCCAATAGGGATCCTGTAACTATGCATCTCGCTTCTGTATCTACGCTTCTGCTTGTAGGCTCTATATAAACCCCTCAGGATAAGCCAAGGGCGCGCGAGTCTCATAGAGCTTGTCGCCCCGGGTACCTGTGCACTCGAATAAACCTCTTGCTCTTTGCATCCGAACTTAGTGGTCTCGCTGGTCCTTTGGGTACGGGTCTCTTCAGACGGAAGGCACTCTTAGAGGGTCTTTCACTAGGCAAGTGCTCTACCACTGAGCCACAACCCCAGGCCCATTCGTGCATTTTTTTGCATTCATTTTTTGCAAAAGGTTTTAAGGAACCTTTCAAATTCCAACTATTCTAGAAACTAGAGTTACAATGAGGCAAAAAAAAAAAAAACTAATTAAGATTAATTAAGACTTTGCATAGTACAAAGTTTGCTTTGTTAAGTGCTTATTCTGTGTAGTGGATAATTTTTCAACTGGGCAAAACCATAGTGCCCAATTATTTGGTTGAACACTCTTTTGGATATTATTGTAAAGGTATTTTGTAAATATGATTTAGCATTTACAATCAGTTGACTTTAAGAAAGTAATTATATAATGTGAGTAATGCTCACTCAATCATTTGAATAATTCAATTAAAAAACTGAGGTTTACTAGAGAAATTTTGCCTCAAGATTATAACACAGAAATTGCACCTGAATTTCCATAACTGAAGATTTCAGGTTGATGACCAAGACAATTCTTCACAAATGTGTTGGGCATTTTATGTCTTATTAAAAAAAAAATGTCTATTCAGGTCCTTTGCTTCTTTATTGATTGGGTTGTTTCTTGCTAATCAGTTGTGTGAGCTTCTTATATATTTTCAATATTAACCCTTTATCAGATATATTCCTTGCAAATATTTTCTACAAATCATCAGGCTGTCATTTAATTTTATAGGTTGTTTCCTCTGATGTGCAGAAGGTTTTCAGTTTGATGTGTTCCTCCTTATTATTTTGTTTTTGTTTTTTCTGCCTTTGTTGCATGAAATTTTGGTCTGATACCCAAAACATAATTGGCAATGCCAACGTCAAAGAGCTTTTTCCGTATGTTTTTCTCTGAAAGTGCTAGATTTCAGGTCATACATTTAGTTCTTCAATCTATTTTAATAAGATACTGTGTATGGTGTAAGATACAGTTTCATTGTATTATGGATACTGTGTATGGTGTAAGATACAATTTCATTGTAATATAGATATCCCATTCTCCAAACACCATTTATTGAAGAGTCTTTCTACCCTATGTGATTTTGTCAAAGATTAGTTAACTTTATGTGCTTGAGTTTATTTCTAAGTTCTCTATTCTGCTACACTGGTATATTACTGCTTTATGCCATTACCATATTGTTTTGATTACTATAACTTTGTAATATAATTTGAAATTAGGAAGGGTGGTGTCTCCAATTTTGTTCTTCTTTCACAAAATTGCATTGGCTAATCAGGATTTGTGTGTGTGTGTGTGTGTGTGTGTGTGATTTCATATGATTAAAAGGTACTTGGCATCAATAGCCATCAGAGAAACAAATCAAAACCGCAATGAGATATCACCTCTTATTTGTTAAAACAGCTATTCTCAAAAGGACAAGACATAAAAAGTGTTGGTGAGGGTATGGGAAAAAGAATACTATGCACTGCCAGAATGTAAACTGAAACTCCACTATAGTAAAATAAAAATCCCAATTCCTAAAAAATTAAAAACAGAATTACCATATGACCCAGCAGTCTTTCTTCTGTATATATACCCAAAGTAAATGAAATCAGCATTTCATAAAGACAGGCATTTACGTTTGGCAGGCATTTATTTTATAATCCATTTCTAATATTATTAGAATGTTTTAGAATAACCTAATATTATAACATATATATCATATATATTATAACATATATATATATGACTATATCATATATATGAACATATATATATATATATGCATTATTCAGTGTTTAAAAAGAAGGAGTGCTAACATTAGTGACAGTAATTATGAAACTAGAGTACTTTACACTAAGTGAAATAAGTCAGACAAATAAAGATAATTCTGCATGACTTCACTTTTATATGGAATATTAAAAACAGTTGAATACATGGAAATAGCATAGAATAATGAGGTCAAGGATTGATAAATATGATAAGATAAGGGTTAAAAGTTTCAAGATATTAATTACATAGGATAAATAAGTCTAAACATCTAATAAAGCACTTTGTTGCTACAGTTAATAATTTTCTACTGGATACTGGAAATTTGCTAAGAAAGTAGATTTTAGGTTACTATATGAAAACACACACACATTCCCCAAAAGTAGCTATATAAGGAAATGGATATGTTTATTTGCTTAACTGTAGTAATCATTTTGTTATGCATTTGTTTATTTACACCTTAAATATGTAAACTGAAAAAGAGCCTGGACCATCAGTTCTCTGAGTTTCCAGATGCTGGTCTACTCTAAAGGTTTTGCCAGCCTTCACAATTATGTGATCCAATTAATCTCCCTCTCCATTTCTCTCTCTCTCTCTCTCTCTCTCTCTCTCTCTCTCTCTCATCTCTGTATTAGGCACTTTACTGAAGCTTTGTATTAACATTATCAATCAGGAGATACAGACAGAATAGAATAAAATCAGGAGATACAGATAATATGAGCTTTGAATCTAATTAGGAAAACCCTTTTAAAAAATACAAAACTAAAAATATAAAATTAAGTACCAACTTTGGAGTAAATCTATACAAATGAAGCATTGAAACTTAACCTGAATTAGCGCCTTACTAAGTCTGTCTTTTAAATGACCTTCTGTGACATGAATAATTTTATTTTTATTTTTTTCAACCTGCATATGAGGGAAATGAGTTTTAGAAGAGTGACTTGTTTCCCAGCTCCTTAGCGTTCAGGGTGGGGCAATGCAAATCTCTAAGATTTAATTACATGTCATGACTGAGGCTAAAGGCTTTTCCTGATAAGTATATTCGGTAACATTTCAAATGGAAAGTTTCTAATTTTGGTTGAAGGGAGGCCTTTCTGAGAGATCTGTACCTTCCAGCTTGATGTGCCTTTTAAATTCCCAACTCCCAGATGTATGTCACTCTCTCTCACCCTCTCGAACTAAGCAAAGAACTTAGAGGAACAATGCACCATGAAACCAAAAGCTTGAAACCATTCTGAGGATTTATGAGCAAGAATGGTAATGGTGCCTTAAAGAGACAAGGGAAGCAAGTGAAGTGATTGTAGTACTTTGGGCAATGGAAGCACATTTCCTTTCTTCTTCATCCCTAACCAAATGCTCTATGTTTTATTCAAGGTACTTGGCTTCACAACAAGCACCACTGTATAGAATAAGCTTTAAACAAATCTTGCTATTTTGCCATATCTGCTTCACAATTTTAAAATAAAGTTTTATAGGTACAAATTAAGCCACTAGTGTATTCCCTTCTCAATCTTATTTTTCTCCACCTCAGTAACTATTTGCTGAATAAATAAATTAATATACTATTGCATAAATAAATACTTGTGCAATAATATGTAACCATGCATCTTCTTTTCTTCTCAGCATTCTGCATATTCGAAGAAGAAGAAACTTGAGGTGGATATTCCAATTTGTTCAGAATGCCAAAGAAAATTACTGGGCAATCCAATAAATTCTTGAGAAACACTGATTGGAAAACTTTCAATCAACTCATTCTTGGTCCATCACTTAATCTATGATCAATTTACAGGCCATGGGTGCAACTGTCTTTTTAAAGAACACTATCCGAATCTCTCCATATCCATTTTTAGGATCATAGAACTGTTTCCTTTTAATTTCTACTGAGATCTATAGGTTGTGATGACTAACACCACCAAAGGTTATGAAAAACCAGCTTCCATATGTGAAAGCCACTTTTTAGCATGAAAGGTGTGATATTTTATACTCAGTTGGAAAGGGGAAGGCAATGCAGGCATGGAAAGCAGAATTACATCAAAGTTGTGTGACCTACAACATCTAAAGAATTCCTGTCTTTGAGTTCAGCTCTGGCTTTCCTGTTCAAGGAAGAATTGCTTGCAATCCCTATCTGCCCTAAACACTAGAGAGAGAAAAAAGAATGAGCTGCTCACCATCTCTCCAGGGTCAGGACTCTTGCATTCGGGGAAGGGAAGTAGGAATCTGGTCTGTAACTTACAAAAAAAAGACATTAATTAATTTAATCTATAATAGCCAAAAGCTCTGTTTTACTCAGCTTTTTCACTGCTGCCATTAAAAAGACCCAACCAGAACAACTGTAGCGGAGAAAGGTTTATTTATGGTTTCAGAGGTCTCAGTAGCTGGCTCCATTCATTGGGCTCAAAGTGAGGCAGGACATCATGGTGGAGTATAGCAGAGGGAGGCAGAGAGACTCCAACTATATACATATAGATACATACAGAGAGCCCATAGCCAGACCCCCAATGAAGCACTTCCTCCAGCCACACTCTGCCTGTCTCCAGTTACCAGCCATTAATCCCATCAGGATTTAATTCACTGATTAGGTTAAAGCTTTGACCCAATCATTTCTCCTCCAAATCTTCTTGTTTTGTCTCACATGTGAGCTTTTTGGAGGACACTGCATTTAAACCATAACAAACTCTAAGCAGGCAAACCTGGTTTGGTATCTTGAATTCTCATTTCATTAACTGTATGATGCTTGAGAAATTGACCCCTTTTCTGTAGCTGAGTTTCTTCATCTGTGATTGAAAATAATAGTAGTAACTACTTCACTGTTAAAATTTAATTGGACATAGTGTCTGGTGCTTTGTGTGTAGTGTATAGTAGCACTGACATAATGTAATTATTATAAAGTACCATGAACTGGAGTGCCTGTTCAGCTGACTAGAAACTCTACTTCAACCATTAGTCATACCAGGAGCCACCATTTAAGTATACTATGACCTCACCCTCTGGTCACAGATAGTGACATAGATTGGCATTTGGAACTACCTGTGAAGAAGTCATTCTCTTTGAATGAGAAACTACAACAAATATATATATATATATATATATATATATA
>NW_026000174.1:34555616-34620004 GCF_001458135.2 Marmota marmota marmota | reverse complement strand
ATATATATATATATATAAAACTTAGAAGGCAAGGTCTTATGAAGGCAAGGTCATCTACCAAGAATGAAAATCTGATGCCCAATGAAAGAGAAGGTTGGTGTATATATAAAAATGAAAATAAGCATGAGAAGTGGTAGCATCCTAATAGTATTTCAATCTCTTATCACCATCATACTTAGACACATCCCTTTATTCCACAAAGTCTTCATGCTCTATGGTGTATCTCAATAACCTTCCATAATGTTTCCCTTCATATTTAAACTACCTGACAGATTTCTGTCACTTGGTATCAATGGTAACACTTCACCTATATTTTCTCACTTCTTTTTCAGTAATGATGAGAGATAAGCTTTATTGTCTATATTTTCTAGATGAGGAAACTGAGATTCAAAGGTAAGTCATTGCCCAAGGTCAAACTACTAACGAATGAGGAGGCCAAGATGGGATGTGATCTCACTTCTTCTTAGCACTCCCTTTTGTCTCCCATTTCCATGCATGTTCTTTCTCTTCTCCACTCACCCTTCACCTACCTGGCTTCTGTGGCATCTTCAAGTCAGCAATCACCATGCATTCGAGAAGATTTCCTTGACTCTAAGGACCAGGCGAATGTTTTTATGTATCTGCCTATTCCCCATGGTGTTTTGGTTTTGGTTTCGGTTTGTTGTTCAACTTTGCAATTTTTTTCACTTTTAATCTTAAAAAATCTCCTTTTGTGTATGCTTTACTATACTCTAAGACTATCTAAAGGCAGAAGGGAACTCTTTTCCATCTTTGTAGCTCATACCAGGCAGAGACCCTGGCAAAAAGTAAGTCCTTTATATGTGTATTTTGAACCATGTGAATAAAGGATATATTTAGAGGAGAAAACTGGGGAGTTTTCTCTGTCTTCAAAATCCCAGGACTGAGGGAGCCACTGACATTCTTATACAATAGATTGACCCAGCAGGCACAGAGCCTTCTTCTCCTGGGCTTGATGTTCCTGTCCTATAAAGTAAAATAATGCAAGTAATTCTTTTGCTTAGCATCCCTCTCTTAACCTACCAATTTCCACAGCTTTGAAACTCTGCTCTAATTGAAGGTGAGAGTGAAAAGGACAAACAATCTGAAGACAATCTGGACACTTTGAACCATCTCATGGTGTATCGACAGCATGGGAGAATGTCTGGCTAATAATGTTCATAAAAAATCTGGCTTTCAATTCTATCATTCTACCCTTGAACTCTCCAGGAACAGAAGCTATTATTTTTCATTATATTTTCCCTCAGAAATTGGAAAAAAACTGTAGTTTTTATATTGTTTCTTAAAACCCAAAGAAGTATGTGCATGAACAAGTATATGCATGAGAGGATGTAAATTATCAATAATATAATTTAAATCAAAATCAATGATAATATTATCAAAGATTCTTAAAAATTAAATTGTTACACAGAAGAGAGTTGAAAGGATATAAGAACATGTTTTTAAGAATTTTTTCAAATTGACAAAAATTACATGCATTTTTGTGTACAACTTGGAGTTTTGAAGTACATATATGTTATGCAATAGCAATTGAGCTAATAAACATGTGCATTATTTCACATTTAAATTTTGTAATGAGAACACTTTACGTTATTTTTTAATAATGTAATTATTAAGTATAATTCCATAATGTATATTGGAACTTTTAGATGTTTTTCTATCATCTAACTGAAGTTTTGTGTCCTTTGATCAACATTCTCCTATACCTGCCCACCTCCCTCCTGGTTCTAGGCCCTGGTAACTACCATTTTTATTTTCTGCTTCTATGAGATTAACTTTTTTTAAGAGTATACATACAAGAAAGATCATGTGCAATAACACACATGCCTTGCTTATTTCACTTAACATAGCATTCTCCAGCCTGATCCATATTAACATTAATGACATAATTTCTTTACTACGTATATTTTATCTAATCATTCATTGATGGAGATGTAAGCCAATATCTTGGCTACTGTGAAAAGTGCTGCAGTGAACATGGGAGTGGAGATATCTCTTTGGCATTTGAATTTCAATTACTTTGTACATATACACTTCAGTGGTATTATTTTATCATGTATTTTAATATATTTTTATGTTAACTAATATATAAAATTTATGGTTTTAATTTTTATGGGATCTCTATATTATTTTCCCAAATGACTTACTTATAATCCCAACAACAGTGTGCAAGGGTTTTCTACTCTCTACATCTTCTCCAACACTTGTTATGTTTCCTCTTTTTGATAACAGCCATTCTCACAGGTGTGAAGTGAGATCTCATTATGACTTTAATTTGCCTTTCTCTGATGATTGAGAATATTGTCTTATACCTCTTGGCCATTTGTATATTCTCTTTTGCGAAATGTCTTTTCAGGTTCTTTGTCCATTTCTTCTTTGTTCTTTCTATTGAGTTGCTTAAGTTCCTTATAATTGTATATAAATTAACTCCTTATTGTATATATGGTTTGAAAATGCCTTTCTTGTTCAGTAAGTTGTCTATTAATTCTGTTGATTGTTTCCTTGGCTGTGTAGAAGTTTTTTAGTATGATGCAATCTCACTGTGGTGTTGCCCCCAGACCAATGTTATGGAGGTTTCTTCCTGTAGTTTTATAGCTTCAGGTCTTATTTTTAAGTCTTCAATATATTTTGTGTTAAATTTTGTGTATGATGTGGGACAAGGGTCTAGTTTTATTTTTCTGCAAAAGGATATTCTGTTTCTTCAACACCATTTATGGATGAGATCAACTTTGTCCTATGGTGTGTTCTTGACACCTTTGTTGAAAATCAATTGACCATAAATATTTGGATTTATTTCTTTGCTTTCTATTTTGTTATATTTATTGATAATTTTTATGCGACTACAATTCTGTTTTGATTACTATGATTTTGTTGTAGATTTGGAAGTCAAATTTTGTTATAGCTCCAGCTTTATTCTATTTGCTCAATGTTGCTTTGGCTATTTGGGATCTTTTGTGTTTCTATAAAAACTTTGAAACTTTTTAAAAATTTCTGTGACAAGTATCATTGAGAAAGGATGCATTGATTCTGTAGGTTGCTCAAGCAGTATGTAATATTAATTCCTCCAATCCATGAACATGAGATATCTTTCCGTTTACATGTTTCATCTTCAATTTGTTACATCCATATTTTATTATTTGCAACTTTTTTAATAAATATATGGAACTGCTTTCTTAATTTCATTTTTGGATAGTTTTTTGTTTGTTGGTTTGGTTTTCTTTGCTTTTTTGAATACAGAAATGGTACCTGCTTTTGTATGTTCATTCTGTATCCTGCAACTTTACTGAATTAATTTAATAGTATTAACATCATTTTTTCCATAGAGTTTGGCTTTATATACATGGGATTGTGTCATCCATAAACAGAGAGCATTTAATTTCTTCTTTTCCTATTAAATTCCTTATTTTTCCCCTTGTCTCATTGCTCTGCCTAGAGTACTTGTAGTATTATGTGAAATAGAAGTGGAAAAAGGGGGTATCTTTGTCCTAGTCTTGATGTTAGAGGAAAGGCTTTCAATTTTTTTTTCCATTAGGTATAATGTTCACAATGACCTTGTTGTATATGAACTTTATTTTATTGAGTTGTATTCTTTTTACTTTATTTTGTTGAGTTGTATTCTTTCATGATGAGTTGTTGAATTTTGTCATATATGCCTTTTCTAAATCTATTCAAATGAACACACAGTTTTGTCCTTCATTCTGTGAATGTGGTTTATTGATTTGCATATGTTGAACCATCCATACATACCAGGTATAAATTCCACTTGATCATAGTGAATGATTCTTTTTATGAGCTGTTGCATTCAGCTTACTTGTATTTTGTTGAGAATTTTTGCATTATATTCATCAAAGGCATTACCCTGTTCTTTTCATGCATTATCCTTGTTCCACTTTGATGCTGAGGTCATACTACCCTATAGAATGACTTTATAAGAATTACATTTTCTTCAGTTTCTTGAAACAATTTAAGAATGGTTAGACTTAGTTCCGACCAGCAGACCACCCCGGGAGCCAAGATCCACCCCAGACCACCCACACCAGCCCCAGCAGGTGGCATCACTATACCAGACCTTAAACTATACTACAGAGCAATAGTAACAAAAACAGCATTATATGGGCACCAAAACAGACTGGTAGACCAATGGTACAGAATAGAGGACACAGAGATTAACCCACAAAACTACAATTATCTTATATTAGACAAAGGTGCCAAAAACATGCATTGGAGAAAAGATAGCCTCTTCAACAAATGGTGCTGGGAAAATTGGAAATCCATATGCAACAAAATGAAATTAAACCCCTATCTCTCACCATGCACAAAACTCAACTCAAATGGATCAAGGACTTAGGAATACAACCAGAGACCCTGCATCTAATTGAAGAAAAAGTAGGCCCTAATCTCCATCATATGGGATTAGGCCACAACTTCCTTAATAAGATTTCTGTGGCATAAGAATTAAAATCAAGAATCAATAAATGGGATGGAATCAAACTAAAAGTTTTCTTCTTAGCAAAAGAAACAATCTATGAGGTAAATAGAGAGCCTACATCTTGGGAGCAAAATTTTACCCCTCACACATCAGATAGAATACTAATCTCTAATGTATATAAAGAACTAAAAAAGCTAAACACCAAAAAAAACAAATAACCCAATCAATAAATGGGCCAAGGACCTGAAAAGACACTTCTCAGAAGATGATGTACAATCAATCAACACATATATGAAACCAATGTTCATCATTACTAGCAATTAGAGGAATGCAAATCAAAACCACTCTAAGATTTCATCTCACTCCAGTCAGAATGGCAGCTATTATGCATACAAACAACAGTAAGTGTTGGCAAGGATATGGGGGAAAAGGTACACTCATACGCTGCTGGTGGGACTGCAAATTGGTGCAGCCCATATGGAAAGCAGTAAGGAGATTTCTTGGAAAATTAGGAATGGAACCACCATTTGACCCAGCTATTCCTCTCCTTGGTCTATACACAAAGGACTTAAAAATAGCATACTACAGGGACACAGCCACATCAATGTTTATAGCAGCACAATTCACAAAGCTAAACTGTGAAACCAACCTTGATACCCTTCAATAGATGAATGGATAAGAAAAATGTGGCATATATACACAATGGAATATTACTCAGCAATAAAAGAGAATAAAATCATGGTATTTGCAAGAAAATGGATGGAGTGAAAGAAGATAATGCTAAGTGAAGTTAGTCAATCCCCAAAAAACAAATGCCAAATGTTTTCTTTGATATAAGGAGGCTGATTCATAGTGGGATACAGAGAGGGAGCTTGGGCGGAATAGACAAACTCTAGATAGGGAAGAGGGTTTGGAGGGAAAGGGAAGGGACATGGGGTTATTAATAATAGTGGAATGTGATGGACATTATTATCCAAAGTGCAGGTATGAAGACATGAATTGGTATGAATATACTTTGTATACAACCAGAGATATGAAAAATTGTGTTCTATATGTGTAATAAGAATTGTAATGCATTCTGCTGTCATAAATAAAAGAATGATTAGTCTTAGTTCTTTAAATGTTTGGTGTTTTTATCAGCTTTTTCACAGCTGTGACTAAAAGGCCCAACAGAACAACTATAGAGGAAGAAAAGTTTATTTGAGTGCTCACAGTTTCAGAGGTCTCAATCCGTAGACAGCAGGCTCCATTCCTTTGGAGCTCAAGGTGAGGCAGGATATCATGGCAGAAGAATGTAATGGAGGGAAGTGGCTCACAAGATGATCAGAAACAGATCTCTACTTTCCAGATACAAACATATACCCCAAAGCCATGCCCCAAGTCCCCACCTCCTCCAGCCCACACCCCACCTGGTTTTACCACTCAATCAATCCCATCAAGTGATTAATTCACTGATTAAGTTAAGGCTCTCATAACACAATTATTTCTTCTCTGAACTTTCTTGCATTGTCTCATACATGAGCTTTTTTGGGGGACGTCTCACATTCAAACCATAATATTTAGTAAAGCTCAGCAGTAAAAACATGTGATCTTGGACTTTTCTTGATGGGCAAATTTTTGTTTCTGATTCAATTATTGGTTTGTTCAGATTTTCTATTTCTTCATGATTCATTCTTGGAAGGTTGGGTATGTCTAAGAAATTTTTCCCCATAGGTAATCCAAGTTCTAGATATTTGTTTGTTTATAATAGTATCTAATTATTTTTTTGTTTCAATATTATCTGTCATAATGTCTCCTCTTTTATTTCAAATTTTATTTTTTGAGTCTTTTCTTTTTTCTTTATTGGTGTAGCTACAATGTTGTCAATCTTTTGAAAAAAACTAACTCTAATTTTTGTTGATCTTTCCTGTTGTTTTTCTAGATCATTTACCACTGCTCTGATCTTTACTATTTTCTTCTTTCTACTAATTTTGGACTTCTTTTTCTAGTTCTTTGACTGATTATGTCATGCTGTTTATTTGGGAGATTTCTTCTTTTTAATATGTTGATTACTATAAAATTCCCTCTTAAGACTCCTTTTGTTATATACCATTTATTTTTGTTATGTTTGTGTTTTCACTTTCAATATCTTAAAATTTCTTTTAATTTCCATTTTGGTTTCTGGTTGCTCAGAGTCATGCCATTTAATTTTTATATATTTGTGGATGTTTTGAAATTTCTCTTGTTGTTGATCTCTTATTTCCTACAATTGTGATCATAAAAAATGCTTAAAATAATTTCAGTCTCCCTAACTTCATTAAGACTTATTTTGTGTTCCAACATGTGATCAGTCTTGGAGATTATTCCACATGCATTTAAAAAGAACGTGTGTTCTGCTGCTATTGAATGAACTGTTCTACACAAGTGTGTTAAATTCATTGGTTTAAGGTGTAGGTTAAGTTCAATGTTTCCTTACTGATTTTTGTGTGTGAATGATCTGTCCATACTGAAATCAGTTTGTAGGTCTCTTTATATTAGTGTATTACAGTTTGTCTTCAGATCTATTAATATTTACTTTATAGGTTAGGTGCTCCCATGTTAAATACATATATATTTATGATTGTTGCATCCTCTTGATAAGTTGACCCTTTACCACTACATAATGACCTTATTTTACTCATTTTGTACTTTTAACTGAAATTCTATTTTATCTGATGTAAGAACAGTTGTCCCTGATCTCTTTTCATTTGCGTGAAATATCTATCCCTGTCCTTTCACTTTTAATATATGCTCTGTCCTTAAAGATGAGTCAGTCTTTTAGGTAGCCTATAGTTGGGTCTTGTTTTTTAATACATGAAGTCACTTTATATCTTTGGATTGGATAATTTAATCCATTTGATCCAAGGTAATTGTTGATAAATGAGGACTTACTACTGCTTTTTGTTATTTGTTTTGTTGTTGTTGTTGTTGTTTAACTGACCCTTTGTTCCTTTCTGCCTCTCTTGCTGTCTTCCTTTGTGATTACATAATTTTCTCTAGTAGTGTGATTGGATTTCTTACTTTAAAAATCTTTTGTATATCTGCTATGAATTTTTGCTTTGTGATTGTCATGAGGCTTACATAAAACAACTTATAATAATATAAGCCTATGTTAATCTGATAATTAACTGTCTTTATATTTTTTTAAAAAAAACTTCAACACTTTCACTCTACGCTTTCCCACTGTTATGCCTTTGATATCACAATTTACACCTTTCTACACTGTGTATCACTTCAGAAGTTAGTATAGCTGCTATTATTTTGAATGCTTTTGTTTATTAGCATTCAAACTAAAGATATAAATGAGTTATACATAACCATTACAGTTTAAAAATATGGTGAAATTTCTTTGTAATTACTTTCACTACTGATTATAACATTTTAGGGAGATAATTGTTAATAAACATGGTTTATACCTAATTAAAACTTTCTTCCACCAACATTTCTCAAAGAAAGAGATATTGGAACTATACTAAAAACAAGCTATCAGATATAAGACGTGTGTGTGTGTGTGTGTGTGTGTGGTTAAGTTGATGAACCTCATTTCTCAGCCTGATAAAGAAGAAAGCATCTGATTTTTTGTTGGGGGGGGCAGATCATACTGAAATTTTTTTGAATTATTAAAACTTTGGTAAAATGTGATGATTTTAGATAGGGTGAACTATTCTGAAGCTGTGAGTCTGTTACCATCCTCATTAAATAAAATTTTAAAAGATCAAATCTTTATGCATGTTGAGACCAGAAGGTTTCAAACAGCTGCTGAGCCGTGAGGGGTCTACTTTGTGGCCAATAGCTATCCAAGTTGTTCTTTGAAAGCACTGTCTCCTAAGCAAATGGAAGAAAGGGACAAGAGCTCTTCAGCACTACAGAGGACACAGCAAACAAAAAGGCATGCAGGGTGAGTGCTTTTAGAGTAATGTAGCTTCGCTCAGAACCCTGTGAGATATAGCCTTTCTTCCTGCAGGATGGGGGATGGGGGAGTGGGGAAACCACAGAAACACAGAGGGTTAACATAAACTGAGGCTCTCATAATGTGGGAAATTGAGTTTGAGCAAAAGAATATATTCCTCAATCACCCTCCACGATATTTTCCACAGGAAGAGTTTGGTCCTCAAGCTTACACAATTTATTATGCTTAAAACCTTCTACAAGCTGTGTTCACTGTTCCATGAATCTTTTCCACTGAAAGTTGCTATTTCTAAATTTTGACATTAGAAGAATTTGTTCAACTGTAGCTCTTCATTTGCTGGTTCTAATGAGGAAATGGTTAGTTGTTTCAAAAATACAATTTATCATGAAGGTGCTAACGCAAGGCGATAAATTAAACTGATATTTGTATATATTGCCATGAAGATGAAAAGAGTTACTTGGAAATAAGCTGCAAAGCTGCTCCAATCAAAATGCAAGTGAAAATCAATAATTCATCTTCATACATCTTCTTGCACTTTGCTGGCAATTGCATACAAAATTAACAGCAACCCTGACAGCCAAAAGGAATGACTACTATGTTTCCCCTGGGGGGAGGTGGCACCACTTCAGTCCCAATGACACAGTCTCTTCATTTTTCACATTTCTTGCTCTGGCAGCTTATGAGTCACATGTTTCTTGTGACATTGCTTAATCTATAATCTGGGAAATTGTTATATTTATATAATCAAAACTAGTAAGGTTTTTTTTTCTGTTTTCAGGAAGCCGTCCTTCCTTAGATATACCAGCACCGACATTCAATCCAATCAAACCTGTAAAGACTAATTATTAGCTGTGGGAAGAGGCATCAATATTTTACAAGTTCTGTGAGTTATGGTAGAAGAGAGGGGTCATCAGGTGACATAGTCAGGAATCATTTAGTTGTGCCCAAGAGTGACTTGATTGCCTAAGTGTTATATGACACTGCTCAGTTCCTCCCCCCATCACCTTACTGAAGGAGAATGGACCCCCCCCCATCCAAAGTTTGGTTCAGATATTGAGACAGATAACACCAAAGATGCTACCTAGAGTCTATGAAAATATTTCTTATTTAAAAATAGACTTTGGGCCAGGCATCATGGCTTATGTCTGCAATTGGCCATTCCATAGACTCTCAGCTATCATTCAGGATTTTCCTGAATTCTCCATAGAAATTTTACTTTTCATAGTTGATTCATTTCAGACTAACTCCTCATCTGATGAGCTGATAATAATAGAATAGGGCAAAACCCATTCCATTTCTAACTTTGTTCCATCACAACACATAAATAAAATACAAAACACATTTATTTGAATGCAACTGTGAGCTGAAGATGCAGCCAGAATTTTAGGTGCCAAGATTTTAGAATAGGATATTTTTTTAAAACCCTATGCTATATATATAGTTAATTAACAGGGAGTAAAATAAGAAACACAGGCCATTAGAGGTAACACTCATCTTCCCACCAAAGATGCTATTCTTCAGTGTTCCCACCTCAGGGAATAAGCCCCCTCCCCCACCTAACTAGTTGCTATGCCTGAAATTTGGAAGCAATCTCTTTGTAAAAAAATAATTACATACAATGTTTATATTTTTATGTATCAGATAAAAAATAAATTTAAACTAAAAAAGTAAAAAATAGCAGCTTTTTATCGACACAGTAACATTGTATAAGTTTAAGTAAACAATTTGATATTTTTATATACTTACATGTTGTTAAATGATGACCACATTCTGACTGATTAATGTACATAGTATGTCTAGATAGTTAATGGGTATGATGAGATTTAATTTAATCTTCCTCTCAGCAAATGTTAAGTATAACATTCAGCAATTTTAGCTGTTGTCCTTATATTGTGTAATAGATCTCTTGAATTTGTCCATCTTGCATTAATGAAAAGTGTAAACTAAAAGTACAGGAAGGGCCTGGAGTTGTGGCTCAGTGGTAGAGTGCTCGCCTAGCATGTATGAGGCTCTGGGTTCAACCCTCAGCACCACGTAAAAATAAATAAATAAAGGGAAGTTACCATGTCCATCTACAACTAAAAAAAAAAAAAAAAAAAACGTTTTTAAAGTACATGTAGGATCCATGATAATTTTTTATCTGCTCATATGAAACTTATGAAGATTATATAATGCTTTAGTTTGAGTTAGCAGCTGCAAAGCTTTACCTTTCCCTGTGTCCACATCCTTCCCCATGATATTCTGGAGTTCCCCTACCAAGGTGGAGGAGTGTCTACTACTCATTGCTTTTGCATCATCATAGAGTTTAAAAATCATAAACCAAACCATCTTACATTGGGAATTCTCCTATGTGTACATAATCTCCACTAGTCTCCATCTACAATGTATGTCAATACTGAAACCACCATATAATAACTCATAAATAGAATATAAACATTTAAAATATATTACTTAAGATATGTTACTTCACCATTTGCTTAAAACATTTTAGTGGTTCCCATTCAAACTAAGATAAAAATCCAACATTTTTATCTTGACCTAAAAGACTCTACCTAATTTGTCACCTGGCCTCTGGTTTCTCCAGAAATCTTATCTGAAAAGAACATTAGAGAAGGATTCATGGTCTGTTTTTATTTGCTCATATAAAACTTATGAAAATTATATCGTGTTGTAGGTTGAATTATTGTCTGTGATGTTTGACCCGTCCCTGTATCCATGCCCTTTTCCGTATTTTGGGGTTCAATGATATGATAATTTGGCTTTGTCAAGAGCACTGTTCTTAGTACTAAAAATGTTCAGATAATAAATATTCTCTCACTATGTACTAACTGCAGAATGTCTGACTTATAGTATTTCTGGTTTTTTTTTCCTAAATTACACAATTTTCTCCTAAATTAAAAAAATAGGTGTATTAGTAAAATGTATTACTTCTGATAAAGTCTGCAGAACCAGAACTGCATGGAATAATAGGAAAATGAAAAGACAGAAAAATGAAGAAAATCATCATCACACACAGGCTCAGTTTTGGCTTTCAGTGACACTGTTCCCTTGACTAAGGCCTTCCCAACACAGATTTAACCATCCTCCTGTAATGCACCTAGTATAGTTTTGTATCTCCACCTTTTATCAAAACCTGTTCTCAGATCTTTCATTCTCCTTCAGATGGTATTAACTGTAAAACTTGAATTTTCCTCTGAGACAATGTATTTCAACATTCTCTTCTATGTCTCTGAACCCTCTTTTTGCTGGCCCATCAAAGACCGTCAAAGCCAAGAATCATGCCATTCATCATAGGATTCTCAAGATATACCACTATTTTATACTAACAAGGTCCATTTCTTAGGTACCTATTATATGCCAGTTCCTCCCCTAAATCCCTTATGCATGCCCTTTCATTTCTTCCTCATAATCCCTATGATGTAGGTATTTTTATTATCCCCGCTTCCAGGATAGGATTTGTGAGGCACTGTGGAGATTCTTTACTCAAGCTGCATAGCGTTTAAATGACTGTCCTGATAAAGGAACATAGGTCTACTTCACATGAGGGATTGTGCAGTTAGGTTCTGGATTGTCTTGTGGTAATTAGAAGGTGTTCAATGCATGCTTGCTTAGTGCAATATTAATTAGTAGTTACTAATATTGCTTAGTGCAATATTAATTACTAGTTCTGGCTAATGAGAAATTGGTAGAGGAACTGGGGTTGTGCCTCCGTGATACAGCACTTGCCTAGTATGTGTAAGGCCCTGGGTTCGATCTTCAGCACCACATAAAAACAAAATAAAAGTATTGTGTCCAACTATAATTTTAAAAAAATAAATAAAAAGAAAGAAATTGATAGAAAACTTCAGCTACAAAACATTTACTGTTCCAATAGGGCCTGAATTTCTCTTTTTCATGCTAGTTTATGCAAAAGAAAGATGGAAAGAGAAATCACCTTGTGAGTGAGGACTATTTGTGAAATTCCTCTTCTGATGATACAGACAATGTAATTCACATCAAGTGGGTTTGAAAAATGGCTGAACTTTACCTTTCTGTCTTAATCAAACCTTTCTTTTAAGTATATATTCTTCTCCTGTATTTAAAGAGCACATACCTCTGTGGTCTTTAAGCTTATCAAAAGGTCACAATAAGATAAATTACAGTGGAAGAGGAGAGAAGCAGCATGGGAATGGAGTGGAGATTTGTAGCTGTAGGAAAGCATAGACCCAGCTCTTCAGGGTATTTGAATCAGTGGGTGACAAATCAGGTTGACAAATGTGAGGAGGAAAGTAATATGATTCTTATAAATGCTCGTATTTGCAGGAGAGAAAAGGGCAAGTCCAGTGCTCAGTACCTTCAAGGAAAGCTTTCTCTGAGTCTAGGAAAAGTCCTTAATAGTCATCTGAATCCTCCCCCTAAGTCTTAGTCATTCACCAGACAAGGAGGGAATTAATTGCATCTTACCAGAGTGAGAAGGTTGGAATAAAACTCACAGAGGCTGGGTGGCCATGATCTTGACATCAAAGATTCGTCCTTATTTAACCTTTCCTGGATATCTTTTCTATTAATTTTATTGTTGGTTCACTGAATCTCCTAGCTATTGCACTTCTCACAGATATCTTCACCACAGCCATGTCAGTACCTATACCTTCCTAAAGCTCTGTTTGAATAATAAGTAACATGCCTAAAATTCATAACAAGAGTCAGTGTAGTCCCACGGATAGCATTCATCAATATATAGCAATATCATAAGAATTTTCTTCACAGAATCAAGACTTTGAAAGTCACTAAATGCATCCTGTGGACTCTTTTTTTTTTTTTAACAAGAAAGGTAATTTTAACACAATAACATACACAATGCCAATTTACCTTCCATTCTCTTCTTCTACCACCCTTCTTTGTTATGGTTCTAACTAACTTTGGTTTTTCTCTCCTCTCTATTTTCTAGGATCCTTCCAGGTATACAACATAATTTCAATTAACCCCTAAAACCTATCCTTTCTTTTTATTTTTATTAAGAGAAATGTTAACTGTATATGGGGTCATCCACATAAACACTACATTTTCCATTCTCCTTTGAAGATGAGATGGTTCTATTTAGGTTTGGGTCAATGTAACATGAGCCCTAGGTTGAACTTCTAGGATGCAGAAGTAGAGGAGGGTCATCCCTGGACCTGTAGGTGAGGACAACTCAGGTTGGAAAAGTAACCCAATGAAGACGCCTTGATCTTCACTACTGTTAAGTCATTCTATTCTCCTTGGACTCACCTCCCAGGAGGTAAGATAAAAGTCAACTTAGATCTTGATTGTTTATGCCATATAAGCTACTGTGTTGAGGTCTTTTCTTACAACAAGCAGGTCTCGACCTAAGGATCATGCTATATTCGTGTCCTCACCAGTTTTCACTGGGTTGGTCACTCCATGTTACCAGGGTCCTTTCCTAGGATTAAGACTCCTGGTTTGTATTTGATCCAACTGGTGTTTTAGAATTCCCATAAACTTATTCAGGCAGAGGTTTCTTCATTCCAAAGAAACTTTTTTCATATGTAGGAAATAATCTTTCCTGATTATTATGGACCTATTGGCAGAGCAACTTGAAGGTATGGAAGTTCCTTGAATATTCAAATGGAAATACTTTGGGGGAGAGTTTGTTCCATCCTTTTAAACTCAATCAACCTTTCCATGCTCTTTTGTTCCAGAAACAACAAAACAAAACAACAACAACAACAACAAAAACAATACAAATGAACACAGAGTACAAATAATTTCCTAACATGCCTTCCTGTTTAGATTTTCCTTTTGGGGGGGCAGGCAGGGATATGGGGGAATGAACTCAGGAGCATTTTGACCACACTGAGCCACATCCCCACCCTATTTTGTATTTTATTTAGAAACAGGGTCTCACTAAGTTGCTCAGTACCTCACTTTTTGCTAAGGCTGGCTTTGAACTTGTGATCCTCCTGCCTCATCCTCCAAGAAGCTGAGATTATAGGCATGCTCCACCAAACCCTGCTAGATTTTCTTAAAACAAACCTTTATTTACAGTATATTTTTCTTTAAAATTTGTTTTAAATCCCAGAAAAAAAAATATTTAAATTTGCCAATAAACCTAATACCAAGTAAACCATTTGTAGCCATTTCTTATTTTATTTCTCAAGATAATTGTTATACCACATAATTTTTATTTTCAAAAACTAACCCAACTCTATATTAATGTGCAATAGTCAGGGCACGCTGACTACTACATCAAGCTACAGTGGCAGTGTTCAACAGAATAAGAGTATTTCTTGCTTAAACTATAGTCAAGTATGGTTTACCCAGGACATTTACTACATTCATTCATTCAAAGAACCCAAGATCCATCTACCAGTGGCTTTGCCATCTTCTGGTTGCTTCAAATTCTTACACGGGATTTTCTGGATCTTGCCAACTCATAAGACAAGAGTTAGTACAGAGATACGGAGGCATGGGAGATTTCTGGAGTCAGGCTCAAAAGTGGTACCTATGAACTTCCTTTAACATTCATTGACCCAAAATTAGTCACATGGGAACACCTAATGCAAACAACTGGGAGAGGCAGTACATCTGTTAGCTCAGGGAAAGAATGTCACAGTTTGGGTGAGCATCTACTTTCTCTCTTCAGCATGCTACTTTCCTATGCCAAAACAGTAGATATATTTGGATATGTACTTCTAAACAACTATACAGGTTATTTTTTGCCTACTCTGATACTCATATTCTTTGTTGTTGGATTCCTAAATATATGCCCCAGCATCTATTTCTGTTTCGGAAAGTGTCTCATTAAATTTTCCTTTGTCATCACATAAATTCCTCATTTCAGCTCTCTTTTCTTACTTCAGTGTCTCATCAGAAACTTCATGACAAAATTTCTACTTTATACCTGCGCCTACAGAAATCTAATTAGTTCCAAGAGCTGATGTGCATGTAGAATAATGGGGATCAAAGGGAATATTTGGAAACTGTCAACAAATCACCTTTCCTTGACCTTTAATATCCACCCCCTCCTTCTTTATCATCCTGTCCACAGTTTTCAAATCACAAACTTCAAATGGAACTGACTAAGCCACTAATTCCAGGAATATGAATTAAACTCAGGTTTGCTTGATTAGAACATCATGTTCTTTGCCAACTTGTTATTTCCAGAAAACTATAGTTGGCTTCACAGAGTGGATTAAATTTAAAAGAAAGAAAAGTAGTCAAGTCCTCAATTTTAGCCTTTGAGAGATAGGATACATCTATTCCTGAAATTCGTATACTGATGCAGTTTTTTCAGTTTTATATACATTTTAATTTGGGCTAGACTTTTTCCTCTTTCCAGAAAGAGTCCTAATTAACATTAAGCAGGAAGCATAGGGAGAAATTCAGATTTTATCAGTTCCTTTGGATGCCACTCAGGAGAAGAAGCATCATTATATCCAAAAGCAACAGAATAAATTGAAAATGAAAAATAAAAGCATTGTTATTGATAAAATCAGTAATCCGGAAAAATAAACCAAAGAGGGACAAAATAAGCATGACATGGTAGTGCACACTTGCAGTCACAGCTATTTAGAAAACTTAGGGAGGAGGTGTGTAAGTTCAAGGCTAGCCTGAACAACATAGCAAGACCCTGTCAAAATATATAAAGGGCTGGGGCTGCAGCTGAGTGGTAAAACTAAGGGTTCAGGTTCAATCCCCAGTAACACACACACACACACACACACACAGATGAGGGCTAAAATAATGGGAAGAATCTCAAAATATGTCCATTGCAGAGAGGATAAACTTTTAAATCTGGTTAAGTTATTAATTCAATTAATTGTTTAAATTAAAACCCTGAGCATCTGTCATGGTAACCTACTTTTCTTTTTTATTTTCCTTTCCTTAATGCTTTTGGGGATCAAGCCCAGGGCTTTGTGCATGTTAACTACATACTCCCAAGTAGTACACTCTCACCCCTCCCCCACAGTATCCTTTAAAGCATTGTTAGAGTCTGTAAACAAGTCAAAATAACACCTGGCATTTTGCCAGGGGAATGTTAAAGTTCGTAAACAAGTCTGGATGGTGCCTGGCAAAATGTCAGAGGGAGTGGTTTGAGAAGTAACAAAACTGAGCCATTAGGTGTAGAGATTCCTGATTGGTTGACTGATGTATCTAGTTTATGCTAATTAGATAAGCTGTGTGGAATGTATAAATACTGCTCCTGTCCTGCAATAAACGGCTCCTACTCCTGCTGTATCAACGTACACAAGTTATTCGTCACCCCCCGGTTATTTTGCTGCAGCCAGCCGGACGGCGGCAAAGCATCATTGGGTAATCTCCATCAACGGAAACAGGGACATATCTTAAGTTGCTAAGGCAACAAGAGAAAATTTGAATATATTTTTGTAAGAAGTAAGCTTAATGCTTCAGCAACCAAAAAAAAAAATCTTTAATAGGGCATTCTAGCTCAACCCTAGCAGAGATTATGTGCAGACTTGTCAAGAAGGTCAGCTTCCAAATATCCTGAGAAAAGGTAGTGATTCTTCAGAGGAAAATTTGGAAAAGTAAAACTGCCATCTCTCAGGGTTCAGATGTATTTCTAGGTCAAGGGCTTAGGAAGAGTTATCTTCTTGCACAGATATCTAGATGGACACAAAGTATCTTATAATTAAAATCAGACTTATTCCACTCCTGGGATTGTTTAATTATTTATGGAACTGGTAGAAATTTGAGAAATTTTCACAACAATTACCCTTCTATTACACAGATGGTGGTAATTTAACTCCACTTTTGTGGTAGACAATTTCTTAGTTCTTGGAAAACCACACATATGGATCATTTACTTGTTCAAGTGTTTTGAAGAGACTATAATCAGAAATAAAAGTGTCCCAGAAGCTGTGGAACTTAGGTGCTAAAATGTTTGATGTGCTAATGTGAATGTTTGTTGATGCTGGGCACACATGCATTTCCAAATACTGTTTCTTTCAGAGAACATCTATTTCCAAGTCTGGATTTAGAGTGATATGCTTCCAAAATAGCAAATATCTTGTGGAGTTACATGTGCTAACTCTTTTCTCCTTTGTCACAAGAGAAAAAAAGTGTTTATTGATGCCACAAAAATTTTCATGCTGCAAAATTTAAGCATTAATGTCTGTCCTTCTTTAAATAATTCTCATCAGTTTTTGGCATTGTTCCACCCCTTCCTTCCTAACATGATCTTCTGAAATCTACATTGACTAGAAAGTGTTGGGTTAAAAGTTAGTAAACACTACAGAGTCTGGGCTCCCAGCCCCATTTTACACAGGGTAAGCTCTGCACATCTACAAGACTCAGATTCATTTGTTAGTGTGTTCTTTATGGTTACAAGAAAACATAGAGCCAGATCTAGGGAGAATTACTTCCTCATGGACAACCAGGAAGAAATGAAAAATTTTCTTTCCTTATAGAAGAATCAAAATACTCATTTTCTTACTGAATGGTGTAGATTAGAACGGAATCTTATAGTCAAGATAATGCAATGTATTACTTGACCCAAGTCAAGGCTACTGAAGCCAACTACTGACCTAGCCAAGAGAGATAAGATTAACCTGACAGGTTTATACTGAGACCCTTTCTGGAAATGGGGTGGGATCAATCCAGTTCAAATTCTACAGATGCCACACTAGAAAGAAGGGATGAAATGGAAGATGCTAAGTCACAAACAAGGTCAGTCACCACTTGTTACAAAAATTCTGGAGGTTATCCCTGATTCTCCATTTATTTATTTATTTATTTATTCATAATTCAGTCCTTCCAGAAATCTTGGCAGTTCTTCCTTTAAAATAATTTGCAGTTCAGGTGGCTTCTCATCTTTTCTGTGCCTTCTGCCCCAGTACTAACACTACTTTTAACTGAATACTGCAGGAACTCAGTCATCTCCTATCACTATTCTTGTTTCCCCTATAATTTATCCTCCTCAAAAGAAATGAGGTTCTTTTTTTGAATTTAAGATATATATATTTGCTGTCTGCTCAAAACCTTAAAAATGGTTTCACATAGCACAAGAAAATCCATTACAGGTCTTGGTTTCCTCTGTATTTTTCAAGGCATATTTTAGAACATGTTCTACATTTTCATTGCACTCCACAAACATTGACCAAGTTCATTCCCATGCTGGGGAGGATCATTTTCTCTTCTTTTGACCTGAAGCTCTGTTCCTACAGTTATTTTCTTGGCAACTCTTTCTTACTTTTAGGTCCCAAATCAAATGCCGCCTTCTGTATTAGATGTGGTTGTCTACCTCCATTTTCCCTTTGCCTGGCTGGGCCACCCATCTCCAGCTGATGGATGTATTATTAACAACTGGTAGCTTCCACTTTTTCTAAAGAATTGTCCTCTGTTCCTGGGCCTTAGAAACAGTGTTTCCCCCATCAGGGATTAGAATGCAGCCAATGACTGATGACAGGAATATTAAAAAAAAAAAAAAAGTTTAGCCTTTTCCTCAATTCATGTTCTAGAGCTCCTAGTGAGATAAGCCGAAAGAGACCCCAGCTGGGATCACATCCCTTTTTAGCTTTCTTTGCCTGCCCTCTTTTCCCCCCAGTTCCCCTTCTCCTGAGAGCATTCCTTAAACATATGACTCATAGGACTTTCCACCTTGTTCTCTGCTTACCCTGCATAAGATTTCTCTCAAGAGAGGCTATGTTGACATCGAATTTAAATAGAACACCATCCTTTCTATTTCACCTCTCTTTTATTTTGGTTCTAACACAAAACATTCTGAAATTGTTTTTTAACTTATTTACTTTTTAAAAAAAATCTGTCTCCTAAACATGCAATTGTTATAGTTAAAGCTTCGTCCCGGGGTTTCATGAACTGACTTCCAGACCACTCACATATAATCAAATCAAGCCTTTATTGAAGCACACCAGTGGTGGCTGACCAGAACATAAAGCTGTTCCCCTGATCGGCCCCGAACAATTTCAAGGGTACTCCTTATAAGCCTGAAAAACGCAAAAGGGATGTTTGGGGGGTCTAGCCAATGCAAGCAAGCCAGGTTACAGAAGCGGAACAGTGCAATCAAGCGGAGGGAAGCCTAACCAATCACAGTTAGCCCAGTCACCCCAGTTACAGAAACAGATCCCCGTTACTCTAGTTACAGAAACAATACCCCATTAGGTAGTTCCATGTTCTTAAAGGTTTCTATAGCAAAAGGAAAAGAACATTTTGCCCCAGTCATGACTCTTCTACTTGGCATGGTAGTTTTACAGGATGAAGTCATAAAACAAAATGGAGTCACATTTGCTCCTACTATCACAAAATAAAATCCAGGATATATATATATATGCCTATGTATATTTACAGTCAAAGTTGATTAAATGATAGAGTGCAGGCTTCAAGCTTGGATAAGGCAGGAAGTACTTTCTTTCTTTGGACTTGAATCTCTTGCCTGGCCTCTGAGATGGGTAGATGTTTCCTTTAATATAGCAACAATAAAGGGGAGAAGCGATCTCAACCACAGAGACACAGATTGAGAGCAAGGTAGTTAGATAGCTCTGAACCTTACCAGTAAATCAATCCAAGGCATCCTATCTGTAAAAGATACTTAAGGGAGACTCAACGATCTAGACTCTAAAAGTATCAGACCAGAGATTTCGAAGTGCAAACTTAAGGGACAAGTTGACCTGGAGGCATTTTGTTCAGCTTGTATTGTTTGTTAAGTTTCCACTATGCTTGCTGACACTCAAAGAAAAATGTTACATTTGTATAAATATCCAGATTTGCAGCCCTCTCGGGAAAAAACATACTATCATACCCACAGGGCCATAAACTTCTAGGACTGAGTAGCTGCAGCCCCATTTCAGCTGGTGTGAGGTTGCCCACCAACTTTCCTCCTTATTTTGCGTAATATACTTGGTCTCTATAAGGCTTTCAGTTGTAATCCCCGTAGTGTCCAATTGAAAACTGCTTTTATAATTCTAAATTTTTTTCTTTGAAAAATCCCTTGTTGGGAACTTTTAGCTTGTCTTGGGCTGTGCTGTGAGTGACTGAAGGAAACATGAGAGTGGTAATCAGGAGATTTTTAAACCACTCATAACTTAGTGCAAAATTTAACCTGCATAAAGAGGCCAGGCTAAGAGAAGCCAGTAAGAGCTGAAGCTCAGCCAGAACTCTGTGTGCCAAGCAATGTACCCTGGAAAGAGTCAGCTTCAACCAGAAAAAAAGGGGTATCCCTTTCAAAAACATCTACCTCTTTGTAACTAATTGGCCAGTGGTGAACCATGCAAGAGCCATGTCCCTAAACAAGCCACCATGGTAGATCAGGAAGAGTCCTTGCAGGTATTCTTTATGATAGTACAGGCAGTGGCTGGTGGGTGAAATGATTTCCCAGCACCTAACACATCAGAGGCTCAATCAAGAACTCAGATGGAGATAGAAACAAGAGGGATGCTCTCCCAAAAGAAAACTGAACTTTAAGATGGCTGTGGGCTTTCTGAGTTAACTGATAAATTACTTCATTAAAACCCAGAGGCATAACAATTTAGAGGGATTCTGTCTTAATTTGCTTTCCAGAAGTTTTTTTCAGTTTCATATACTTTGCTTATCTAAACTTGAGATGCATTTAACTGTTTCTTAAGTAAATATATTACCCCCAAATAATAGCTCCACCTTCTGTAGGGATTGAAGTTGCTGTCACATAGAATAGCTTCACTGACTTTTCTGAGTGTTGTTAGACTAAGACAAAAAATCAGCAAGTAAAATAAATCAGATTCCTAGGTGATTTCAGATACCAGTCACACAGCCAAGTACACTTGTTCTAAGCCCTTGTCTCTGTGCTCATTTTATTTCTTGCCCTTTGTGATAAGACAGTCTTCCACTTGATCCTTGAAGGAATCAACAGTGTGTCTTGTCAGACGGACATCTTGTCAGCAGAATGGCAGTACAGCATCTCTGTGATGCCTTCCTCACTACCTGGAATTCATGTTCACTTTTGCATTGCTGATTGGCATTCCACATCCTGGATGGTGCTAATGATGGTATCAAATGAACATATTCTTTCACATTTTGGAGACAATGCTGGAAAACTGGTGCTCATGCTGAGCTGAATCTAACAGTGCTGGTCAAGAATCTCATCACCCAGAGAAAACTGGTGAAATGGAGAGATTTGCAGTAAAGGCAGCTGCTTTGTGGCCCTGCATTGCACAAGATCTTAAAAACTGGGAATCTGATAGATTATCTAAGAGGGAGATTGTTATGTGTTGAATTGTCTACTCAAAATTCATGTATTGAAGTTCTCACTCTAGCTTTAAAATTAGATCTTGTCTGGAAATAGGATCAATGCAGACGTAATTGGTTAAAATAAAGTCATGCTAGAATTGAATGGGACCTTAATCCAATGAAACCAGTATCTTCATTAAAAAAAAATGTCAAGAGTCAAACATATGCACAAGTAGAATTCTTTGTCAAGATTGCAGCTATGTGCTGCCAAAAAGCCAAGGAACTTCCAGAACATAGGAGAGAGACCTAGAACCTTTCCTAGCCTCCTCAGCAAGGGCACAACTTCGATGACATATTAATTTCAATTTTAAACTTATGACTTCTGGAACTGTAAACCCTGCCATTTTTTGATGACACCTAGTTTGTGGTACTTGATCAGACAGCCTTAGGAAACTAGCACAGTGATGTTCTGAGTTGAAAATTTTGGATTGGGCACCATTATCCTTCATTAAACTGTGAATTTATTAGGTGGGAGACAATGTTGGGCATTGTGATAAATTTCAAAGAAACATAAACTTCATTTAGTTTTTTTGGTGAACACAAATTTAAGTGCACATAGTAATTTATTAATAAATTAGAGATAAATGGAAATAAAAGTGATAATGTGCTATAAGTGAGCAGAAAAAGGCATGGTATACCAGCCTTCTAGACCATTCTCTTCGTTATCAGTGTTGTCTTTCTTTTCACCCCATGCAGGATTTTCATGCAGGTACCTGACTGCTCCTACTCCAACCTCCCAGGGAGTTCCTATTGGACCTACCATTCTGGGAAAATAGCTTTTTCCAATTATTGCTTCTACTGGGGTTCATCTACCTTGGATATATACTATCCAAGAATGAATATTGTGTTACATCTGAATTAGCATTTTTCCTGGGTTCTAGCCCCAAATTGAACAAATTTAAGACTTTCTTTGAGTCTTGATTTTTTTTTTAATTTGGAAAGATGTGAATTTTTACTCTTCTCCATTCTATTTCAAAATATTGGGGTGAATAACAAATAAGGAAGAATATCTTGAGGTGTGTTGGAATTCTGTAATATGTAATATGTTTAATATAATTACATTTAATTTAAAAATTCTTCTTTTACAGAGCATCCCTGAGAGACTTAATTATCTTCAACAAAATGGAGAAACTTGAAATCTTTCATTCAACAAATTAACAAAGCTTAAAAATCAGGTAACCTCATTTACTTTTTGCCAAAGTTTAGTAAGTTACCCTGTTTTGCACGTTTTGCAAATGAGGGTACAGAAACTTGAAGAAATGAAGTAAGTTTGATTATAAGGGGCCAGAGGTATAGTGTGAAGTCAAGTTTACTGCTCATCTAATTGCATTTGATAAACCCTAAGCATGACATTTTATACCACTCAGTGCTTTCTAGAGCTTTTAGAATTAAGCCCTAATGCAAGTGACCGTAAGTTCCATCCTTATTGATGACGAATGAGATTTTGACATTGAAGTTGAAAGTCCTCAGACATATCAAGCTTTCATACATTCTTCTAGACATACCATAAAGAACTATGCTCTGTCAGGAGAGAAGAAATAGATCAAATGAAAATATATCAAAAATATTATGAGGCTATAGTTAGAAACTTGAGTTGAATATACCATTAATATGTGTCTCTTATGTCCTGGGTTGAGTGCACTACATTTCTTGAAGAAGGACACTATGCTGGGAATATTTCTAGAATAAATCCATTCCTAGCTTTGATGGAGAAAATAAAATCACTGTTTATGTTTTCTCTTCTCATTATGTATAACCTTGATGCTTGAGACTGGATATTAAAAGAGGAGAAAAAAAGAAGTATTTTAATAATAAATGCCATAGGTTCTGTCTAGAGTTGTAGAAGTCAGGGACACATGGACCCTTCAGTTTTGGGATTATTATGCAAGATTGTCAGTAAATTTTCAAGTTCACATCCTTCTTGGTGGTTGGAGTTGTAAGTGGAGGATGAGGAAGGAATGAACTTCCTCAAGCTTTAGTCTTGACACTTGGGATAATCCCACGACATGCCATCTTCTGCCTCCTTGTCTTCTTTGATACTGTTGCACAGAACTGGCTTCCAGTCTCCCCACTTCCTTGCAGCACAGACCTGTTCATTTCTGGCTCTACTTACTATGATATCAGTTATAAGATACCATTGATCACCTTAGTGGGAGATCTCAGGCACTATGTAACCAGCTTCATATCTGCTACTCTACTGTAATGGTTTGGAAATGAAACCATCCCTTAAAGAGCTACTGTGTTAGGTAGGCTTCCCAGCTACCATGAGATTCTGCACACAAGAAGTACCCCTTTATTGGCTTTTACATTCTGTTCCTATCTCTGCTTATATTCTTCTCCATTAAACTGTGAGTTTCTCAAGAACTGAGACCATTTCTCATTTATCTTTGTATCCTCGCAGTGCAGTTGCAGGCCAGAACATAGCTCAAAGAATGTTGAAAGAACAGATGAATATTTTTGCTTGTTAGAAAATGTTTTTCCAGAGACATGAGGTGGGAGGGAAAGGGAGAGAAAAGGGAAACTGCATGGAAATGGAAGGAGACCCTCATTGTTATACAAAATTACATATAAGAGGTTGTGAGGGGAAAGGGGAAAAAAAACAAGGGAGAGAATTAAATTACAGCAGATGGGGTAGAGAGAGAAGATGGGAGGGGAGGGGAGGGGGGATAGTAGAGGATAGGAAAGGTAGCAGAATACAACAGTTACTAAAATGGCATTATGTAAAAATGTGGATGTGTAACCAATGTGATTCTGCAATCTGTATTTGGGGTAAAAATGGGAGTTCATAACCCACTTGAATCTAATGTATGAAATATGATATGTCAAGAGCTTTGTAATGTTTTGAACAACCAATAAAAAAAGAAAAAAATTAAAAAAAGAAAAGAAAATGTTTTTCTATTCCACATTTAAGCTTAGCTAATTAGCATTGCTACCTATTAAGTAAACCTCACTTGCTTACTAGTATTAGAGCTGTTTTCACACTAAAATATTAAAAAACATGCCAAGATCTTTCCACCTAGGATTTTTTGCAGTTTCATTTCTCCTTTCTGACAATCTTTTCTATCATGCTCTGCAGGGCTAACTTATACTCACCTTTGAGGTCTCATGTTTCAAATCATATCCATTAGGAAATTTCTCAACTGATAGACTGGGTCAAGGTCCTGTTTGACATTTTAAAGGACCCAAATTCTCTTTCATGGCATCTATCATAATTGTAAATGGTTTTTATCTTCATTTCTTTACTCTTTATTCATATTGCATTAAGAGTTCTATGGAGGCAGAGTCTATTTAGTTTTCTTTGTTTCTAACATCTGTCACATAATTCATTTTCAATAAATATTTTTGACAAATTAACTTACTGAATGAAAACGTGGTTTTCAGTTATTTCAAAAACACAGTTATGAATCCCAGAATGTAAATTTAAGCTCCCCCACCACCTCTAGGTAGCTGGGTATATGTAAATTATTTTATATTCTACATGAGGATATTGAGACCCAAACTAACAAAACTTTTACTAGATTATATAAGAGAGAAATAGCAGGTATAGGCTCATTTACAAGCAGTCTTGCTTTTTCCTCCCACTCCATTGCAACTGGGCTTGAGAGTTAATGTGCCTTGGGCTAATGGTGACAGACTAATTTCCACCCTACACAAATGGAGATAGACAGGCCTTCCCCCATTCCCTTTTTATAAATCTTAAAGAAGCAATCCAATAGCCTCTGATGGAAAGATGGCTTTTATCTGTGACATTTATTCTCATGCACACTTTTGTTGGCTTTGTGCAGAAGAACTTCATTTGGATTCATAAACCTATTCATAAATGTGCATAACTCCATCTTTACCTTGACTTTATAAAATAAAAGCATTTCCCAAAGCTATTGCATTGAATTCTGTGTATTCAGAAAACTGAAATGTCCTTGACAATTATGACAATATCTTCATTGGCAGCACAGAGATTAAAAACTAAATATATTCAAAGGCAGAAGAGCAATAAAACAGGTTTTCTGGAGTTGAGGGGATTTATATTGGCTTGATCATTTTTTTAAAATGCAAAACCATATAATCTATCTGTCAATTCCCAGAATAAATAGATATTGACATTTTATATTTGCTTCAAATATTTTTTTCAATTTAAAAAAATGCTAAATTTAAAATTTGTTATGCTTTGCTAAATATTTTTCTTCCTTCTTCTCCAGAGCAACTATGAATGTCTATATGTACCTTTCCTGTTCATGTTTTTTCTTCTTACTACAAAGTATGTAATATATTTTTTATAAATATATATATAAATCATTATATTTTACATAAATAGTATTTTATAATGTTCATTGTTCTACACTTGTTTTACATCATATGATATTTATAAAATACAAGTAAATAATGTCAATAATCAATCTGTAGTAATCTAAAAATAACTTGAGATATATTTCCAAATGGCCCATTATGATGGATCTGATACTGAAGACATATTTGAAGAGTTAACACCTTTTATTACTTAGCGTCTTGGGATAAAGGAGTAAGTCACATATATGCATATGTGACTTAACTAATATGCAGGGTGCTGTGCTAAGCATATATGTCATTGAGTTTAAACACAAAACAAATTACAAATTGGGTATCAGAGTACCATATAAGATATGGAAAATGGAGGTTCCAAGAAATTGATTTACCAAAGTCACATAGTTATGCATAGGCTGTGGATTGTAGTGATGAAAAGCACTGGATCTGCAACCAGGCGGCTTGTGTTTACATGCCAACACCACATTAAAGCTTTATGATATTGTATACATGAGTTTCCTTCTCTGTGCCTAAGTTCCCTCATCTATAACATTGAGTTTACAAGAATACCTACCACAAAATGTTATTGTGAAAATCGAATGTGCGTATAAACCTATTATTATTGCTAAATCTTCTTTCACGTCCTTCTTTCAAATAAAATCAAAGGCACATAACATTTAAACACACAAAAAGTAAAAGACAGAAAACAAATACAATAAATAAAGGACATAAAACCAGCAAATGAGCCCAAAAGTGTTAAGCTCCCAAACGAAGGAGATAAAGAAGAAAATCTCAAGAGCTCTAGGTTTTTTCATATCCAATTCCAATTGTTGCTCATGAGCTCACGTATCAAGAAAAATAATCCTCAAACTCTTAGAAATATAAGGATCTGTATCAATTCATAGAGGGCAAATTAATAAACATGCCTTCAAATATGATTTAATAAGACAAGAAAGATTTCTTCATTTTGTTTTCTCTTGGTGAAAGCCAAGGTTTTTATTGACAAGAATGCTGCTGAATGTGGGCAGAGCACAGAGTGATATGTCTCGATAATGCCATTTTTAGGTGCTTAAGAAACCTTAGAGAAGCTCAAGCATTTTAAGGGAATGAATAGCATTAGACCAACCTTTACAGATTAATTGCTTTTGACAGCATTTGAATGAAAATTCAGGTTTCAAGTCTTGGATAAGGACAGAAAAGAAAAAAAGAAAATCCCTTCCAATAACTTCAGTGCAAAATGCACTTAATCTCAGTAGCTACTATGTATTGTTAAAACTTAAGGATGTGACATATAGGGTAAGGGAAAAAAATGGGAAAGGAAAATGCACAGGTTATAAGAAGCCCAGGGGAATAACACAACAGAGAGAAATTTGAAGAACTGGAAAATGCCCTTAGAAGCTTAGATCAAATTTTCAGCAGAAGAGTATATGCTGATTTCCCCCAATGACTTAGACTCCCTGCAACTGGGGGGTCTCTGTGAATCAGAAAAGTTTCCTTACTTAAATTAAAAAAAAAAAATGACACGGAAGCATTCTGAAGTCAGTCTATCTTTGGGAGTTTTAGGGTTTAAGAAAAACCCTTTCTCCTGGTTGCTAGTGAAAGCCTGATGTGCGGATCTGCTTCTCCTGGTCACATCTGTGTGGCCTCAATGGGCAACTGGAAGACATAAGAAACTGGGTCTTTCATCTCAGTACTCTTTCCCCAGAGCTTCACATAGTGTAGGTGCTTAATAAGCAATTATCGAGTGAAACCCCAGGAAAGCCAATTTCCAGTAGTATTCTCTGTAGACAAACTCAGGAATAATACGCCACAGATGGTAACTTGATCATTCATAATGACTATAGTTAAATATATGCATGCGTGACTTTGAATATCTCAAAATTGTCTACACAAGGAGAAAAATGAAAGGAAAGGGCAGCAAATATTAACACACAAAAATCTTTGTAACAACGTTGGTTACAATAGCCAAATATTAGAAATAGCTAAAATACTCATAAATAAGGTATGGGATGAGTAGTTTAAATATAAAGTCAGTGTGTTGCTTAATGATGGTGATATGTTCTAACAAACACATCAGGTGATCTTGTCATTGTGTGAGCATCATATAGTGCACTTACACAAGCCTAAAGGTGTATACAGGTTAATCACTCCATGTGGGTTCTTGACTCAATTAAGAGAAGCAGCAAACCAAGATACACTTCACTGCTACTGCAGTGATGTGGTGTATTGCTTAACAATAAATTTTTTCCAAGAAATATGGAGTAAACTCTAAAATAACAATAAAAAGTACAATACAGTAAATACATTGATCCATAAAATATTAGTATATTATCAAGTATTATGTATTGTACATAACATTATGTGCTACACTTTTATACATAATAGAACTGCAATATGTGTCTTTACTCTGGAATCTTACAAATGTGTAGTAAGTAAATTTTTTGGTGTTGACATTGTGTAGGCTTTATGCTACCTATCAAAAGAAAAATTTCCAGCTCTTTTGTAACTTATAGAACCACCATTGTATTGCAGTCCATTACTAATGGAAACATCTTAAGGCCTACACACAACTGTGGTTGATATCACTTAGTGGAATATTAAAAATGAGAGAAATCTATTCAAATAGGGAAATATACATACCATGCTATGGAATGAAGAACGTAGGTTGAAACAGTAAATGAAGAGTAGTTTCAAATTTGCAAATTACAAAATATGTTTAAGTTTTCTGTGTGTTTTTAATATTTTTGAAATGTTGATCATGCTTTTCTCAAGATAGCAAAATTATTGATTACCTTTATTTTCATTTTTTTAATACTGAACTCTACTTAATGAATCTCCCTCACACCAAGTACTACATTTATATTGCCTGGAGAATCTTTAAGAAGTTAATGACACTCATAGGCCTGGTCTCCTCATCTAGAAAATAGAAATGCTAATAATGAAGCATGGTCTTCCAATTTTACAAGACAAATGTGATCATAGAATTGTATAAGCATGTTGCAAATTGCAAAATACTAGATACATTTAATAGTGATGAGTAAAATGAGGAGAAAGGAAGGACAAAGAGTAAAAAGGGATGATGGCTTTGTGGTTGGGTTAAGAGAAAACAAATGTGACTGGTGGTAATATTTGAAGACATCCATTGAGCAATTCTACACAAAATGTGAATATTGGGTCATGGAGTTGGGAAAATTACATAGTTTGGAGTCAAGATATTTTCATTCCTGCCATCAAATTTTGAAGAGATGATACATGAAACCTCCTTTAGAGTTAGGTTGGGTCTATTTGTTTCTTTATGAAGTTGTTGGTAGGAAGAGAAAATGTATCCCTTCAATTCCCACCTACCAAACCACACTTGCTGTAGACAATTTGAGTGGTTAATACGGGGGTAGTTTTTGAAGTAATAAATAACTTATTTAGTCAATTTCTTAAATAAAAACCTGATTTAAAATAAACACATACCTAATGTGATTATTTATCTCAAGACCATAACAATCTCTGTACCCCCTAGATCAAGTGGGTTTTCCTTTTTTGTAATATTGGGGTTTTGACATAATCATACAAGCATGAACATATATATATATATACATATATATATATATATATATAAGCATGAACAAATATATATATTTGTAGATGGACACAACACCTTTATTTTGTTTATTTATTTTTGTGTCATGCTGAGGAATGAACCCATGCTAGGCAAGTGCTCTACCACTGAGCCACTACCACATCCCCAGGTTTTCCTTTTTGATTTTCAGTTTTATCATTTTTAAAATAATTTGTGTCAACTAAATCATTGTATAAATCCTTTGAGCAATACAGTTTTATGTGTCTCAGATTCTATTTATTCTACACACATACATTCTATAGATTGCATTTAGATATATAGATTCTGTAGATTGTATATAGCATTCGTTTTCTACACATCCATAAAATGAGAAATCAGAGCTCAATGATCACCTCTCCAGTGGCAAAAACACGCAACTGGCTGCCTTGCTCCCTGCCAAGTGGTTTGGCTAAAACATTGAAACATAATGCCATTGCTCCATTTTACCTAGGAAAAGTTAATCAGATTTTCCAGACTTCCATTTGTTTCATTTGTAAGCTGGGAATAAATGAATACCTACTTTGGAGGGTCATTTTTAGAGTTACATAAGATACTATAGAAAAATGAGTGGTAGTACCTAGCATAAGTTATGTGAGCAATGAAAATTAGGTGGCAGTCCTGAACTGACAAGTTTCAAATTTGTTTCCAAATTTTCTTTAAATTTAGCAGGAGTTATAACAATACTGTCATTGAATGATAGAATTTGACTCAGAGACCTATTTAGTTTTAAACTCTCCCTAGGAAACCATGTCTCACACAATCTAAAGAATGCCATATTATTCCATTAAATCCCAAGTGGCTGAACAGGTTATTACTCTTCAGCCTAGACTTGGCTTCATTGGAGCATCCATCAGTCAAATTCACATCAAAGCTACCAACTAAGATAAAACCAAACTAATGTACTCCTTTTTACAAAAGGATAAATAGAGCATTTTATTGACACTTTTTTCCTGCAACAAAATGAGAGTTCACGCTATTTTTATTCATCACAACAAAAGCTATGGTCATATTACATCACTTTGAGACACAAAGCAAAAAGATACTTTTATTTTCTTAAGGTCAAGAATGGTTTGCATTTTTTAACAAACTTGATGGTTTACATTTGCAGTAGCAGGGCCTCCAGTCACTAGCACAATACAATGAACAGATCAAATATCGAGAACAGACAATTAAATACACCAATAATATTTGGAGTTGAATGGGGAAATGCATTATTATTATTTTAGAACATTATAAAGAGATCTGATGTTAACTTTTTTGAAAGGAAAAAAAAATCATTCCAACCACCCAGAAAAGCTACCACAAGCAAAATGAAGATAATATACAGACAGGAAATTTTATGCATTGCACTTATTGCTTGGTACACAAATGTTGCAATTCCTGTTGAGTTATATTAAGAAATGGCAAGCAAAATGCCTCTTCCCCATCTAAAATTCTATGACTCTATGAAAGTAGAAATTGCAATTCCCTAACCCGACATTAGGCGTATGCTATTTTTGGTTTTGTGTGAAGATTTTTTTATAATGTTTCTGTGTGTATGGATATGTATAAGATATATAGATATATATAGATATAATTTTAATATAATTTATTGTCCTATATATTTAAGACAAATATCTCTTAGGTGGGACTTTAAATAATAAAATTGTCTACTTACAATATCTCTATTAAGTTTATTTTTTCATATTATATATAGCTCTGTGGCACAAGTGTCATATAGTATTTAATTATTAAGGAAGAAGAATATCTAAATCATTTTCTATTCCTTTTGTTGTTAATATTGCATTATAAGGGCTATACCTTCATAGTAAATTTCTTATTAGATTCTTTATGGTGTATATATTTTTTCCCTAATGCAAGTTACAACCAGTACAAAGTTGTAATAAAAATACATTGAAGTCTATTTCTTTTATATCTTTTTTTGCAAAAAAGTTATGTGATATGCTACATGAAAAGTTGAATTTTATTGAAATGTGAAGTGTTTTTATACTGTTAGGTAATGAATGGAAGAACATGAAGCATACCCCTCACTTTACAAGTTTTCTTTCACAAAAATAAGTGTTTGTGCCCAAGCATTTCATATAAAACACTGCAAGATATCTATTCCTTTTGAGGATCACAAAATATTCCACATTATGCAATCTTGATAATTATTCATTTCAACTTGCTAGCTGCTAATACATAATATATTTCTTCAATTGAGTTATATCTCAATTCCATAATTTACACTTAATTTTGTCAACTTCTGATGCAACCAATTTGACAGTTTCTTTTTTAAAACACAGAACTTTCTGTATGATATCTTGCAGCACAGGGTAACAAGTATATAAGTGCATTTTGCATGATCAAGTAGCTTTGGCTTCCTAACTTTTGTAAGATGAGATGTGCCAACTGTTTTAGTTGTGCTTTATTAAATGGTGATGAGTTCTAGCGCATATGAATCCAATGAATCCTACTTGTTTCTATAGTGAAACCCTAAATCACAAACACAAGAATGGAGGACCAATATGGAAATGATGTAATTTCACAACTTCTACAGATTGCACTTGATGATAATTTCATGAATTTGTTTGATTTCATTTTTACAGCAAGACTTGCCTTGTTGATATGTTTACATGTTTACACGACATGTTTTTAAATTTTTTGTGCAATCACAATTTAATCACAAACACTAAAAATAAATCCAGCAAGTAGTTTTGTTATGAATAATCATCTCGGTCTTTATAGGTATATGAGTTTTGTACTTCTTCTTGTACGAATTCCTCTTTCTTTTCCCAACCATTAGGCCAACCTCCATTGGCCTGTGTTGTGGCACCATAAGACTTGGTGGTACCATAATTTATATAATTCTGAGTAATGTCCCCTGTTTCCTCATCAAGTTCATCTTCATGGATAAATCCACATTTTTCTTCACTTGTTTCTTCAGGGTCTGCCCAGGGTTGCTTCTCTCCTGAGGCAAATATTGCATAAAATATAACTCCGCCATAGTGGACAAGTGCAGCGATCAGGAAGACATACTGCCACTCTTCACGTGACTGCAGGGACAAGACATGGTGCTGTGAGAACAAACCCTAAGTGACTGAAAAGCTTAGCATCTGATCTGAATGCTCCGCCATTATAGTTCTCATTACTACTGGATCTGATCATGCAAACATTTTTCTAGAACCTTTTTATAAAACTATTTCTTTCATTATTTAATTTTTTAATTAAAAGTTCTAAAGTGAAACTCTAAATATATCTACACCCTGCTGATTTAAAAAAGCTCTCATATTCTCTTTGTATTTTCATATACTTATCTTTTTTTTTCTTACTCCTTTGTTTATCTCCTTCTGTTAAACTATAATTTTGAAGCTCTACATGTATGTTTATAAGGAGAAATAGCTAATATTAATATTCTCCCATGGACAACTACAGGAGATTCAAAATTGAGGCTTACAAATAAAGCTGAGAAATCTTCTGCTTGCCTATTTTAATAAGCTAGGGGTAATCTTGTTGTTGTTGTTGTTGTACCAGAAACACCAGAAATACATGTTATATACAAGGACCTCGGTACACTCCCTAGCACCACAAAAATTTTTAAAAGAAATAGGTGTTAAAAGTTGTCAAAGAACAACTTGCTTATTGATTGGGAAAATGGACTCTTTCAGAATTTCTGGGAGAGGTTTTCCTATGGATCTCAATTATCTTTCCTACTCAGAAATATGGTGATTGAATCACATTCAGAAGGAGCATACCAAGGTAGACATAGTAACTTTTTCCAATCATGACAAAGAATTTTCTATAACTGAATATCTATCCTGGTCCATCTTACCTTATTTTTGGTCATTGCACCAACAATGATAGGGCAAACCATTCCTGACAATGTGCCAACACCATTCGAAATGCCCATTAAGATACTGGCATATCTTGGAGCAATATCCAAGTGGTTGACATTGAAGCCTGAAATACACAATAAGCTTTGACTCAGGGAGTCACTGATCTCTTAGAAATAAATATCTGTAGAGAATCATATCACAGCTCAACACATAGCAGGTACTTATCATGTTCTGATTATTTAGCTCAGGAATACAGTGGCAATGAATGAGTTATGATTTCTTATTCAGTATTTAACATGTAATGCTCAAGCCATAGAATAAGGGAAATGTTCTATTAAGAAACAACAGCAAGAAACAATCAGTACACAAGGAAAAAAGTAAATAGTAACACATCTAAATAATATTTCCTAAATGTCTTAACTGTTACTCAATATACAAAGTTTAGATATATGTATTTATATAGCCACCTGCCAAAATCAGGACATCATACACATAAGAAAGAAAAATGTGTCTTACCAGATATAGCAAATCCACTAAACCCCACTGCAAGCACCAAGAATGAGATTGCTACACCTCTAGTATGAGAATAGCCAACAACCAGAAGCAATGTGGCTTCCATGCCAAAACCTTCAGGAGCAAACAATGGAAGTATTTCAGAAACTTGAGTGAATTTGACCAATGATCCAAAATTGCTAAAAATGTTCATTCTTACTGATCTAGACATTCCACACACCAGAAAACTTAAATTTTAAAATGACAATAATAGCAATAAATTATGCCAGTGATTGCAGGTACCTTCCTTGTGTTTTAATTTTGTAAATACCCAAAGCAACATAAAGTTTCAGTGGTTGGAAAGGTTTAGTTACAATGAATAGAAACAATAATATTATGCAATGCACCAAAACTAGGAGTTATGAAAGTTTGAAGTAAGGTAGGGAAATACTTTAAAACGACTGCTGAAGGCACAAATTCAGTTGCAATTAATTAGTTTCATCTGTGCAGGAGAAGTTATCCTCTCATGTAGATCAGAACTTACTGAACTAAAACCATGTCCTTACTAGGACACACGCACTTACCACCACAGTTCATGATCTTTCTCACTGTAGTTGTTGAAAGAATTTGCTTGCTTCTTAGAAAATCTGCAATTTGTCCTCCAATAGGCACAATGATTGTCATGACTAAGTGTGGCACAGCAGAGAGCATGCCGACCTGATGAAAAACAAGAAGGGGGAAAGATGTACGTGGCCATAAGTATGTGGGCGATTCAATGGCCATGGTTTCTGAATCCATCTTCAACTCTTCACGAAAAAAGGGAGGCAAAATGTTGTCTCCAAATGACCTCCTACTCATTCCTAGACAAAGCAATACTTCCACTGAATAAATAATAAAGACCAAGCAAGCTTACTTTGATCCCTTTTGTTCTTCATGAAGAAGGAAATTTTTTTAGTGCTATGTTGTGACTCAGTAAATTTTGAGTTCATGAATTAACTCTTCTGGATCTTATCATTGAATGATACACATTTGTTTGTCATTTTATATTCCTACATATGTTTACACAGATTCATCTTTAGCAAGATGAAGGAAGAGGAGGGGGGGATGAAATAGAGAAAAAAAAAGTGCTTTTGATACACAATGAGGAGTCTATATTTTCAAATTCTTAAGGCTAAACATTCTATATTTGCATTTTAAATATACTATATATATACATATATACATCATATAAAATGATATTTAAGTTCCACAGACTAAAAGTCCAGAGAGTGCAGATTAATTCTTCAATATTAGGTATTTTCTGCCAAATATCAATATTTGGGAAATATTGTCAGACAGTGTTACAGTTTCTGAACTGAATTTATACTATTTAGCCCCAACTGAAAACTAACCCACAAGCATCAGTTTAACATAGATTATGTGCAAGGCATGGTTCTCTAGGCATTATGGGGACATTATGGGGGCAGGAAGTATAAATAAAATGTATTTAAATTATATACTACTACATATATAGATAGTAAATTTTCAATGTAATCTATAAGGAAGTTTCTCACTAAGTATACTTTGAAGTATACTTTTTCACTAAGTATACTTCATGCATATGATAAGTAATAGGTAAGTGTTTAGTATTTGTGTTTAAGGATACTTTTTCAGTTACATTACTGAAGATGTGAGACAAGAATTCTATTTTATTTTAGAATGGTGTATGGTGAAGCTGAATGATCATGAACTTGGGTTGTTGAGAGAGTGAATGATTCTAAGATATCCTAACTATTAGGCTATTTAATTCTCTCTTCTCCAAGTGGAAGTCTGTAATGTTATTATTCAATGAAGAAACTGAGGCTTTAAAGGGTTAAGTTTTTGTCAGAGACAACTTTTAAGTCAATTCTACTTAATTCCAAAGACTAAGCTTTTAACCCATATGCCTAGCACCAAAGTCACTTGATAAAGAAAAATCAAACAATGACAGATAATATACATGAATGTGACTAGTTTAGTTCAAAACCTAGCATTTAGTAGGGGCTTAACAAAGGCAAGGTAAATAAACATATGGCAAACTGACAATAGGTGAACATCATTGCTTTTGATGATAACATCTTAGAAAAATTCAGTGGTTCTTTCTTAGTAGCAGTTAGACACATTTCAAGAAATCAATGTGTAGAAAAAAATCCATGGGGGAAATTAAAACATTCTTAAACACACCATATAAAGATTTGCACAGAATAACATGCCATGCCTTTGATATTCATGAAAGCAAGCTCAAAGATTGGGAGTCACTACATTTCCTAAGCCCACCAAATTAACGTGCATTATATCCCTGTATATGAGACATCTGAAAAATTCTTAAATTGAATGTTCTCTGCTATTTACTATCTACTCAAGTAAACATTTTCATTACTTTGAATAAAAAAGGAATGAAGCTATAATTATCATTTATTCATTCTTTCTGAAAAGTGTGGTGTAAATGCAAAGTGTGTGGGAAATGCAAAGAGCACAAACTCGTTAATGAGACAGAAGTTTTGGAATCTTTTAGTGCACTGACTTAACATTTTAAGGTATGGAATCTCTTCTTCCATAAGCAATATGTAGAGGTAGTCTGTATGTGACCTCAACAAGGCCACAGACATTTCAAAACTTCATGAAAGTTTTCCAAGTGTCTTCTCATCTTTTAGTGACTTATCATAAATATGCATTTGATACATGATCAGACTGATCAAACCTTTCGTAAGAGTATCATAATTTATAATGATCACTAAGAAGTTTGCCAATTATTTTAAGATGGCCCAAGAGTAGGGTAAATGCTTTAGTTCTATAACTGATTCTTTTTAAAAAAGATTTTCTTTTTATTTATACATGACAGTAGAGTATGCTTTGATATATTTATACAAATATGGAGTACATCTTATTTTCATTAGGATACCAGTCTTGTGGTTGTATATGAGACGGAGATTCACTGTGATGTATTTATGTATGTATACATTGGAAAGTTAGACCAGATTCATTCCACTTCTGTAACTGATTCTTCATGGAAACTTCAGGTCATTAGATATTGCAACCTCTTCCTCTTTATTCATCTGGGTCACAGTTTGGAAGGAATCCTTCTGATATATATTCTGTTTAGAAATTGGCAGGATGCACCATAGCAAGTAGCACCGATTCAATACTGTTTTTCTTCCCCAAAATGTGAAGGTCAAAAGAAACATACATCCTCTCTCATTTGGCATATCCCCAAATGCTAATAACCCTAGTATTGGGCTTCCCCTCATATGCCATTCTCAAAGAGACTGAAAATTCTTTCATATTGGCATAGGCTAATATAATGTTATATATATGTACATATATATACACACATATCAGTTTAAAACTATAGCTCACTTACACAGTTAACTTATATGTATATAAATGTTAGTTCTAACATATAAAATTATATTATATAGTTAACTTACATATGTATTCTGTCATAACTGAGTCATTATATTGGAATGAATATTAAGCCCTTGAACTTACAGTTTTATCTGTAGGATACCCAATTTCATGAAGGTTTGAGAGAGCAAACTTCCATGTGAATATTTTATTTCATTTAAAATTTGCTAACTGAAACACTATGTAGAACTCTAATGAAAATAAGTAAATAAATGAAATTTGCTTCAATTTTGAAAGCTGGTATCAATACCATTATTCATAGAAAAAGTAAATTGAGACTGAGAATTAATCAAAAACTATCCCAATGTTGTGTATTAATTTTTATTATAGAACTTGGATTCAAAGCCACATCAGCCTCAATCCAAAACCTGTGCTCTAAGTCTTCCATTATTTCCTCTGCACATTTTTAAAGTAAGACATAGATGCTTTTTTCCAGTCTAATCAAAATGTTTAGACCAATCTCTGTGTATAGAAATTATCCACAATTTTTGCTAAAAATACAACAGTGAATTAAATACATCAACCCATCTGATTATCATGTTTAGTTTTTGCAAAGCATCATTGATTGTATCCATGCTTTTTGAATTCATTGGAAATAGAAGGCCAAAATGACCACACAGTTTCATTAGCATCACTTGGCTTCTTCACTCTCCCCCAGGAGACTAGACTTTATTAATAGCCTCTCAGTGTCATATTTGTCCTAGATTATGAAAATGGACTCACACCTCCAGCATCCTTTGTTGAGAAGTGCTACACCTCTCAGAGCTCCCAAAGGCTACCCTGCAATGTTTGATCAGCTCCAGAGAGAAGAGCCCTGTCTAAAGCAGTCATTCTTCTCAGGGATGGAGGAAACAGTTTCCTTAGAAACAGGGATTACAAAAGAGCTCTTAGAATAGCTCCTCCTAAACTAAGGTTTTCTTCAGTCCCAGGCCTCAGATAGTCTTTCAAGTAGAGACATAATATGAATAACGAGAGCCCAGCTGGTCTTATGTAACGACATGAAATAAAAATGGCAAGACCATTGCTGGCACAGACAAGTGTATTCAGGACTCACCCAAGGGCTTGGCACAGAGATGGCATTCAATAATGTGCTAAATGTTTGAATGGATCTAGGGCTTACCTGAATTTAAATAGCATAGTAAAGGGAAATTAAATAGAAATCAAATAATCAAGGCGTAAATTTGATTCTGTCACTTATTACTAGCATGGTTTTAGGTAATTTTTAAATAATTTCCTTAGTTCCCGTTTGCCTATCAGTTGAATAGGAATGATGATAGTTATTCAGTGGGTCAAACAAACAATATTGTTCATGAATATGAAAGAACTTATAAATTTCAAATCCTGATATAAATATAAGGTAGTATTGCAAGTTCATTTCAACCCTATAGAAAAATCTCAAAATCATTATACTTCCATAGTTGTGAACCAATGTCTGCAGCACTAAACATGCTGTGCTATATATAGTTGGTAACTTAGTTTTTATCTGTAGCACCAAGCTGTGAACATTTGGGAGACAGAAACCATGCTTTTACATCTAAACAACCTCACACAAAGCTTCATACTCTATGCTCAACAAATGCTTGTGAAATTATATACTTTGATTAACAAAACAAGAATATTTTCTTTTTTTTAGCTAAACTTACATCTTTAATTGGACAGATCTCTGAGAACATGGAAGAAGAGCTACATTGGTAATTACATAAGTAAAATTTCTTTTGCTTTGATTGAAATAACTTTTTGTTTACTGTTATGTTATGTCTGACTTCAGACTCCAAGGAAGTTGTGTTATCTATGTCAAAAAGCTGCACTAGTCCTCAGACCAATTGGGATATAAGCTCTGTAGAGTCAGACAATGGTTTGTTTGCCTGTATTCACAGGACTAGAGAGCAACTTCTCACAGACAGCAGAATACAGTAGTACACTCAAACACTTTACTCAGCCTCAATTTGCCAGTAGTTATTTGTGGAATGAATAAATGAATAACTCAAGAAAGTCACAGGATAAATTGATGGCAAAAGTAGTTAATGCTATCTTAAATACAAAAGTCATTCACTATTTAAATAAGGTTAATTTTCACATACCTTGCTAATTTCAAATCCAAAGACTTCTTCAAAATATGCTGGCTGACTAATAAGCAATAAATAAAAAGTCCAGCTTCTGCAGAAGTTTGCAACAATTATTGCATAGACTGGCATAGATGTAAAGAATTTCCTCCATGGAGTCTTGAATTTCTGAAATTTGAAAAACACAGTTATTTAGACCATTTTTAATATTTTCTAATTCAAATTGGACTAATAGGTGCTGTCCATTTTTGGATGCATATGATGGAGCATGAGTAAGAGTAGGCAGGAAGTAGAGAATTGACCATTCAAAACATCAGTTAGCCTTATCTGTATGAATAATCTTTGGAAGAAGAAAATAAAATATGCAACTCTTATTCTGATTAAATTGTTTCAATTTAAGAATATGTAAAATTCCATTGACAGAAAATTAAGTCCAGAAGCATAGATTCTAAAATTCTTAACAGTTTTTTTCCAGCTAAACACTCACTGCAAAATCAGTGACCTAGAGATGATATCCAAAATAATTTTTTAAAGTATTGCAAATTAAATGTAGTTGGTAAAAGGAATAAATGAAAAAGTTAAGAAATGCAGTATTTGAGATCCTGTCTTAAGCCAATTATTCAACTACCTACACATAAATTCTCTTGATAGCTCATGGATGTTAATAAGTTCTGTGACAACAGAGTACAAGGTTCTATCAAAGTTACATGATCTGCAGCTAGGTTAAAATATTTGACCATCCAGCACACTGAGGACATCATAATTAGTTACCTATAATATATTAACATTCAAAATTAACAATCTGAATATGATTGCCTTTGTGTAGGATACCCTTTAAAAACTTAAAACTAGCATACTTAAAAATTTTTCAAAAAGATCTCTTATATTCGCAAATACTCTCTCAATTACTTTATTTTGAATACTAACATACAATTTTCAAAGAAAAAATAGCCTAAAATAACTACATTTAATATTAGGTTTAGATCCTTGATCTGATCAAATTACTAAAACAGGGGTAAACAATATTTTAAACTCAAACTTAGTATTTTTTCCTAGATGTAGAACCTCAGAAATGTTAATATTAAAGTGACTATAATTAGCTTTTCAAATGCTTTTTAATCAGAAGTTACATTGTGGTGATAACAAATATGTGTAATACAAAAAAAGAATCAAAACAAAACCAAAAATCTATCCCAATAATACATAATGAATACTATGACTTTAGACAAAATTTATAGTGACAGCACCATAGACTGATTCAAAAGTCACAATTTCAAAACTAATTCAATATGTCTAAGGCAAATGGTGCCTGATGAATACACACATTCCACAGATAATAAAAATGGCCAAAGAGAAATGTCTGCATTTCAAAAAATTATCAGAAGCAAATAACTTTTCCCTGTTGAGAAAGTCTTTCTTTAATTCATAGCAGGATCATCTCCCCTAAGAATTCTATTCTTTAGGTGGTAGAGCACTTCATGAAGTATAAGAGAAAATATCTAATGTTATTCCATAAAGATTGTTGGGAGTTAGAGGTGGGTTTATGATATTCTGATAAAGCTCTATTTATTAAATTGGCTGTTTGCTTCATAGATATGTTTAATTTATAAAAAATCAGCAATCTGTCTGTTTAGAATTTATGTATTTTTCTATCTGTATGCTACATTTAAATATGATTTTTAAGAACAAAAAGGAGATTTAAGAAACATTATAGTCAATTACAACCCAGGATCCTTAATTGGATCTGAACTCAAATTTAACTGTCAAAAAACATAAATATAGACTGGGTCTCAAAATATGGACAGGGTATTAGAAATTGGAATGTGATATAGGTATGAGATAATGTTAGGGAGTAACAGCTAATTGTGTTAGGTATGATAGTAGTACCAAAATTGTGAAGATTATTATTTCTCTAGAGATGCATGTAAAGTATTCATGGATATTGTGTTTTACTTTGAAATTGTTCAGAAAAACAAAAATGAAATAAATATGTCAATATGTTAACAATTGGTACACCTATGTGGTACACAGATCTTCCTGGGTGGGGTATCCCAGACTCTCCTCCTCATTTTTCTTCTGTCCTGAGAAATGCATTCTATGATTCAACTAGCTGTATGCTCTCCCCCAAGGCTGGACCTCAAGCACAAGCCTTAAACATTCCCAGGCACTGATAAAGATGACTAGGTTGATACTCAAAATGCTGAAAGAAAGTGGCCCCAGCCTTGAGCTGAACTCCTTAACCCTCACATAAACTCTACACAGGTGTTCTCACCTCAGTCATTCGCTAGAACACCTGTTCTTCTGCAGTGGACCATAGCGTAGGCTACAGCACTTTGCAAGTTCACCTAACAAAGGCTTTGGACGGATCTCCCTGGTTTTCAGTGAATCTTTCTTTGGAACCCTGAAGAGTTCTCATCTCTAAATCTTTGGGCCATTCCTTTGTGGGAATTCCCCTGCCATCACTCTTAGGCAACTCTGTACACTGGTTAGGTGGGAGGAAACAATCTGTTACACTTCTTTCTGCTTTGTTATTTATTGAATTTGTTCACAATTCTAAGTTCAAAGTAACTAAGATACAAATTATACTTCCATTTGATTCCATTTTTACGTTTACTTTAAAGCTATAGGAACACAGAAAATATCATTAAGAAGTAAAATATTGGACATTTTTAAAGCAATAACGTATAGGAAATGGAAATTTGGAGATTATTTTACCAACCTATGTGCTTGTTCTTTAGGGGTTTATTTCTGAGAACTAGATAGTCCAAGTTTCTGATTTTTTTGTTTTAAGTATATATGATCTAAACCCATAGTCTTTCAAGAACTGGCAAATTAAAGAAATATGATAAACTAATGAGGATATATGTTCATCAAAATATTTGGGCTAGAAATTGAGACTCAGTTCAGAACTGGTCACAGACCAGCTTCTATTTAGCTTCTGCTCACAATAAAATGCGCAGATGGGTATCACAGCACTCTAAGCCCTACTCCACCTACCCTCACCCCATTACTATTTGTTTCTCAAGTAGCCACCAATAGAAAGCAACTTTCAGGCCATTTACAGAAGAACACAGAATGAGAAAAGTACTAACACCAAATCTGTCTAGTTCTTGGAATAACTAGAAATTAAGGATTTTTATAATCACGAAAATTTTGCTTCTGAAAGATTGAGATTTCATATTCAGTAAAGGCCAAGATATTCTCAGCAACAATGGAAGATGGGCTTCTTTACCTAGGATATGTCAAAAACAAGGGTTCTCTAACAAATTAAGTGGGGAATAAGAACAGAAATTAAACAAGCTTAAAGAAGGGAAATGAGAGGGTTTTGTGTTGTTTTTGTTTTAATAATGCAGATGTTTGTTTCTCATCCAGAGCTCTATACCTTCCAATTCTAAGCATAAAAATTGAAGTAACTCATTCAATGGATGAATTACTGTAAATCTCTAGAAAACACTATTTTTGTTGACCACTTTTCTTTTTTTTAACATCAGATGGCTATTTATTAATTACTTGGTACTATATATTAATGTCACATGAATCCACCATTTATCTTTCCCCTCTTTGTAGGCAAATCCTGTCAATTATATAATTTGGTTAAATGATAAGAAAAAGCTCACAACATTATATTATTTGACATTCATAAAAATCCTAAAAGATAATGACATTTTATCAATAAGTATATTAAAGTATGTTAAGAATATTTTCCATGTAAGCTGTTTATTTCTGGCATTCTAATGCCTTACTATTTACTAATCACATGTAACTAAATATACATGTGTAGAGCCTACATTTAGAATATTCAATACACAAAAATAGACCTTTTCATGGCCAATTTGAAATTTTCTATAACTTAAAATGACCAAGTATTAATGTAACTTGTTTAAATTGTGGACAATATTGAATTAAAATTGGCTGAAATTTAAAGTCATGGCTATAATACAGGACAAGCTTTAAGATGCTTGAGAAAAGATAAAGGGAAAAAAGGAATATAGATGGAGGAAATAGCTAGCAATCCTTCCTAAATGGGTCAGGAAGTATGAATGGAACCCTCCCTCAAAAAAAGAAAAAAAAAAAAGGATGATTGTTATCATCTTAGTTTTACTTAATAGAGAATTATAAAACAGCGTGGTTGATAAAGGAAGATGAAATGGGGAATAATAGTAGGAATATACACCATAATAAGGTTCTTACTTCCATTGCACCTAAAAGATTTGCACTCTCTCCAATGCTTTCTTCTATGTACCTACGTTCTTCATCTGTAATAGTAGGATGCTTTGCAGGGCTCTCGTAAGACACCAAAAGCCAAAACATGTACCAGACCATCCCAAAGCTTCCTGCAAGAAACAGTTCAAAATAAGGAAGTCAAAGAAAGCTATCACAAATACTTCATTGAATAGTATGTGCTGAAACAAAACTATAGTAATCTCATGACACATTATGATGGAGAATTTGATTTGAAATATGGCTAATTGACTTTGGTCACTTCTTCCTGTGTTTGCCAATTCAACTTGGAGCTTCCTGAAGTCTGATCCTGTGGTTTTCTCTCTAGGTGTTTTGAATGCACTGATATGCAAACAAATCCCTGTATCTATTGAATGATGTAGTTGGGAAGGTATTCACATGTCCAACAAGCATTTACTGAGCATTTCCTACTCCAGAAAATCTTCCAAGTGAGGAAAAAAATATAATGAACAAAACAAATTCTTACCCTCAAATAATTTTCTGAGGGTGAATCCTTTTCATATTTGCCTGCCTTATCTGAAAGTTGTCTGCATTTCCTGAGAGGAAAATGCTCATTCCCTTCTCCTGTTAGCAATTCCTAATAAACAGACTACTAACTAAAATCCAGAAGAATATTTTAATCTAAGTGGTCATATTGCATACCAACGGGCCTCTATAATCACCGTGGTAACATTTCACACTGTATGTGACAACATACCACACTATTTTCAGCACTGACATTGCCTATTGATTATTCTTTGGGCGAAAGAAATTATAAATTCCGTATTCATAAACAGTGTGCAAGTCTTTTTTTATACCCTTCTTTATTTAGCATTCTCACCATTTTAACATGTTTATATTGTGCAACATAAATCCATATGCATTAAAAAGAGAAATCATTTCAAGTGATTTATTCTGTTTTCCCAGCAGCTGGACATTTCATTTTTCCTCGTATGGTTCTTTTTGTCCCTTGGGTAAAAATCTAAATGTCCTTGATCTCTCTAATGCTTTATTTTTTGCCTATTCAATCTCTAAAATGTATTCCATAATACCAGACAGAGCTTCTGATATGCTGTGTTCCGTTTAATTACCGAACATGGAAGCAAGCATGATTTGGGGCCAGACAGTAAGTGAAAATTTGGAATAAGGTAGTGGTTGTAGAATAGGTCTCTCCCAGATCCAAATTCAGGTGGTGTCCCTAGTTAGTTATATAATCCAAATAGTAACTGAATCCCTCTAAACTGCCACTATAAAATGGAACATATTTCATTTTTATAATATTGTGGCAAAAAGAGGTTAACAGTGGTAATCCTTTAACTTCAACTGTAATCCAGGACAGTGAAGGGCATATATTAAGTATCCAACAAAGGAGAGTACCCATAATTCAATCATAATTACATTACCACTAAATGAATTCATCTTGTGTGTCATATACTCTCCTAATTGCATGTATTATCTTTTCATCTTACTCTACTGTACATTTTTTACCTTGTTAATTCAAAATACATAAATATTTAATGTGTAGCTCAAAACCCAATTTTTCTTAGAGACAGTAAGCAAGTACTATGAGATTTTCAGATTATAGCTTTGTATCCTTCAATGATAAATATTAAATAAGATAAAATTTGAAATGAAGAGACTAGATTCATGATACATTACCTAAATTATATCCTCTCCCCCATGAAAAAAATATCAAGATTTGAAGACAAATGCTTACTACATTAAAGATACATCATATATTCAAGTAAGTAATGAACAAAAAGGCACAAAAAGAGGTTTTAAAAAAAAGAGGTCTTCATGTCTTCATGCAAACCAAAACTATACATTCCAAACAGTTTCTTTTTAAGTTGGCTAAATTATGAACTACTTTGAAGATCTAAGGCAAAGTATGCATTAAAATCTAATGAAAAGATCTCCCTAGAAAAAATATAAACAACTACACATTTGTCTTAAAATCAGGATATTCATGAATCAAAAACCTATCTACTGAATGGATTACTCAGAATTAAAAGAGAATAAAGTCATGACATTTGCAGGTAAATGGATGGAGTTGGAGAATATAATGTTAAGTGAAGTTGGCCAATCCCAGGAAGCCAAATACCATATGTCTTCTCTGATATAAGGATGCTGATTCATAATGGGGATGGGGGGAGCATGGGAGAAATAGACAAACTTTAGATAGGGCAAACGGGAGGGAGGGGAAAGGAAGGGACAGGAGGATAGGAAAGACGGTGGAATGATACAGACATCATTACCCTAAGTACATGTATGGAAACAAAAACAAGCAAATAAACCAGAAAACCATCTATAATCTTTGACCAGAAGAGCCCCTATTGTAAAATACCATCTAAGAACATTCTGTATTTGTTCTGATGAGAACATTTCAAAATGGGAATGAATCAGGACAAATTTGGAAGCATCCCAACACTGTTCTATGGCATGACTTCATTAATATTTCAGATTATCATACCCATATTTAAAGATGAGGTTAATCAGAGACAACAGCATTGGAATTCAGCTATCTAATACTACTGCTTTCCTTGTTATTAAAAAAATGCCTCTTAGAGAGACTTTAGGGTACTTTAAAGCAGTAAGCTTTTGGCTTTTTAATAGCATATTTAGATTTAGGGTTTCGATTTATACTTCAACTTGGGGGCTTAATTGCTTTTAAGTATGGGGAAATGACAACTAAGATGTGCTGCTGCAGGAGCTGATTTATGATATTTCATCACAGAGTTGAAATGTGGCATTAACACTACTACCATCTTACACCTCCCTCTCCCTGTTCAGTCTTAAGAAGGTAGAATCAAGGAAATGACCAAGAAACAATAACAAAACAAAACCAAAAAAAGAGTTGTGTATTTCTGCCTCTTTTCTCCTTGTCAGCTTTAAATCAAGAGCTATCCTTTATCATCATAACCAAAAACATATTTCATACATTACAAAGTCTTCATCAGCAATGTACTTGTTTTATTTTAAAATAAGAAATAGCAATGTAGGCAAAGTAGCAGTTATAAAATATTTTCTTCAACCACAGAATATAAGGAAAGAATTCTTCTTTTAATTAGTTCTAATCAGTTATACATTACAGTAGAAATCTCTTTGATTCATTGTATACAAATGGAGCAGAATTTTTCACTTCTCTGGTTGTACATGAAGTAGAGTCACACCATTCATGCAATCATACATGTATGTACCTAGCATAATGATGTCCATCTCATTCCACCATCTTACGTACCCCATTGCCCCTCCGCCCCCTTAAGGCAAGAAAATGAGTGAATACAGAAAAATACACTTAATGACCTCATTGCCTACAACCATATTTCTTTTAGCCTATGCATATTTCATACAATTCTACTGTAAAGAAAGGCAACATACCATAGACATAAAATACTGAAGACCAGCCAGTGTACTGTACAAGAATACCAGCTAAAGGCATTGCAATTACAGCCCCAGCATAAGAACCTAAAGTAGAAAGAAAGAGGGGAGGAAAGTCAGTGAAATCAATAGAAATTCTCATCTTCATCTCACGTTCTTGGGTTGGTTCACACGAAGTCACACATACTCACCCAGTTCCATTTGCAGTCATACATATACTCACGTGTGCGAGTGTGTGTGTGTGCGCGTGTGTGTGTGTGCACGCGCGCATACCTATACAGGATATAAAGCTATACAGTGAATAACACCCAAAACACAAAATAGATTCAAAAATAAACAAAAGTGCACGTTGGATGCTATATGTGTGCTGAGCTGAGAGCAGAGTGTTTCAACACTAACCAAACACTGAAGATCTGTTCTTGAAGGTCAGGTAAGTATCTCCTTGTAGCAGAATCATACAATTTCAGCTTACATAGTGTTTTTTTTTTTTTTATTAAATTCATTTTAAAACTTACCAAAAGTTATTGTGAAAACAATAACAAATATGGCAATATTTATGTCTTATAACTTATACATAAATGTTTATGAATGCAATAATTGTAGACAATAACACTGCTAAACTTTCATTATGGTTAATGCCTCATTTCCTATTGTTAGAATTATTTGCAATAGTCCTAATCCTTGAATTTTGCAAAGGGTTTATATTTTCCTTTGTTTGATTTGGAAAACTGTTTTCTTGCTTTGCAGTTTTGGTGTAAAAATGAAGAACCCAAGCACTCTTCAGACAAAAAAAGAGAAAGAGAGAAAGATAGAAATTTTGATCAAATTGATTGTCTTAAGGATTTAAAAGTTAGCAGTGAACCAAAAGTATTTTCAAAGTAGCCAAAAAAAAAGCACTGAGTTTTAAAAATAGAGATTGAAGTGTAATAAATGTTATTAATTCTCTTTCTTAAAATAGCAGTAAATCAGTTTTATTCCCTAAGGTAAAATTTTTAATGAACAGAAAATTATGGTACCATTACTTATGAAACTAGTTGAAAAACATATTAATTTTAAATTATTTTATAGGGTATTTGATTTGGATTTTTATCAATTTTGTCCATTAAAATTCTAGCAAATAGCTGCATCAAATATTACTTCTAATAAACTGTGAGACTATAATGCCATATAGAATTCAAAATAAAATTAATGTTTGCAAACATAAATCCACAGATGTCATTTGTTTAAATGTTCACTTTTCCAAATGTGTTTAAAATTTATGTGTTTTGTACATTTTTATGTCTAACTGTATTAAATAGAAAAATAGCAGAATAAAAACCAATCTTGACTATATTTAAAAACTAGATGAAATGGATCAACTCCTAGAGAAATACAAAACAGAAGAAATAGAGAGTTTGAGGGAACCAATAACAACTGATGAAATTGAAATGATGTTCAAGAACTTAATCCCCTGCCAAATCCAGAGAGTTTACTGGGTCAAGTTTACCACATTTTTAATTCTTATTCAAGGTTTTCCTAAAACTTTACTCACCACAAAAGGAGGTGGTGGCCAGCCTACTCCTCTCCAGAGGAGGGGCCCATTTGCTCCATATCCCATGACATGCTGGGTAGGTGACACCCTGCAATGCAGAAGATAATTATCATCATTTAGGATGCAGAGTCATGGGAAAAGAAGCATGTCTCCTTGGCAGAGGCTGTTTCCTAAAGGATGGGAAAAGCTGATACACATAGGGCCTCACTAATACCCTGAAATTTCATTTTAAAATCTTTCAGTTCAGACTATGCACTACACAGATTTTTTTCAGTGACTTGTTCGAATGTTTGTCAAACCTCAGGTCTTTCTTCCACCTCACATTTTTTTTCTGATTAAGGCAAAATAAAGAAAAAAAACTCATATTAATCAAGTTACATGTAATTCTGAACAGTTTATGAAATTTGGGGAATTGTTTGTGAGTATTAAATTCAGAGATTCCTCAAAAAAAAAAAGAATCTATATAAAAGAATCTGAGGCTTATAGCCTTGGAGTTTATACTTCCTGATAGTAGTGTCTAGAACTTAAGATACTTAAAATAATTAACCTTTTTCTATTATTTTGATGTCATTACTTTTAAATAGAGAGGAGGTTTTGCCAGTGTCTAAATATTTTAGATTACTTATCTAGTTCCACCATACTCCGTGGATAGAGAAGGGGCAATAGTTAGGACCAACTCAAGTATTTAAATGATAGTCTTCCAATGTCTACAGACAGATGAAACAAGAGCAAATCACTACCATTAGATGCCCAAAGTATATATTCAATGTATTATATCAGTGGATACTTATGATTAAGGACATTGAGGACTTACTATAAAATGCCCAAGGGCTGGGAATGTAGCTCAACAGTAGAGTGTTTGCCTATTGTGTGTGAGACCCTCAGTTTGATCTCCAAGTATCTAATTACCTAACCTTTCCAGTATTACACTTTGATAAACTGTAGTTCAACTTAATAAAATATATTTATTTAGACAAAGACCAGTTAGTAGTTCTCAAGAACAAAATAATCTAAAATTATGCCATCCTATAGTTCCATACCTCAACAAGTCCCTGCAATATTCTAACAAAGATAACACATCCATAATGCACTCTGGCAGCTGATGGGATTAGCATATTTAGGGTAGAGGTAAGAAGTATGGCAGCTCCAAAAACCCTGAAATAGAAAAGACAGAACACTCTTTAAATGATTCATCATCATATAGGCACAGAGCTCAATTTCTCAGGTCAAGTTAAACACTTAATCAACAATTATAATTTTACAGTAGTTTTTTTTCTGAAATAATAAAATATATTCTGGACTTGATTGGTTAGCCATTGTAAACGCATACTTCAACTCTCTAAGAAATTATACATCATTCGATGCACAAGAAATAAAAGAAGAATCTAATAAACCTGATTATACTTACTTATTTTTGTCATAAATCTAATTGCAAATTGAAAAAGTTTAATGAATCATTGAATATGTATTTGGCCCAAATCTCAGTCTATAATGGAAGTTGTTTAAGGGCAAGAGCCTGTTTTTCAAATCAATTGTTTTAGCCCCAGCACTTGGCACAGTGCCTGACACACAGCTGGTAGTCACCGAAGGGTTGTTGAAAAATAATGATTGCATAAGTGGAGTCTGGCCTCACATTATAAAAGTTTGCAACTTTGTAGAAACTGCATATACATAGAAATTACAAAAATGGAATCATATTTTAAATGCCTCACAAGAAATCTAAGGATTACATATTATAGCACATGTTTTATAATACAAATAATCATACTTAATATATCTTTTTCTATTCCACCTTATTTTTCTTTCTTTTTTTTTCTTGAGGGGTGGGGGTTTAGGTAGTTGGAAAGATCCTGTTTGAGGCACACCTCCAAGATCATACTTACACACAATTCAAGAAAGAATTGCTACAAATATGGGGCTAGACACCTAACCCATTTGCAAGTAAAAATTCTATTCCATTTCATCATTTAAAAAGAGCTTCTGTAATTTTCACACTATGGAACAAAAATGTCCCTCAGCTGGGGAACTTAAGAACTATGCCCTTGCAGAGTTGTTTTGGTTACATACTATATATAATGAACTGACTCTGTTTGGGGCTAGTTTTATCAGGTCACACACTGATCTCCAAATTCAGTGAAGGTTGGCTGCCTCATAGAATCTCAAATTGTTCCAGGGGAAGCATTTAAACTGTTAAAAAGCATAATTTTTAAAAACCTGGAATTCTGAGAAGGGCCTTGAGTAATATTAATTGGTTCCCGAAATTTGATAGGTGACTTTATAAAGGGCTGAATGGAACAGCTCTTTTACCGTTACTCATAGGATCATCAAATACTGTTGTGTAAAAATATATGCAAGCTATGTCCACTTCCCCTCTGTGGTTTCTCTCCAGAGACAAATCATCACTAATCAGGCACGTATTCTATTTCCTGCTTCCTCTGTCACATCTGTGTGAATAGATATCTTTGGGTTTGAGTCAAAGATAATATTGCATGCTAAGGTTTGAGGGGGAAAATATCTTTTTGTCTACATTTGCCTAACATGTGTACAACTCTTCTTATAAGTATTTTGAAGGTATTATGCATAAATTTTATTTTGTATGACTATAAGTTTCCACCACTACTTCCCCTCTCCTAGTTTAAAGGGTCGTAAAACAGTACTGTCAGTAGATAAGCTGGTGAGAGATGAATTTTACTCATTCTTCCTCTTAGAATGTCTCAACTTCCATACTACAGACATTTAGGGCTAGACAATTCTTTGTTGTGGAATGTGGGCCTGCATATGGCATGATGTTTAGTAGCATCTCTACACACTAGTTGCAAGTAGTATGTCCCCATCCATTCCCATGCTGTAACAACTAAAACATTTCCATCAATTAACAAATATTTCCTGGGGGGACAACATCATCCCCCTCCCCGCATAGAGTTGAATCAATTATAAACTATAATCAAAATTAATGATTGCTTATATGACTTGGTGGATATCATGCTAACATTTCACATGCTATAAAATCCATAACTACTTAACACAATGACACAGGTATTATTACTGTACATATAGAAATTAAGATATACATAAGTGAAGTTACTTGTTCATGTTGTTAACCATTTCTAAATAAGGGATGCCTGTTACAGCTCCAGTTCTATCTTATTTCCAGGAAGGTGAGTTTTGCCAGAAGATTTATATCTGACAATGCAATTACTACACAGTAATGAACTTCAGAATTCTAACTATAAATTAAATATCAATATTCATACTATTATTTCTGAAATAATATGCCAGTAGGTCACTTTCAATGTTTAATTTCCACACTTCCTCTGAATAGTGTTTCTAACGATATGATTTTATTATATCATCTAAATGCTTTCAAGTTCACTAATCCCTTTAGCTATGCTTTTCATTATTAGTCGCCATTGCTTCTGAAAATAAATCGACTTTATTCTGTTTAAGGATAAAATCTACCAAAATCTGCATTGCCTCATTTTATCTAATTTTATGTAACTGCTATCCAAATTAATATCCAAGTAATTAAAATTCTGATTATCAAACATTTTGCCATGTATGAAACTCCTTTAAACTTTCTTTTACTATACAGCTAAAATTGAAGCAGCCTCCCTCCTCAACATTCATTTATACATTCACACATCTAGCCTGTGTGAGATTATATTTAGAGTAGAGCAGTATGCTAGAGGAAGAGTGCTAAGATTTCAGAGTACTTACTATACTTTTCCCACCTATATTACCTATTCTAATTCTTACAAAACCTCTCTGTGTTAGTTTTCCTTTCCTTTAACAACTAAGGAAATTGAAACAGATTGGCCCAGAAAATAGTAAGTGTTGGAGCTGAGATTTGAATCCAGAGATATCTGAAATGAAAACATGTGCTCTTTCATATATAAGATGCAGTCAGACACTCAGAAAGATAAGGATGGGTTCCTGTACTCCAGGACAGAGAAAGAGAGAACCAAGAGACAACATGTGCTAAAGGCCGTAACAGAAGTACAAATAGAAACCCAACGAGAGAAAAGCTCATTTCAGTTGGGTTGACCAGGAAGCATACCTTTCACAGGAAAACTTTCTAGCTAGGCCTTGGGAGATGAATATTAAAAAGAAAGAAATTCTGAAAGAAGGAATAGATCAGCACAGTTTCAAAAGTAGAAGAGGATCCAGTTCTTTAACAATGGGATATGTACTAAGAGATACATTGCTGATGATTTTATCCTTGTGCAAACGTCAAAGTATATTTAAACAAACTGTTGTGGCTATAATATAATCTTATGGAGCCTTCCTTGTAAATGTGGTCATCATTGATTGAAATGTCATTATGCAACACACAATGTTCCAGATACCAGGGCAGTATTGAATATGGCTACAAGTGGTGGAAAGGAAAATAAGAATATCTAGTATACAGTGATGGATGAGGAAGGTTTGAAGAGATGTAGGCAGGACAAGGAAGTGGAGAGTAGGGTCCAAGGTGTCAGCACATCCTAGAGAAGATGGAGTCTGGGGTGATCATGAGATGAGTGATGATTATGTCCCTAAAGTAAAGTAAGCATGAAGCTTACTGGAACTGACAGGAGAGACCCATGAAGCCAAGAAGTCGAAGGTGATCAAGACCCTCTCTTCAGGTGAGTTGATGGCTTGCAGAGGCACACATAGCTAATGTCACTGGCAGTGGTTGAGGGAGAAAAAGACTGACATAGATACAATAAAGAAATTTTTCTATGACTCTGTCTTGTTATTTAATAATGGTAAATGGTAGGTTATTTAATCTCTCTAGACTTCTGATTTTTTGTCCATGAAAAGAGCAGAGAGCAGCACTGTGCAATGACTAAGAACAATAATTTGAACTTAGAGCCAGCTTGCTTGGTCTCAAATATCATTTCTGTCACTTATTACTAGAGTGACATTGAAATGTATATTTAACTTTATGTACTTCATTCCTTGATTACAAAATGGGAGTATTAACAGAACATACAGATTATTACAGGTAAAGTATTCAGAAAACTGTCTGGCACATCCCAAACATTTAAGGGATGTTAGAACTTGTATAATGATGGTATTGATGTATTATGATAGCTCTTAAGACTGCTCTGAGGCTAGACAAAGGTCTAGTGCCTGGCACATAAAAATAAATTCATAATGTGAACCAGTCAAGTAGAAACCATAACAGTCAATGGTTATTGAATAATTAGAGTATCCAGATTCTCATTTTCAGCTAACAACGTATTATAAAGCTATAACTTCTAGATCTCTTTTATAGATAGAGTAACCAAGTCCCAATGAGTTTAAATAACTTGCCAGGTAATAGAGATAATAAACTGAAAACTATTTTTTATACTTTCTCAGTCTGACTGTAAATATATACATGTACACACACACACACACACACACATATATATATATATATACACACACACACACTCACATATATATATTGTATAAAAACTTTGAAGCTGGGCATGGTGGCACACACCTACAATCCCAGCAGCTTGGGAAGATGAGGCAGGAGGATCTCAAGTTCAAAGCCAATCTCAGCAATGGCGAGGTGTTAAGCAACTCAGTGAGACCCTGTCTCTAAATAAAACACAAAAAACAGGGCTGGATATGTGGCTCAGTGGTCAAGTGCCCCTGAGTTCAATCCCTAGTAGCACCTGCCAAAAAAGAAAAATAAAAAATGAAAAACCTTTAGAAGTATGGACAGTAGAAACAGTTGAGAGTGAGGATAGCATTGTATTGCTTTGCTCTTTCATTTTGAATTAAGTAGTTAAATGAGAGATTCACTTATATTTGCTTTGCCTTTTGTAAAGAAATCTGGCTTTCAATAAAGAAATGGAAGAAGTACTAGAATTCGGTATAGAAAAGAAGTTCAAGACTATAAAATAGTTTAGCACAATGATTTTTAGACTTTAGTATGCGTGATAATCAACTATCACTTTTGAAAATATAGATTGCAGGGTGTCAGAGTCTCTAATGCAGTAGGTTTTTGTGGGCCTGAGAATGGCACTTCTGAAAAGTTCCCAAGCAATGCCAATGTTGCTTGTCCTGCTTTGAGAATCATTGATTCAGCAATGCTAGGTATTCCCCCAGCTCATCACAAAAGAAGCAGATATGGGAGTGGGGATGACCTACAAAACTAGAGTCAGACATGAAAATGTGGGACTTAATTTTTTATCATAAGAGGCAGGATCAAGGCTAGAATAGAAACATCTGCTGAAATAAAAGATGTACATTTTTTAAAAAAACCCCACAAATTGAAGTTAAATCAAGAACCAAATTAAATTCTTTGACCTGAATTTGTCTTCACTAACCATATTGACTGAGCTATCATATTTTTCTTGTGGAATTTTACACAACAACCTGACATAGTATTAATTAAGAATACAAGTTTTGTAGATACACTGTGAGAATTCAGATTTCAGCTCTAATTTTTTATTAGGCATGACCCTCGGCAAGTTGTCCTCACTTAACTTCTCTAAGCCTCACTTTCTATGCCCGTAAAATGGAAATAACAAGTTACCAAACTTCAAGGGAACATTAAAAAGATTGAATACATCAATCATGAAAGGGTACAATGTCTGCTTTGGAATAAACGGTTTATAAACATTAGCTATCATAACATAAAAATTCCCTAGCCTTTAATAAATTTCACAGTTATTACTCCTCATCCTTCCTTCCAGACAGTTTTGTCTTGATTCAATTATGCTGTTTCTGTGAGCTTAGATACATTGTTTTTCCATGTCCTACAGAAATTCCAGCAGCCTGAGGTACATGAAGACATGTAACAGGAATTCTATCTTCCATACTGAAGTCACACAGGATTGATGGAGGTACCCCAACCTTTTAATTTGAGCTGCAATAGTCTTTCTAAAATATCTGATGGGAAGCAAATAATAAATTAAAAATGTGCAGACTTTCCTATGTAAATACCTGTCTTAGTTTACCCCACCTTTATCCCTTCAATCTCATCTCCTTTCTTCTCTCTCCCTCTCCCTCCTTCTCTCCCTCCTCTCCCTCTTCTCTCTCTCTCTCTCTCTCTCTCTCTCTCTCTCTTCTCTCTGTCACACACACACACACACACACACACACACACACACACACACACCTCTCTATTCTATTCTACTCTGTGAAGATATTCCTAAAGCACTGTAGATCACTTAACCCAAGAGGTCATATGATCTTTCACTTTACCCATTATTTGTGTCCCATGGAGAATGGAGTCCAGATTTCATTTATTTTATTCCCATAGTGCTAAAAGAATGCTGTGGACATAGGACATGTCCTTAGGTCATGCATTTCCAATTACTTTTGGGTAAATGCTTAACTAAGGATAATAATAATTTCCCTTCCTACCTATATGTAGGCAGTATCAAATCTTTGTTCTTTGAATCTCCTTTATCTCAATAAACTTTCCAATTAATTGACCACTTATTTGTTCTTGAACTGTTGCTGTGGCATCCTACCAATTCTAGGAAGCTCAGTTCCTTTCACAGAATAATTGTAGGTGAGCAACTTTGGGTTGGAATTTAGAGCACACCTGTGGATAAATCCTCACTTGAGATAGTTGCTAAGTTCAAGTACATGGCCCAGTCTGGCCTCATCCTTAGATCTTTCAAACAACATTGGAATCTCCTGAAACCAACTGTGCTCACATTGCCTGTTCATCACTGAACACTCCTCATTCTCTGAAACCCTATAATCAGGTTTCACAGAAATATTGCCCAGAAAATAATATATACCATAGCAGATATTTTAAGTCATCCTCTGATCAAAAGACCTGTCTAGCAATCAAAACCGGCAAACATGTAAAAGCTTGAAATTATTCCACAGTCATGCTCTTTCCTATGATCCTAGTCATATAGTGACTCGGTGCATATTTTTTAAAAAATTAAATTTATTTAACAGGAGAATTTAATAGGAGAAATGTGTTTAGTAAGGAATAATATAATTTGAAATCAGACATCCTGGGATTTATACTATATCTCTGACCATTGAGTGGAATCTGGGAAAATAATTCTACTAATTCTATATTCAGTTTTCTCATGAGTAAAATAAGTTTCAGGATGCTTGCCTTATAAAGTCACTGTCAGGAAGAAAGACATGTATTAAAAAGTTAACTCATCTGTGAATTTATTGTTTCATTCAACTCTAATTTCATGTGCCTCCTCAAATGGAAAACTACAGCAATTAGGAAGATGATTTATAATTCATATCCTCTGCCTTTCTTAATACAAATTTCTGCTGTTTAAAAGGAGGTAGAAAACTTCTTGCTGAATAATCTGCTCTACACTGACTGGAAAGCTCTTTTGATATTCATGACTCCTTTCCACTTTACATGGAGTATCTCTTCTGTGTTTCAATTGGGTCTAAAAGCTAGATTCCCAGACCTTTGCTGTTGTAGAGGATAGGAATAGTCTTCCCTTCCTCATCATATAAATTAAGGAGTCAGGTATGGCTTGACTTCAGCAGGCCTAAAGAAAACATTTGTAAATACTGGGGAATGATATTGACCACATTACACTGTTACATAGTGTTACATGAATAGGTAATAGCGAATCACACTGTTAGGTTTAATTGTAATGCAACATGAAAAATATGGAAAAATAAATAAACAAACTAGATTACATAAGGTTACAAGGAAAAAAATATCATAAAACCAAAGCAGAAAAAAAAAGGAAACTTTTGTACTGTTTTTTAGGTGTACTTTTACAATCTTCGTGTTTTTTAACACCCACTGTGGAATGTTTCAGGTGCATTTTCAATGCTTCTTCATAGATTAAATGCTAGCATGTGATAATAGTATAGCTCTATGTGAGTATGCCTTAACAATTTGTGGTTATAGAAGAGACATTTAAGACTCTTCAGTGTGATTAATGAATTACATATTTGTAAAATTAATCTTTGAATTTGGCTTTACAGACTAGTTTTGGTTGTTTTATTTTGCATCATTTATTGCCTTATAATCCTATCTCAATAAAGAAATTCATTTAAGACTTGATTGCTCTTTTTTTTTTTTTTTCCTACACAGGAGTGAATAATTAACAGGAAAAGAAATACTACACCTTACATAAAAATGCATGTTTAGAAATGAGGAAAGTTTTCTAAATAAATAACTTGTCCAACTTTTGGCTCTTTTTGACTTTTTGAATTGTTAAAGGCAAGTGCTCTATCGTATGAGGCAGTATATTTATATCACTATTACATGTTCAAATAAAGCCTCAATGAAAATTTTAACAGATTACACACATTTTTTTCAACAATGAAGTAAACGTATTACTTCCACTAAATAAATAATCAAACTAGATAATTATTAAATATTTATGCATGTGTATTGCTCAATTGAAAATCCAAATAATAAATTGAACCTCAACCAGACTAATATTTAATTTTGTTTAAATTGCTTCTTATAACTGGCAGCTAAAATGCTACAAAACCCACTCAGGGTGTGAATGCAAGTCAGAGATATGTCATTAGCAACTGGGCTGAGGGGAAAAAAAAAGGAATGAAATGCCAACTAATTTCTAAAATCTTTTCTTTCCCTAAGAAAAGTATTAAAAGCATATGGGAACTCTTAATTTTTTTTTAAAAGAATAGTATTATAATCTCTGAGAGATAAAATGAGGGCCATTTGCATATTGAAGTTGTTTTTCAAAATGATAAACCATTTGAAACCACTTAAAATTGTTTTCCTCATGATTTCCTCTGCTCAAATAACAAACTAAAATGAATTAAATTTGATTATTTTTCAATTTAAAGTCTAATTTCTATTTGTTTTTTCTCTACTTGACTCTCTCTCTCTCTCTCTCTCTCTCTCTCTCTCTCTCTCTTTCTCTTTCCTTTCCTTTCTCTTACATATGAAATGATCAAATTTCCTACAGTTACTTTAGGAACACTGGTGTAGGTGTGGTGGGAGACTCTATAAAACTAAAGAGATTAGCAGTGTTTGCAAAAAAACTGCATCACAAACTGCCTGAAGATTAACATCTGAAGGGGCCCCATAAAGAGTTAGTAGTGAAATTCTCAGTCACTCATTTCCATAACAAACCCCCTGGAGTATCAGGCCCACCCCAAAAAGATTTGCCCAGAATAGGTGACAGAAACACTGGTGACTTGTCACTTCCACAGATAATATCCATTTTTCTCTAAGTCAGTCAATCAATTTCCATTTGGGCAGTAGCTTGTCACCTAACAGGAGACTAGAGTTCCTCACCCCAGGTGTGGGACTAATCCTTTCCTGGAGGGTCTGCATTAGTAGACTGATGCAGGCTGTTTAATCTATTTAATCTAATCAAATCAGGGCCTGGGTGCCTCCCTTTGTCACATCTGATGCCCCCATTTCCGTATTAAAAAAGGAGTACACAGGCACAAGCCAGCCCACTAGGTCCCTTGGTACATCATTAAGTTGTAAAAATGACTTCATCACTCACGACAGAGAAATTAGAAGGCCCCAATGGTGGCATATGGCAACTGGAGAAGCGCTCTACCAGCTGCCCACCTGACTCTCTCTCCAGCAAAATCATGTCCCTCCCCTCCAATAGCTGCCTCTGCACTGCAGTAGACTGCTGCAGCAGCAGAAGCTAGAGCCAGGAAGGGGGTGAGGGGACTGGAGAATGGAGAAAGAGAAGCTCACGTCTGCAAAGCTTGTGCTAGTCCTTGGAGACCCCTCCCCCCCTCAATCCATCTATTCATGTCCTGGTAAAGGGTATTTTCTTTTGTTAAGGGGGGAAATGAAGAAGAAGAAGAAGGAGAAGGAGAAGGAGAAGGAGAAGGAGAAGGAGAAGGAGAAGGAGAAGAAGAAGAAGAAGAAGAAGGAGGTTGCATTACCCCCAGATACCTAATCTATATGGCCCCTAAGGGGGTAAGGAGATAACAGCTGCATATTGGTTTGATAGGCAAGTAGGTGAATCATAGAAAAAGTCACCTCTGGCCCTAAAGACTGTGTGCCTATAAATCATTTCCACCACAGCAGGATGGTAGACTCTTGCAGCAGGCTTTATGCTCAGGTTTCTTTCACACAAAAGGAATTTGCAAATATATTTTTTACTGAAAGGATTAAGAATCCCTCTTTGAAAGGGATGGCTAAGTAGAGAGGACAATGAGAAATAGATAGATAGTAGATAGATACATAGATAGATAGATAGATACATAGATACATAGATAGATAGATAGATAGACAGAATGAATGAATGAATGTGTGTGTGCATGAGTATTTGCTGACAGGACTTAGGAATTCATTTCCAATGCTTCTTCTAATAAATAAACCAAGCACACTTTTACTGTTTGATTCTGTGAAGGAAAAAGAATAGCAGTAGTAAAATCATTTCTTTCTGGGCTTAAAATGTCAATTGTTGGCATTTGAGTTGTTTGCTTAAAATATTTTTACTCTCTGAAAATTAACAAGAGATTCTTTTTATATAATCAGGGAAGCCAGGATATTTACCTAAATTATATCAAACTTCACCTTTATAAATGAAAATGTACCTTTATAAAGAGATGTAAAGTCATACCTTTGGATCTGTTCATTTTAAAATACACATACTCTTTCTCTCTCTCTCATATCAGGATTATGAATTGAGTCGTTATTAGTCAAAATCCCAAGGAAGATTGCACACACAAATATAGTATGTTTCTCCTGGGGGGGGGGGCAGGGGAACCTTGGGTCTGCCAAAGTCTCCTATCTCTAACTCATGGATTCTCCCCTGGATTTGGAGCAGGATAGATTATAGTTATTCATTCAGAGAGCAGGTAGCTCAGTCAGCTGCTGAAAATGAACTTCGTGGTGAAGCACACAATCTTAGGCAGAGATGTTAAATCTCAGTGTAGAAGTAGTTAGAAGCCATGCATTTCGAGACACCTGAGTTCTAATCAAAATCCCTTTGTGACCTTAACTAAGTCACCATATCCCTGATTCTCTATTTAATTTTCTAGTCTGTGAAATAGAAGGGTTAGATTAGGTGAGCCCTGTCCAGTTTTAATATGGGTTCCTCTCATGGAAGTCACTGTATGCTACAGCATATGTGATTTTTCAGCCTCTTATTTATAGAGTTATATCTTTTTCTTAGCAAAAGTTAAGTTAGAAATGCAAGAAATATCCGAGGAAACAAAATGTTGTCCTATAAATTGAACCTTTGTAAATAAAGATAGGAATAGAGGAATACTGTAGTTTTAAACAGAAAAAAAATCTAACCTTGAGCTTAAATGAATTTATGTAAGTGTATTTATGCCTGGCTAATATTTAAAGATGCGCTGAATTACTAGCAGACTCTATGCACTACCAAAAATAATTGTTAGGCTAGCTCTTAAAAAGCTTTCAAATGAGATTTATGGAATTTTTAGTGAATAATGATTTCAATTCTAAATAATATGGATGGGAGAATAATTTTAAAAAACAGAAATGAGATATGAAAACAGGCCTTTTTATCACAATGGAAATAATCCATTAGCATTACTAATACTTAAGACAAAAATGAACAAGCTGAATAGACATAAGGGTTTTTTCATTCTGTTTTTTCTTAATCTAAAATGGCATTAATAATAAATAATAATATCAAGAAATTACCAGGTTCTAGACACCTCAAAAAATTTTAGATATGTTCCATGCAATTACCTACACTTGTGAAGCTTGCATTTACTGGATAAAGTGAAATATTGGTATGAAGGGTGGTAAATACTGCATAAAGTAGAAGCAGCATGGAGAAATCAGGAGGACAGGAGCAGGGGAGAGGAAATTATACATAGGGTCTAAATAATATTTCCACCTGGAAAAAGACAAGAATAGTCTTTGTAGATACAGTGTTATACATTCAAGACATAATGTTGACCAAATTTCCTTTGGTCTTTGGTGTATCTGGCCTTCTTTGGTTATGCTCTTTGCAAAAACAAATCTGTTTTTTCTTTTTTTCCTTTACAATTAAACACTCACCCTGGTTCTTCACAGCAATTGAAACATACAATAAAAACAACCCTTAACAATTTCACATTTGTAAATATCTAAATTACTATTTTCCCCATGCCCTGTATTATTTAAAGACAAAATTAATTTGCTCCAAATATCTTTTTATCACAATATTAAGTATGTTCTCATTTTAGAACATTACAGATTTCTAAAGGAATCTTCTTGGATTTCCCATTTTAAGGTCCTTCATGGAAGTGACTAATTTCTCCTGCCAATGATGTGCAGTTTCTCTTTAAGGAAAGACAAAGGAAAAAAATTACATAAGCGCCCTCCTTTGGGACTGAATTTCTTCCCCTGCTGACTCTACCAGTTTCTCTTCTCAATGAGTAGGAAAGCTGAAATACTTAGAATTTGACCAATAAAAGGACCAAGAGTCTGTGTTCAGACTAAAGAGTGAGGCTGTCTTTGCTTAATCAATAAAAGGGAGAAGCTAAACCATTGCTGCTAGTTTTTCATTGAGAAATTTTCCAGGAGTAATAAGGAGCCTTTCTCTCCTGAGAAGCTGTCTCTATACACCTCAGTTCTTCCACTCCAGTTCTGCCCATAACAGTGATGGCAAACACTTTCCAAAGTAAAGCTCCTTTTACATCTAGAGGGAGCAGAATCTCTCCCCAGTCTTCCACTCATGGGAATCTCATCTTACTACCAAATTACCTATATGGAGAAGCTTACATGAATGGGCATACAATGCTTGTAGGTACAAGAATGGTCTCGCTGTGTTCTTACTGGTTTTGAAAAAAAATCACATTAGGAAACATGCATATTTCAAATCTATTATGCAAATTTCTCAGATTTTCACCTATAAAAAGCCTTCTAAATAAAATTATATGTGGCATTCACAGGACTAGTTGGACATTTACCATCATGCAAAAAATAGGTGTATTTGGCTGATTAAATTATTTATGATTTTTATCATGATTTCTTAATATATTTTTATTATTAAGCATACAAAACTTTTACAATCACAAAAAGAAAATTTTACATATGCTGAAGATATATTTTCACAGGAGGCTTCAACTATATTTGCAATGTTTAGTTTTATTTTTAAAATGAAGAAACTGTGTCAAAGCTCTCAGATGTATGCCTATTTAATTTTCTGCATGTTCATAATATTCTACAATAATTTTTAACTTAACACAAGACAATTGCATATAAAAAACTGTTAAGTTTCCCACCCTTTAATATTCATTTAAAGGGAGATGAATTCGGATCCAGTAAGAATTTCAAAATTCAAATTTTTTTCCTATGAGGAAAATGTGGCAAATAAATTAAGAGCACCAGTCTTTTCATTTACTAAACATGACACAAATTACTAAACATGACACAAATGATAGCAATGAACTTGCTTTTTTTTTTTTTTTTTCCAACCAGGAAAGACCTGTTTACTGACCTCCCAGTGTTATAAAGAAGGAAAGCTGGAGCATCCCTAGTGTTTTCTCCTGGCAGGAAAATGTTAGCATTTTAGCATTTGGCAAGCTGAATATTTTGACACTGAAACAACCCTTAAAGGAACCACCATTCTATTTCTTTTGACATCATATTGAATTTCTTATTGTATTTTCTGTTTTTTTATTTTCAGGGTGGGGGGGTCATTTGGTATTTTTTTTCCTCCTGAATTAAAAATATTTCATGCATGTACATTTGGAGAATCTTTTAGCAAATTTTGTTTTGTTTTAGGAAATGTTTTTTAGGAAAAAAAACACTTAAAAACTAAAATTGTCACATGTTCATATTCAGTAATATTAGGTGGAGTGAATATTTTCTTTAAATGTTTTTGCCTAACATGGATTTTTTCTTTGATTTATCACATTCATAAAATGTGGGTCTTTACATCAGCTAGAGATAATTTAAATTGATTAATTTTAAAAGAGAATATTTGCCTCCCGCTGGGTCTGAGGGTTAATCATCTATGTTGTCAGGTAAAGACAATATCCCAAGGCATTATTCCTAATCTATTGCACCATCCTCTTAACATTTTGAATAACTGCCCCAAAATCTGAGCTCTATGGTCATAATGCCTACAATAAATCCCCAAGAATTTCTCCGGAGGCCCTGGAGATGGTAGGAGGCACTAGTCAGAAAGATGTCTCCAGGGAAAGGAACTGTAGGTGCCAAAACCAAGGGAGGAGGGGGCCTGAAAGACTTCAGTTAGCAGTGGGAGGGGCCAGAGTACAGAGGAAGGCTGGATTGTGATTAGGAAGGCGCTCTATTGTCTTCTTCCTCTAAAATGTGAATTCCAGCAAGACCTGGAAGGGTGTGTGCGCTTTTGTGTTCTTTGTCAGCACAACAATTCAGACTAAGGAAATTTAGTCTTGATTATCAAAATATACACAATAAAGCAAACGAAGCTGCCTCTCACTCTCGGGAGGCCGGGCTGTGCTCCTTGACATCCCCACCCATCAGTCCTTTTGCGGCAGGTTCTGCAGATGCTTCTGGGTAACTCCTGGAAGCTAGCGCTAGGACCCCGTCTGCAGCTACCACGGCTGAGCTGGAGGCCCAGGGCGCAGCTTAGCGCTCTCCGCACTCCCGCCCCTAAGCAGCCAAGCTCATTAACAGGTGGACTCGCGCCCCGGGCACGGGAAATCCCACCTGCTTTGATAGAGACCAGTCGATTTCGATTTCTTCAGACACAAAGCATCATCTAGGCATGCCCCAGGGCCAAGCATTCCTCGCGGCCTGCAGGGGGTCAGCGCTGTAGAGATCTGGGACTGATGATTTTTTTTTTTTTAAACTCGTGGGACGCACGGGTAAAAGCACCACACTTGACGACCCTCCACACCCACTTTGCACACCCGGGATCACGCTGTCTTGGCCAGGGGGGACTGCGAAGGGTGGGGTGGCGGTTCCTTGTCTGGCTACAACTCCTATTCTGTCCACCCTTTCTCGAAAAGCCTGTTCAGTCACCGGAGTGGGCAAATTTGCCCGCGGTCGCCTCAGAGACCCTAAATCTTTTTGACTCTGGAAAAAGACAAAAGTTCGTCTACCCCTTTGTGCGTTGGTCAAGGCACCAAAAGACTCCCCCCCCCCCCCCC
>NW_026000174.1:34533558-34554384 GCF_001458135.2 Marmota marmota marmota | reverse complement strand
CCCCCCCCCCGGGAGTTCCTAAACCCCACTGGGTTATCTTCGAATGTTACAAACACCAAGCCCCTGAACTACAGCCCAGCCAGGTGTATTACCTGTTGGCTGCCAGCCGAGACGCGATGTATCCGCCCGGAATCTGGGTGATAATGTAGCCCCAAAAGAAGGAACCATGGATCATTCCCACGGTTTCTGGGTCCCAGTTGAATTTGGCTTTCTAGAAAGGTAGAGCGGGGAAAGGGGAGGGGAGGGAAAGAGTAGAGTTAGTGTGGAAAATTCACTTTCAGGGATTTGCAGGCCAAACTAGCCCTCAACTCTGCGGGACATTTCCTTTAGTCTGAAGGTGTCGCGACTTAATTTTCGTTTCCTTACAAAATTGCTTCGTCTAATTAAAGAAGGTGCTCATTAACGAAATATATCTCCATGAAAACAGTGAAGCTGGGCTCCCTAGCTTTGCTTCCCCTCCCTGTCAGGCAGGTGGGAATGCTTCAGTGAGTGGGGAATCTCTATTGTCCCGGTAAATTGGAAATTCAGACTCCCATTGAAAAGTCTGGTTCGCGAGCGATAGACACTCCTGGCAAGGGTATTTTTGTCCCTGGCTGTGCACCAATGAGGGTGCAGTAATGACTTTGGAGAATGGAACACAACCCTCTTGATCCAAATAGGGAAACTAAGTAAAAGGAAAGGATAAGACTTCAAGGGTTAAGAGAAAGGGTGTCTCTCCCAAATCGGAAGGGTTCCCGCAGGAAGGTCTTAGAGCCATTTGCCCTTGAGATTTTTTGTTTTGTTTTGGGGGCAGGGGATCAGTGGAGAGGAAGCTATTATTAAAGGGTGTGGATGAGAGATATATCTGAAGGTCCAGGCCTAACTCCACCCAGCCCCAGAAGGTGAATCTCAAAGGATACTGAGGTGACATATCTGCATTAGCGCTGTAAAGAGAGCAGCTATCATGTCCAGAAAACTGGGGACCTTTTTTCTCCCTTTTAATGAAATTTTGAAACCAAACGGGTTTTGTAGGGGTTTCTGGACTCCCCAGACCCCAGTAATGTTCCTGCTTTCCACCCACAGAGCATTCCTCAATTTCTCCTCCCAATCTTTTTGCAACCCGGTTATGGTCAGGCTACATAAGTCCCGAACGAAAGGAATTAGGGGGACTTCTGTGACCTTGGACTGACCCTCCCATCTCTAGGCGTCTCCACCTAAGACACACATTATAAGACTACGGAGTGGTCGCCCTGTGGATCCAGGACTCGCTGTGCTGCAGATCCTTTCCAAATCAGGGAGGTCGACCTTCCTAAAGGGCCCCTACCAAACCTGCGGATATGCACACAGCTGATTTGATTTGTTTTGTTTCATTTTGATTATTAAAAATGTTTGGGCGGGATCTGGAGGAAGTCGGGGGAAATTATAACTAATATGCTACTCTCTCCCTCCAAGGAAAAGGAAAATACTTCTATTTACACTTAGCAGGCATTGTAAGTCACCAACTCGTATAAAGCCACTCTTCACAAAAATCTAGTGAGCTGGACGCTATTTTCTACTTTGCAGACGAAAAAGGAAAGGCCCAGATAAAGATACGAAGAGATAAAGACATAGGGAACATTATTGCGGTCCATTCTACAATGGCAGGACTTGAAAGGGGCTTAGAAAGCATCCCTGCCTTCCTCTTTCGGTGAGGGGATAACAGGATTCAGTTGATGTGGTTCTGAGAGGCCACAAGGCCAGCGAGCGGGGAGCCTGGGGGACCCCGCTGTCGCCCACCTCCTTGATGACTTTGCCCCCGCGGTGGATGGTGCTGTTGTTGACCATGTCCACAATGGCCACGCCCAAGTTGCAGCGAATGCCAAAGGAGATGCAGAAGCCCAGGCCGCTCATGATCGCGATGATGTAGCGGCGCGGCAGGCCAAAGCACGTGCAGTCGCACAGCGGCGCCTTCTTCTCAGGCACCTCCAGAGGCTTCCCATCCTCGGTCAGCTCGATGGTCTCCCCGGTCTCCTGTTTCTTCTCCAGCACCCTGCGCGTCAGAGTAGTGGGAAGCAAGGACGCCGCGTTAGGCACCCAGGATGCAGGCCCAGTCGCATTTTCCAGGACCCTTTGGGACTGGGATCAGGGGTACTGACATCGTTCCTCCCTGGAGCTTCAGGGCCTTCTGAGTTCTCTAACATTTTATCAGTCCCCCTCCCCGCGGCCGCGTTGCTTGAATTTTAATACCTTCGGGCCTAAAACAGAGACTCCCCATGCTCTCGGGATCCCCCCCTTCAGTTCCTCCATTCAGGCATAGGTCATTGGAACCAGACTTTATTTGGGGTCTGCAGCTTGTGGGAAGGGGCTAGCAGAGCCGCGTGTCCCGGTCACCTCTGAGGACTTCTCCCCACCCGCCCCCATCTCCCGGTTCCGCAGTGCTTTACGCTAGCAAGTGCGGGTCTTACTCAATCACCCAACCTCCCGCGGGCTCCCTGGCTGCGGACCCGCACGGCCACAACCTCGAAACCCGCTCCCTCTCAGCCAAGTTGAAGCTTTCTGGGTTGAGCACGCCTGGATCCCGCCCCTCAGCTGAGCCCACCCTCACACCCTACCCAGGCAGAGGCCCGCAGCCAAGCCAACAAGGGCCGGAATCCTCTCTGCGAGTGTCAAGCACTTTACTTCCCTCTCCTCCAGCTCCAGGGTGCCAGTTAAATACTTACTTCTCTGTTAAGCATCTTTGTTTTATTTTATTTTTATTCGAGTTGGAAACAAAGGCCTCCGTACATATGGCTGACACCTTAGCTTTCTACTGCTAGAACATGAATAATTAATTATTCACAATCTTGCGTCATTACTATCTCGGTTACAAACACCGAAAAATATCAGGGGCCCATTTCCAAAGACGTAAAATGTACAAAGGCGCCCCCAGAACCACTGTCCCACACCAAGGTGAAAGATCTTACTTTTTTTAAAAAAAAATAGTATTTCATAAGATTTCGCCTGTTTGATTCAATTCCTTTCGGGCTTTCGCCCTTGGGGGAAGCGGGAAAAGAAAGGGAAGAGAAAGCCGAGTGATGGAATGGATTTACTAAAAGATGGTACTATTGTTCTAATCCAACATGTCCATGAAATTTATATTTTAAAAAAACGAGTGTGAAAAGTAACAGCATTGTTATCTCCCTGAGATAATTTTCGATATTTAAAAATCAAGTCTTTTCGTTTACAATTGGAAAATATTCTCCCAATTTACCACGGAATTAAATTTTAATCTGGGATCTTTTAAATAACACATGCACATTTGTGTTATTTTCACTCACGCCAGTGAACCCAATGAAAATTTTAAATCAATTCCAAGAATGCATACTTGGTATAAAGCTGCCCCCAGATCTGAGGTTACCAGAACAGAATATCAGACTTTCAAATTCTATAGACTATCACCTGGATAATAGGTCATAAAGGTATTTACAGGTAGGTTAAAGCTGATCCATCAAGTCTGATTCCAATGTTAAGAAACGTTCAATTTATTTATTCGAGGGGAAAATTAATCAATGTGATATTTTATATGTTCATAAATGCAAATCTGAACTCAGCATCTAAACTCCCCACCTGATGGCAGTTGGGCTGGGAAAGAGCAGTCCTTTTTAGGGGAGCTGCGGGACTGCAGGGCCCTTGCGGTATGTGCTGCCGCATAGGTGCATGATGGTGTGTACAGGAAGCCCACCAGAACCGAAGAGATTTCCAAAACTGGGAGGAGCATGGGTCATTTTCTTGACATCTCCTATATTTTACAAATGCTTCAGATTTCCCAAATGTGAAAAATTAGTGCTTAGAATCGTTTATCCTTCTGTGTCTGCTCTCTCTTGTTGATTTTGCTCATATTATTAACAAAAAGATGCATTCATATAACATATCTGAAAAGATTTAAGTTGTGCAATTTACAGCATCATTAGTACAGTGGCTACAAGGGGTATTAAATTTTTTTAAAAAAACAATTCTAGTACTTTCAAAGTAAATTCACTGATTATTATTATTGTTGCTCATGCAAACACTAGGGCATTTACCATGAAAGAAATAGACATATAGAAGAGGGTAAATGATTAAAAATACATATACATTATTGCTGGTTCAGAGAGAAGAACTACTTTAGTTATCCATTATTGATACATTTTTATTCCTTTCCATTCAATACAAAAGGAAGATCCCATGGGGAATTTCTACTATGGTCTCGAAGCTGAGACCTTAATTTCTTTTTGCCACTAGTCTTCGGAATTTCTTGGTTAATTTTTTAGAGTGTTGTACTTTGATATTCATTTGTCTGTATCAAAGGAATCTAATTTGAGGTATTTATAAGCACCAAAAGGAAAGCTCTTTGAACAGGAACTAGTCATTTCTCACATGCAAATGGGATAAGTACTGGGTTGTAAAGGATGAAAATTTGCAGATACCAACACAAATCAATCTCTCTCTCTCTCTCTCTCTCTCTCTCTCTCTCTCTCTCTCTCACACACACACACACACACACACACACACACACAGGTTCATTTAGTGTAACATTCTTGCATTAATAAGCAGGTTTCCAAAGCAGCCTTGTTCCAGCAATGAGCAACAAAAAGATTTTCTGATCATACTACGGTCTCTAAGCATCCAAGGTTTATGGAAATTGCCCTGCAGATTTTTTTTCCATGGCGAGCCCCGCGGGTTTGCTTTCTCTTACCTGTAGATCTGGCCAAGGGATTTTCCAGCAAAATTCTTTAGTTCCTCTTTTCCTGGGGCCAAAATCCTTTGTTTTACCGACTCCATTCTTGCAAAGACTGGTGTTCGGTTTTGCCAGGTTTAAACAGCGATTACTATGAAAGGCGAGGGTTGCGCATATTGTCTTAATCGCTTAAGGTAGTTGTGGGCTTTTTCTTCTCAGCGGAATGGTATTGGTGTGCCTCCAGCAAGAGTGCGAGTGAGAGAGGGGAGGGAGGGTGAGAATGAGAATACAACAGAATAGCCGCATGCAACCCACGGGTTTCCTAATAGGAGAGTTGGTAGACACAATCAGAAAGTCTCATTGGAAGAGAAGGATCCGGTGGCAAAGGGCGCAAGCAGTGCCATGGTATTTGGGCGGGTGCAGATGAGTCCTTGTCCTGGAAATCAGTTCACTGAAAAACAATGTACATTCCCAGTTTTGAAAGCTTATTGCAGTCAAGTCGGCTGGCTTTTAAACAGAGGGGCTGTAAATGTCGCAGAACCCCTGTTTAAGGGCAAAATCAAAAGAATACTACTTTTTAAAATGGTGTCTTTGCCGTAAGGAGCCCAGCACTTTGAAAACTCATGGGAGCATCTCAGGTCTCAGGTGAGCAATGCCGCTAGTTTTTCCTCCCTTCCCTTGGTCTCCTCCCATCACGCCGGCGTAACTCGGCTCTGCGGTAGTGTCGAATTAAGATGGAGAAGGTCTGCTGCTCTTTGAGGACGTGAGTAAATAATACAAACAATTCTGATTTGGGCAGCGTCAGGGAAGAATTTTTCAGAACAGCTGACAGCGCCCGTCTGGGCGGTTCTGGACAGAATGGTTCAGCACCACGGACAGAGTTTCAGAAAAGGGGCCGCTTCTTTTTGGCTACCCGGGTTATCAACTTTCTAGGGGAGCTGGGCGGATCGCCTTGACCAAGGGCCATTCTGAGGCTCTTCAGGAACGGATGCTATGGAAACCAAGGGAAAATGTCATCATCTCCAGAGTTTGCAGGAAGAATGTTGTATTTGGTTCTGCAAGGGAAGAAGACTTTATTTTAAAAATGACAAATTACTTCCAGTGCTACGTTTTGCCCAGCACGATGATGATGCCAGCTCTGACAGTATTGCAGGGAAAGAAGATTGCAAGATATTTCACTTAGGTTTGCGATATTCCTGAGCACCTGGATTTCTTAAAACATAAAATATCTGTGTACAAAATGCATAATTATATCGTCTGTGTGTTTGATTTAATCCCTGAAAAGAAAAGTAAGGTAGTGTGGTAGATAGAAATTGAGAGACAGAAATAAGGGGGAGGGGGCAGAGAAAGGGAAAGGAGGCAAAAAAAAAAAAAAAAAAAAAAAAAANTATATGTATATGTATATATATAATTTGAAAATGTTTTAAGATTTATTTTAATATACTTAAATTCTGTTGAAATCTTTCCCCGCTTTGAGCTGCTTTCTCTTAAAGCAAACTTTTGGAGAGGTATCCGTGTAAAATTTTTTAAGATTTTCATCTATAAGTATAGCATCAATGAATTTATTTCATTAAGCAAAGCAAGAAAACTGTACAAAATTAATATGAATTATTAATGCCTTTCACATGAATCACAAACCCACAAACCTCTTAGATGCAATTCAGGCGAATGCTTATAAAACAGCTTGGCCTTGAACCACATTCTCAAGGTCAAAACATTAAATGTTATTTAAGCCAAGAGGGGGAGTAGATTTTAGTTAGAGACCATGGTCCTAAATCTTCAACTACATGAACCTAAACATAGAATCATGTAAGAATATTCCCTGAATAGTGTAAATGATATAGTGGATAGATTTGATGAACAGATAATTGGAAAAATTCACAAGTTTTCAAAAACACTCTCTATTATTAAATTTGATAGTTGCCAAATTATATTCCACTATGAATTATGGTAAGAAAGAATACTAGAAACATAGTTTCTTTTAAATTTTGATAAACATACATTAAATTATACATCTCCAATAAAACAGTGAATGAATATTTCAATGAATCCTAGAATGCCTTAAAATATTATCTACTTCCAAAGAATATCAGGTATGAGAAAAAAAACTCATTACACTTGCCCCTTACAAACAAAATCTCAAGTTACTCAGGACTTGCCTCAACCAGGTGCTTTAAAATATATCCATGGTAAGTCTTTAATAACTCATCCAATAAATTTATTTCATTTATAAATATATATGATTTTGAAATTCTGAAAATTTACACAAAATGAAAGCTATGACAAATGTTTGTAAAGCTGGTATTCCTGTCTAAATTTCAACCTCAGTGACTAGAAATCTGAACCACCAGAAAACTTGAGGGCCACATCTATCTACCTCTATCTATCTATCTATCTATCTATCTATCTATCTATCTATCTATCTATCTCTATATCTCAAAAAGACCAAACAAAATAAATCCAGCATTAAAATATTATTTCTATAGTAAAATACTTACATTATTTTCATCTACACTGAAATAAATATTATCTGGCCTTCTCCTTCATTCTCTTGATAGCAGTTTGAGTGCCTGAACCAAAATAATTGCTAATATTGATTTATCCATTCTAAGAATATTCATTGAGTGCCAAGAACTACACTAGGTCTGGGAATACCCCCATGAGAGACTGTACAAGCTACATGGGAGACAGACAAATATGGTTACAAATAATTATAGGTAAAATGAGGCAAGTTAAATACTCAGCTTATGTGTGGAAGTAAACACAAAAGATCTGAGAAGGCAATGTTCTCTTGTCTGTCTTAATATTTTAAAAGAAATTTAGACCTACGAAGATGATGGCAGCCCTGTGGAATCGGGCAGGCAGGAGGGGTGGTAGCAGTTGAAAAGCATCCCATCCAGAGGAGGAACTTTTAGCAAAGTCATAAACAAGGGGAAAATGTATGTAGAGAATTATAAGAATTGTTGTTGGACCACCTGAAGCTTAACAATGTCATGGGGTTATTTTTAAATAATAGCTTCTCCCAATATGTGAGATGTATACCCACATACCATTCACTAACCCAACAGATTTTCTTCATAAATGGTCCCAAATTTCAAACACTAAACATGGACTTTTGTGACCCTGATAAATTAATTGGATTTATCTTTAGGCAAAGACATGTTAGCAATTATACATATGGTATTAATTTGGGTGGATAAAAAAGAAATTACTTTCTCTAGACACTCTCCTTTATCTCAAATACTTTATATTCAATTTTAACAGTGCTTCAAATCCCATGATTAGTCCAACCTTTCCTCCGGGAGAACTGTCCCTCCTCCCAAGAAGGTTTCATTGAGTATAACAAACCTGAATAGAATATTACAGTTTATGAATGGCTTTTATTTTCATTCTGACATCACTTATTCCTCATAATTTTTAAACTAAATTTTCTTAAAAAAGGTTTTTAGCTGTCAATGAACCTTTATTTTATTTATTTATATGCAGTGCTGAGAATTGAATCTAGTGCCTCGCACATGCTAAGCAAGTGCTCTGCCACTGAGCCACAACCTCAGACCTAAAATGGTTTTCTTCCCATTTTAAGGAGGAGGAAAGTGAGATTTAAGAATTGCTGGAAGTCACACACCTGATTATAAGCATGAGTGGCAGCCATTTCTCACAGTTTAAGGTGTTATTGAAACAGAGATTCTGACTCAATAGGTATAGGGTAGGGCTCAATATTCAGCATTTTCATAAGTTTCCAGGACTTCTAGCCCCCTTGGACCACATTTTTATTGGCAACAATGGAGTCTTATAGTAGGTGATCTCTATTATACATTCCATTTGTAAAATTCTATAAATTTTTCATTATTCCCTCATGAAAACTTCTTTTCCTTTGTTTCTTCCACACTAATATTTTTAATAATATTTGAACTGGATTGTTATTAATAAATTGAAATAAAAAACAAAAATATATACCTGTTTCCTTTGAAAGTTCTCTTATATAAAGAGTAAACTTATTACTGTGCATATTTTACTATTAGTAGATGTTGAGCTTTATATAAAAATTTTAAATGATAATATGGATATTTTTAAATAATTACATGAAATATAAACCAACTGCAATGAAAAATGTCTACGTTTATTTACATCCCTGGGTAAAGAAATACTTTCCAGAGATTGAAATGTCTTGCAAATGTCGCCCTCTGGTGGAAAAATATATTAATATTTTAGAAACAATTGTACTCCTTAATTGTGTTATTTAAATTACTTTTCTCATATTTGTTAAATTCAAATATATACCTAAAATATGAAGTCATTTTGGAAGCAATTTACTGTAATTAGTATTAAATTTAGAAATAAGTCGATTGCCTGATAATCCTTCAGTTAACCCAAAAGATACCACTATAAGAACACTTCATTTTATCAAGGTATAGGATTGGTATGATAATAGCATAGGGAAAGATGGTTAGTTTCTAACCCCATAGTTATATTTTGATGATTTTTAAAATAGTTTAAAATATTAATATAGATTGATGTTTTCCTCCCAATCACCAAATGTATACATATATATCTCTATATAAAATTAATATTAATTAAAGGTATATAAATATATTTTAAAGGCATACATAAGGTTATCCATAAATCACTTACAGGGTAGGGTGTTTTACAAAAATTTTAATTTAAAATTACCTTAACATAACTAATTTTGAGGTTATCCTGAATGCAGCACTTTCTGTTTTATCTCAACAAATATTCACTCAGTAGGTATTTCACCTACTATGGGCTAGTCCCCCTGTTGAGAGTGAACATTCCCAAAAGGAAAACGACTTTTAAAATCTTTTTACAGTATGGCTTTATTTGACTTTGTATTCCTAAGTAAATGTTCACTTTAATAATTGCACAAATCTTTCAGGTTTAGGCTATACAAATAAGCTCTAGGATTCATCTGTGACTTTTTTCTTATCAAAGGTTTTTAAGTAGACAATTTTTAGTTCAGTTTTATTTGATTTTACTTTGCAGTGTTATCCTCAGAGACATTTCGAAGAAATTATCATTGTACAGTTTCTTAAGAGCCAGAAATAGAATAACTTAGTTTATCTTAAGAACCACCTGTGTACATAACCTAATACTCTGCACTGCTATATTTATTGCCCCAGTATTGAATGTCTTTCATTTTCTTTGTTATCTGTCTGGTTAAAAAAAAAAAACAGAAGCAGGAAATTTTAATAAGTGTACAGTGTTTCCTTCAGTATATGTTTTAACTATTGAAAATACACATATATATATATGTTAAATATATCTTTTTTGTGAGCATCTACCCTGTATTTACAATTTATAATTAGGAAGAATTATATATCTTATTTCAGCCCTTTCTGTACTCAAGAGAAGAATAACTTTATTCATCGTGCAACATTATGCCTTGTGAAAATCCAAGTTTTAAAGTGACTGGAAACAACTGCTAGAAATAATAATAGTAATACTTTTCTAATGCCAGAAAATGAAATTCTACATTTGAATTCCATACTCTACATCTGGATTGATGTAGTAAATTACAGAAGGACTTTGAAATAATTGGTTTCTTTAAACTCTCAAAAAACATTTTCCTAAAGTAAAAGGCTTGTTGTATAAGGGAAGGCTGGGGGAGATTTTAAGATTAGAAAAGCAGGGCAACTTATAAGGAAATAAAATACATCCTTCAAATATGAAGGAGACAAATGTAGAGATTATCATGACTTGTGGCTCTTTAAAGATAACCAAATAGATTGAACAATAAATAATATGTGATCTTTTTCCTCCCTATCACCAAATGTATGTTTATCTCTATACATAAAATTAATATTAATTAAATGTATATAAATATATTTTAGAGGCATATAAAAGGTTATCCATAAATCACTTACAGGGCAGGTTGTATGGAATCTTACCTATTCGTAATGTTTCTCTCTCTGGGTTCCATACAGATCCTATTTTGCTTTGACCATCTGGGTTACAAACTCTCTTCCTTTGGGTACCATATGCTTGTCATACAGAGTGTGGAATGCAATCTTCCTTGAATGAAGGTATATAATACTATTGAAAGTTCCTACTTCGTTGTCAACACCCTGAGATTTTGTTTAACTTCACATTGTTTTCTAAATTACTTAAGCTATCACAGGCAGAGGAGGGGGGCATTTCTACTTGTAGGATATTTAGATGGGTATTCTTCAAAGCTGTGATTGTGTGGACCACTGAATTGGCTGCCCTGCTGAAGGACTGAAGAGGTCATTGAAGAATGGCTCTTTGGAGGACACTGTATTGGAGATAGCACTCTTTTAAATGTGCATTAAATCCCATTCTTGGATAAGAGAACATTAAAGCACAAAGGAATGCAGATAAGATCTCAGATTTGAAAATATTCATTAAATATTTTCAGTTTATTGATTAATTGCTTGATTAAGGGTAACTGAAGAGAAAATGGCCAAGAAAAGAGATGGACTGAAAAATCTAATAGAGCCAGGAAATGGGGGAAAGTCACATTGTTTTCCCCTTTTGTTCTCCCCTTAAGTGACTTTATCTGATCCCCAAACTCTAATTCCAACCTTAAGGCTGATGAGTCCCAAACTTTTTGTATATTCAGCCCATACCTGTCCTCTAGACACCAGACTTAGATATGTCAACCTTCTTGACATTTCCACCTAAAGGTCCAGCCTAACACATTCAAAACAGAACTCTTAATTCTCACCTCAACCACAACCTGTTTATCCCTTAGTCTTCAGTCTCATTAAATAGTTTTATCATCCACAAGTTTGGAGAGGCCAGAAACTTAGAAGTTCTTCTTGATATACCTTTATCTATCATTTTCTATTTTCTAACCATCAAAAGTATTTCTTAAGTCCATTTCTATTGATGTCATTGTGCCCCAAGCCATCATCATCTCTTACAAGGACTATGTCAAGAGTGTCTCAACTCACCTACGGTGGACAAAGCTTCCTTGAAATTACTTCAATATCCAAATGGAGGTAGGTTATGATAGAAAGGCATCCATTATATGTTCATCACTGACTCAGGGATATCACAAACTCTAATGGATTCCCAGACCCCGTAGAAATAAAATTTGGATCTTCTACTACTTTGACTGATTTCTGATGTGATTTTCTCATCAACACATAAATAGTTAGAGTTAAGACTACCTCTTGAAATACTAGTATTGGAAAACACATCAAGGTCACTCAGTTCAACTACTACATGGAACCAAAGGGAAACTAAGATGCAAAGAAGTTAAATGGCTTGCATGTATTCACCTGATTAATTAATTATATATATATATAATGCTTCTTTCCCAAGTCCACTTAAGATACCTCATATGCAATCTAATAGACTATAGGCATAATACTCCTCCAAACCTCTTTCATGACTCTAATTTCTATAAGCTAAGCTTTTCATAAAAATCAAGTAGCAGAAAGTTCACAGGGATACCTTGATTAGTACTGGAGGACATGCACTAAAGTATGGATTAAGTGTGGAACATATTCTCTAATAGTCAACTCTTGCAGAGAGTTGATATCCTTTGGTTAAAGTGAAGCCATTCTACTGCTCAAACATCACTATAGTTAAGTGCCCTCATGGGTCAAGATTTCCTTTAGAAAACATCTCTGGTCCCACACTACACTGAACAAATATGTGGTGAGGGCCTCAGTTTTCTGCTATAGAAAAAAGCTATGGTCATTTTAGCTTGAGCATGTTCAAATCATCATTATCTCAGGCATAAATATAGAACATCCACTGAATATCTAATACTAAACAGATAAATCCTGCAAGATAAACTTATCACAAAACTTACAAATGTGCAAGTAAATGAATTAACTTTCTGCTTGAAGAGGAAAACTATGAGCTGATTAAATATTAGAAAACTATTAGCTGATTCACAGTGAGAAGTTTTATTTTGACAGATTATTTTATGCCATTTTCCACAAATTTGTTTATGGCACAAATAATGATCCTACTAGGTCCCAACTTACGCATGTATATAATAGTTCAGCAATAATGCTTATGACATAGAGTTGTTGAAGAAGTAGCTGAGATAATTCATGTAAAGGTCTTAGCATATTTCTCAATACACATTAATACCCTATCTTAAAAGGGTTAATTTTATATTAAAATCACTCAGTTAATGACAATAAAATATTGTCATCAGTACATAGAAGTTTGAGGTGAGGAACGGAACTGTATCCAATTCATGCTACAAATGTCTAGGCATAGAAACAAGCTCTACTCAAAGTCAAGATAGTGCAAGACATTTATCACCAATTCAGCAATTTTGGGGTGATGAAATTGAATAAGATATCATCTTTGCTTTTGGTGTCCTTCCATCTAGAAGAAGGGTTATGAATTCCTAAGTAGAGGTCTTTCTCCTAAGAGAGAGTTTTCTTAAGTAGATTGGATATTGACCATACAGTCAATGAATTAACAAACATTGGTCACAACAGGCTTTTCACTGGGGCTTCATCCCTCTGAAAAGGTGGTGGTCTCCTAATACCAGAGCACCAGGACCCACCATGGTGTGAGTGATGCTTCCTTTGCCCACTCTTTCATACTCATGTCCTTTTGTTGACTTTGTGTTAGGAATTGTGACACCAGAAAAATTAGAAGCTCAAGTCCAAAGACAATTGGGATTTGGAAGATTCACAGGTATGTGGCTTGTGAGGCAAATGAGATATTTTTACTTGATCAAGTAATTTGATATTTTGGCTTGCAATGAAATACTCTGATAGCTACAAATCATTGTTATTATTGAAATCCCTAGAGGAAAACTGTGTTATTTGTGAGTCTCAAACACCCTAACCTCAACCCCTTTTTATCTTTAATGGAATTGATAAAATAAATTTTCTTGGAAACTCAATTATCTCTTGATAGCATATTAGAGTGTATAAACTGGCAATGCAGGAGCTCTTACATGTGAGGAACACAGAACATGGGATGGAAACCCAAAATGATTCTGCCTGGGGAAGCAGGGGTGGAGAGAGGGAGTGTTAGGCTATGGAAAGAGGTGACGTTTGAGCAGGAGATTTAGGAATAAGTACACATCCCCAAGCAGATGGGATGGGAAAAGGAATAACTGGAATGTACAAAATATGAAGAAGCATAAGCATGTGTTATATGCAGGGGATAGAGATTGGCACAGTCGGTAACCCTTGCAGGACCAGTGTGACTGAGTGTGTAGCAGGTACTGTGCCAGGCAATGGCCACTGGCTGTGAGGAGCAGAGAGGACTTGGAAAGGCAGGCTGGACCCAGGAAGTTGGCTGGAAGGTCTGTGTATCATTGCTTTGGAGTGGCCATTTATTTCTACAGACAGTGTGGAGATCACTGTAGTTTTCAAGCACAGGAATATGGTGATGGAATCCATGCAGGAAAAAAAAAAAAGATGTACACAGAATTGTAGAAGACATTCGGTAGACCAGGCTGGAGGAGTTGGGGGACAGCAGAGAGTAGTGATATGTCATTTGAAGGAGCCCCATTGACATATCTGGCCCTATTTCCTGGTACTCACAGATCTATTTCCCCAGCTTCTCAACTATTCTTGTCATCACTTGATTTGCAAGGAATTAAAAGAAAAACACCCCAAAATCTAAATTGGACTTTTCCTAGAGCTGAAATTACTTTAGCAGAGATAATGGCTCCTCTTAGTTTGCAGGGTCTCATCTTCTCTTCCAAAGGATAAAAATAGAAAAGAGATTAATATCCTAGGGATAAATCTGAAAAAGGATTCCCATTCCCTCCCTGTAGGGTGACAAATTTAAAGGGCCCTGGGATCTAAAATCTTCCTGAGTAACGCTCTCAGCCCTCTGGCTTGCTGCACTATTTATTTATTTATTTATTTATTTATTTATTTATTATTATTTGTTTTTTAGTTGAGCCAAGAAGACATAGCCACATGCTCTTTTATATGACAGGTCATCCTTACTCAGTAGGTTCACTCTGTTGTCCTAACAGATGCACTCCTAATCATTTCTAATATTACTTCAGTTTAACTGAGGGTAGAGATGGAGAAAGAGAGAAAGAGAGAAGAAGGGGAACCTAGATTAGTTTTCGCTTCAAAATCAACTCAGTCTCTAATGAAGATGTCTGTTCTATTAGTGTCATCCCCTGGACATTCCTGGAACAGCAACATTTTCTTCCCACTCCTGGGAATGTTCTTCTGCCTAGAATTACAGCCCATGTGTGCTGCTGCCTGCTTTGCTAGATCCTGCCCACTAGAGGCTCAGCCAGTATCACCACCCAGGAGCCCCTGACTGGAGGCTCTAAGGGAGCTTTTAGGCTTATGTTGGTTGGGTGAGCTAACTAATGCTATCTAGAAATAATGAAACTTTGCTGCTATGACTCATCTGAAAATCTCCCCCAAGCCCTCTTAGCACTGGATCCATGAATATTAATATGAGGTGGAGGCAGGAGTTGGGGCATCTGGGGCTCTGGACCATTCAGTCTCAGTAGTTGTGTAAATGAGAAAACCCTAGCACACATCAAGGTTGGGTGGGAGGCCGTGGGGGGATGGCAGCTCTGGTTCCTTGGTGCCACAGACAATAAGGCACATATCAGCATCCTTTAAGTCTCCTTTCCATCTTTTCTGAAATTGCTGATGAAAGCACGAAGCACAAGTTGTAATTGTTGTCTCAGAAAGATGTTTTTATTTTAAAAGAAGCCCGATCTCCTCTGAGATATTACTATTATTTTATAACACTGGACTGAAGGACTATAGTTACTGGAAGATTGGCCATGACTTTACCAGATATTGTAGCTAGGAGATGGGTAGATACATGGGTCTTCAGTCAACCATTATCTCTGTTTTTATAGATATTTAGAATTTCCCATATGAAAATTAGCACCAAAGCTTATGGGTAAGATGCACATGATTCAGAGGGCCAGGAGATTTTAAGTGGTGGCCCCAGGGGTTTCCAGACCCACAACTATCTAAAGGGCTCCCTGTGTCCATTCTGGGATCCATGTCCAAAGGACACATCTGATTGTACCCCTACTCTTCTCTAGGGCAGGGCCAAGGACATGGAACTCTGCCTTCTCATTTTCCTCTTTCTACTACAGGCTTTGCCCTCTGCACTTCCACTGCACCAACCATGTTTATAGTTTTTCACCCCATCATCCTCCCTCCTACCTCAGGGCCCTGGTTTGTGCTGTTTCCTCTTCCGGAATGTTCTTCTGCCCACTTTCAGTCACACTCAAGCAACTCCATCTTCTTCCATTTATACTTCCTATTTACTCCCCCCAGTATGGTAGTAAGAAGAATGGCCTCCAAAGATGTCCACATCCCAATCCCCTGAACCTATGAGTATGTTATCTAGCATGACAAAAAGGGGCTTTGCAGATGTGATAAGATCTTGAGATAAGGAGACATCTTGAGTCACCTGGGTGGGCCCCATGTTATCACAGAGTCTTTATAAGAATAAGGCAGGAGAGGAGAGGGATAGCTGGGTAGTATGCTGTTTTTAAGTCCTTTTGGGGATTGCTAACTTCAAATGGTTACCATTTGACCCTATCCCTCTCCTCTCCTTAGACTATACTATATACCCAAAGGACTTAAAAACAGCATACTTCAGGGACACAGCCACATCAATGTTTATAGCAGCACAATTCACAATAGCTAAATTGTGGAACCAACCCAGATGCCCTTCAGTAGATGAATGAATTAAAAAAATGTGGCATATATACACAATGGAACATTACTCATTGATAAAAGAGAACAAAATCATGGCATTTGCAGGTAAATGGATGGCATTGGAGAAGATAATACTGGGTGAAATTAGCCAATCCCCAAAAAACAAATGCCAAATATTCTCTCTGATATAAGGATGCTGACTCATAGTGGGGTAGGGAGGGGGAGCATGGGAGGAATAGATGAATTCTAGATAGGGAATAGGAGTGGGAGGGAAAGCGAGTGGGCAGGGGATTAGCAAGGATGGTGGAATGTGATAGACATCATTATCCAAAGTACATGTATGAAGACATGAATTAGGTGTCAACATACTTTATATACAAACAGAGATATGAAAAATTGTTGTATATATGTGTAATAAGAATTCTAATGCATTCTGCTGTCATTTATTTTTTTTTAAATCAATTAAAAAATAAAAAAAAAGAATAAGGCAGGAGAGTCAGTCATCAGGGATGTGACAATGGAATCAAAGGTCCCATCAGCAGGATTTACAGCTTTGGAGATGGAAGGAGACCATGAGCCCATTGGGTTATTGAGTAGATCAAGTGAAATGATCAGGTTCCCAGACAGAGGAGCCACTTAGACTACACATTTCTTCGACTACCCCATTCTCCATGTTCCTGGAAAAAGAGGGAAGGACTGAAAGAGTTTGTTCTTACTGGGCCCTGAACTGTAGCCTAGGAGGGGCCTCCAGCCCCATTAATGTCCCTCCTCTGAATTAGAACCATGTCTCTCCAAGGCCTCTGTTATCTGAGTTTATTATCTAGTTTTACAACAATTAGTTTATAAAAGCATTTAAAGAACTTATGCCCAAACCCATTATCAGAATATGTAATAACGAACGAGAAAAAATTCCCTTTGTGTGCTTTTGAACTTTGTGTGTTTGGTATTTTATTAAAACATTTTAAATGCTTTCTTACTTTAGTCAGTGGCTCTGTGTGTAGGACTTTATCTGTTTAAACTGTTAATAGTTCAGTTTTATTTTTCTAGGGTTCCCCCAACTTACATGCATACTAATATTTTTATTTTGCATCTAATTGAATTATAGTTGTTTTCAAAACTACCACTACTATTTTGTAACTTTGTTTTCTACTTAACTGTACATTGTGGACATACTCACAGGATAGTGGTACATAAAGATATTACTTATCCATTTTTAGAACTACATCCATTTAAAAGCATGCCTGTGCCACAAATTGGCTAACCGATCCCCTATTGATGGACATTTACATTGTTTTTACATTTGTAGAGTTATAAATTATGCTGAAATGACCCTGGTCTAAAAATATATTTATATTCTCACATTTGTATGTTTGTACCCATAGAATAAACTTCTAGACACAGAGTTGCTGAGTAGAGAGAATAAACATTTAAAGTGTTGGTAGAGTCTAAAGTTCCCTTTAAAATACCAAAAAAATATAGTGTTTTCCAAAGGATAAGAAAATCAAACATAAAAACATTGTTTAATTCTAGTGAGTTGTTCTGGTCTTCTGGAGGCAGCCTGGAACCTCTCAGGTTTGTTAAAAAAGCCCATAAATTAGTGTGAGAAAAGAGGTAAAGAAAGATGTGCAGCCAGTCTTGGTGGTGCACATTTATAATCCCAGGAACTTGGGAGATTGAGGCAGGAGGATCACAAGTTTGAGGCCAGCCTCAGAAATTTAGTGAGATCCTAAGCAACTCAGCAAGACCATGTCTCAAAATCTAAAAAAAAAAAAAAAANGCCTCCCCCAACTCCTTCTCAGCTCATATAGAACCTTCCTTGACTCCCTCTTTAGTGCTCCTAGAACATCCTGTGACTCCCCAGATATTTCTCCTGTTTCCACCAATAGTTTGTGAGCTTCAGGAGGGAGGGACATGTCCATCCTATTCACCCCTGTGTCCCCAGGGCTGGGCACATAGTAACTGCTCTGTAAATGTTGAATGTACTTAACCTGAATTATTGTCTCACTGGATCCAATCCAACAACCCCTTTCCCACTCATAGATGAGGAAATGAGGCCCAAAGAAGCCAAGGACTGTCTGTGTTCACAGCTAGGAGCAAGGATTGCAAATCCTGGTTTATGTGGCTCTTAATCCCAGGTTGTTCACCTCCACCCTCAATGTCCCTGAGAGCCCAGCAACTGATGAAGATCAGTGGTTGAATCCATTGGTCCTGAACGTAGATTCCTGGATTCAAACATCAGCTCTGCCATTTGCCAGCTGTATGACTCTGGGAAGGCCACTTACTGCCTCTGGGCCTGCCTTTTTTCATCTTTAAAAGAGATAATTATAGTTCTCCACTAGGGTAGCTGTGAGCATCAATAAGATGACGTGTCTAAGAGTTCAGTCTAGAGCCTGGCACAAAGAGCATGCCCCTTGGACAGGGTCACTTGGACACTTACCCAGCCCAAGTTCAAGAAGTTCATCTCATGGGAAAGTCAATGAGAGACAAGTGTTAGGGAAAAAGACATTATTCAATGGCCAAAGAATGGAGAAGAGGGAGCTTTGCTCACAAAGCACCTTCTCAAGTCCAGGGGTTTGAAGGATATGATTACTCACTTATAGGATAGGAATTATGAGGCAGAGGGATAGGCTAATAGGAGGAGGAATATTCATGTTTTTCTGGGGAATAGGTGGAGATCTTCCAGAAACTCAGATATCACCTCTGAAGACAGGGATGCCAAGCCTCTCACCCCATTTCAGTTATTGTAAGACATCTGCAGACCCTGAATGCAGGCTCTGAGCTTTGGCCTTCCTGGGCCCAGAATAAGCCCTCATGAAGTGTTTACCAAATGAATTGGTTTCAGAGTGTGGATAACTCCTTCTACTCTCTCTTAGATCATTCACCTGTTTACACATTGATTCCTGCACCTGGCAATCACTGAGCTCCCATGGGTAAAGGTATAAAGAAGACCAGGAAGGTCCTGCAGGCCCTGCCAGAGAACTGCCAAACTGCTATGAAGCTGGGTGCCAGGCTTTTGGCTTGGACCCCCTCCACTCTCTGGTTGGAAAGCCCAAGCCAGGAGAGTCCCAGGCCATTGTGCTTGGTTGTCCATAACATGGGGTCTAGAGGTGCCAGGAATCAGGCTCAGGCAGGGAGGTGAGGACTGTGCTTTCTATATGTGCAGAAGCATGACATGACCCACACATATGGGTGAGAATTTCCTAATCATTGGGCTGCCATGCAAAACCTTCTCAAAGTTCCTCTGCTACAGGAAGGGTGTTGTCAATCCAGGATCCCTGCTCATCCTCCTCCTGGCAGCAGCACTTTGGTTCCCTCATCCAGGGGTCACCCCACCAAGTCCCAGGACTCTCTCCCACCCCATGTCTACCTGCAGTGAACATGCTCAGCCGCTAGGATTACTGGATTTGTTTTCTGATTTTATAAGACACTGCCAAACTGATTCCAAGTTGATTACTCCATTATACATCTCTATCATACCTAGAGTTCTAAAAATTAAAATTTCTAGACACTTGGAATTGCCAACTTTTTTTCCCCTAAATATGTGTTGGAATTCTATTATGATTTTAATTTTATTTTCCTAACAAAATTGATGTTGAACATTTTTTGATGTACATGTTTGCCACCTGTATGTCATCTTTGTTCAAAAGTTTCCCTCATTTTTATTGAATAATTTTTCTTATTGAGTTTTGAAAGTTCTATACATCCTTTGGCTGTGAGTCCTTTATAAGATACATGATAAAACATATTTTGTACTGCTCTGTGGTTTGTCTTTTAATCATCTCTTTTCAAGAGTAGAAATAGTAAATTTTAATATAGTCTATCAAAATATATTTTATAGATCATAAGAAGTTTTTTTAAAATTGATTTTATTTTCGTGGTTCTACATGTCAGTAGAATGCATTTTGACACATCATACATAAATGGAGTATAACTTCTCAATCTTCTGGTTGTACATGATGTAGAGTTACACAGGTCGTGTAATCATACAGGTCATGTAATCATATATGCACGTAAGATAACAATGTGTCATTATTCTATCATTCCTATCCCCATACCCTCTTCTGTCCCTTCACTGCCCTCTGTCTAATCAGAAGTACCTCTATTCTTCCCTAGTCACCCCCACCTTATTCTACCTTATTGTGAATAATTTCATTATACAATTTGAAATAAATTTGTTAAGAAACATCTCAGAAGAATTGGAGAAAGGACAGAGGAGCAGGCAAGGGGAGTGTTCCAGGAAGAACAGCCTCTGGATGTCTTCTGCAGGTGGGAGCAGAAGATACGCCTGACATCCTGGTGGATGCTGAAGTGCTCTTGGCTGGAACTTGTGCAGAGAAACCTGAGGTAGTTGGCACATATTGCTCCTGCAGCTGTTTCAGAGTTCACATGACCCATGCCCATGCAAGGTGTCAGGATCCACAGAGAACAGGGTCCTCAGGCTGTGCATTTTTTTGGTGTGTGTGTGTGTGTGTGTGTGTGTGTGTGTGTGTGACAGAGAGAGAGAGAGAGAGAGAGAGAGAGAGAGAGAGAGAGAGAGAGAGAGAG
>NW_026000174.1:34509522-34532350 GCF_001458135.2 Marmota marmota marmota | reverse complement strand
AAAAAAAAAAAAAAAAAAGGTGGCGAGTGGGTGTGTGGGGGTGTATCAGTGGTAAATTTTTCCCAGTATCATGAGAGAGAGAGAGAGAGAGAGAGAGAGCCAGAGAACCAAAGGCAGATTCAGAGACACAGAGCAAGCTAGACTTCCTTGACATGACCAAAGCTCCAGAATGCTTGACCAGGCAGAACTGTGCAATTCAGTGCTGTCCAGTCGGGTCCCAGCTCGACTGCACCATCTGCCAGGTCCAGAGGAAACATCCCACCCACAGTGTGCAGAGTGAGTCCTGTTGGTGGTCCCCTCCAATCCTCACAATAAGCCTGGAAGAGGTGCCAGGAGGAGACTGGCCTGGACACAAAGCTGAGGCTCAGAGCCCTGGAGTGGCTCGCTCATGGTCAACACAGGCCTTGCCACTGTCTCCCTCAGGAGTGTCTCTGTCCAGTTCCTGTGTGGGGGTATGTGTGCGGGGTCTGGAGTGCCCTAGGTGGAGGCAGCAGGCTGAGCCTGGGGTCAGGATGCTGCCACCTAGTGCAGATGTGGGCTCTTCCTCAGATTAGGGCTGCATTTCTGTGGCTTCTCTGGGCCGTGGGGAGTACCTACTGCCTCAGGGCCAGGTGAGGGGACGCTGGGCTAAGTTGGGGCCTCAGGGACATCACAGAAGCTGGACTGTCTCCCTGTGCCTCCCCCTGCACCATGGTGTCCCTGCTGCACTCCCCAGCAGCTCCCTACATGCCAGCTCAGGGCTTCTCCTCCTCTGACAGGCCTCCGAGCAGGCTGCCACTTGCTACCTCTCCACTCTTGCTGGCCTTAAGTTTTGTGGGTAATCACCACAAGGAGCTGGAAACATCACCAATGTGGGGAAGTAGGAAAATTTCTGGAAAATCACAGAATTCTCAGAGTTCCATTTCCCCTCTAAAGGGACAAGATGGAAATTTCCACATCTGAGCTTCTCTTCTTTATTAGTGATCTGCCTGAAGCATGATGATGATTTTGGCTCTCCCTTGCTCAATCACCTTCGGTGGTTCCCCATGGTCCAACAAAGTCCTCATGTGGTCTTCAAGGCCCTCCCTGACCCGGTTCCAGCCACTCCTGCAGCTTCACCTCCTGTGCCCTCCAAGACCCATCCTCCCACAAGTCCTCTGACCTCTGCCCCTCTGTTGGTGCTGTCCTGTATCCTAGAATGTCCAACCCTCTGCTACTGAAGGTCAGAGGATTGCTCAAAGCTTTCAGTCCTTGTGCTCTTGTGGGCCTTCATATTTGTTCAGCACTGTGAGTCTTTGATGCACTGTGGACTCTCTTGCTGCCAGGTCTTTGCCATGCTGTTTCTCATTGCTGGGAACATTCCCTGCTCCCTGTGCCTCCCCCAACTCCTTCTCAGCTCATATAGAACATTCCTTGACTCCCTCTTTAGTGCTCCTAGAACATCCTGTGACTCCCCAGATATTTCTCCTGTTTCCACCAATAGTTTGTGAGCTTCAGGAGGGAGGGACATGTCCATCCTATTCACCCCTGTGTCCCCAGGGCTGGGCACATAGTAACTGCTCTGTAAATGTTGAATGTACTTAACCTGAATTATTGTCTCACTGGATCCAATCCAACAACCCCTTTCCCACTCATAGATGAGGAAATGAGGCCCAAAGAAGCCAAGGACTGTCTGTGTTCACAGCTAGGAGCAAGGATTGCAAATCCTGGTTTATGTGGCTCTTAATCCCAGGTTGTTCACCTCCACCCTCAATGTCCCTGAGAGCCCAGCAACTGATGAAGATCAGTGGTTGAATCCATTGGTCCTGAACGTAGATTCCTGGATTCAAACATCAGCTCTGCCATTTGCCAGCTGTATGACTCTGGGAAGGCCACTTACTGCCTCTGGGCCTGCCTTTTTTCATCTTTAAAAGAGATAATTATAGTTCTCCACTAGGGTAGCTGTGAGCATCAATAAGATGACGTGTCTAAGAGTTCAGTCTAGAGCCTGGCACAAAGAGCATGCCCCTTGGACAGGGTCACTTGGACACTTACCCAGCCCAAGTTCAAGAAGTTCATCTCATGGGAAAGTCAATGAGAGACAAGTGTTAGGGAAAAAGACATTATTCAATGGCCAAAGAATGGAGAAGAGGGAGCTTTGCTCACAAAGCACCTTNAGAGAGAGAGAGAGAGAGAGAGAGAGAGAGAGAGAGAGAGAGAGAGAGAGAGCTGTCCCCTTCTTTGGAGCCACACTCTATGAATCTGGCACATTTCTGCCCTCTTACATTGGAGCCACCTTACTGCTGACATGTGGCATGCATGAACACAGTTGTCGTACACTGGCAGCAAGCCTCCTGGTAACCTTCTTCCAGGGCTTTCCCTTGGTATGGGGTGGCCCAGAGTCAGGGGGGCTAAGTCAGGTGTGTGGGTCCTTGCCAGTGGGAAGTGGAAATGAACCGCAGGCTGGCTGGCCCTTCTGATGTACTTTTGCCCTGACTGTTGGGCCTTCTCAGGCAGCAGAGGCTCACAGGGCAAGGGGAAGGTGCAAAGGACAGGCTCACTGGGGCTCCCATTTAGGAGGACAGGGGAACTGAAAAGATCCACAGGCTGTGGATGAGGCTTAACCCTTGGAGACAAAAGCCTTCCCCTGGAACATGCAGCCTGTCCCCTGGCTTTTCTGGTGCTCCAGTATGAGGTAGGCAGAATTGCTCACCTCATTGAAGGCAGAAAGCAAGGAAAAAGGGAGGAGGGGGCTAGGGACAAGATACAGACACGAAGGGCATGCCTCCAGGGACCCACTCCCTTCAGTCAGGGCCTACCTCTCACAACCTGCACCTCTGAACATTGCTGCTTTGGGAACCAAGCTTTCACCACTTGAGAATTCGGGACACAATCCAGATCCAAACCACAACAGATGTTGAATATCGTCCAAAAGATTTTTTTCATATCTATTGTGATGCTCATATGTTTTTTTTTTTTCTTTAGCCTGTTGATATGATAAATTACATTGCTTGACTCTTGCATGTTGAACCAACCTTCAGGTCCTATAATAAATACCACTTAGACCTGATGTATTGACCTTTTTATATAATCACTGGATTTGACTAATTGGCATCTTGTTCAGAATATTTGCAGCTATGAATGATAATAGCCTATAGCTTATTTTCTTGTAATGTCCTTTGTGGTTATATCAGGGCAGTGCTTGTAACATACAATGATTTGGGAAGTAGTCTCTCAGATTCTTTATCCCGAAAGAATTTGTGTGGATTCATGTTATCTGATTCTTGCTCATTGGTAGAATTTGCCAGCAAAGCCGCTTGGTTTCTTTCTTTTTGTTTGTTTGTTTGTTTTTTTGTGATATTGGGGTGCTCTACTTCTGAGCTACAACCCTAGCATTGTTTAGTTTTTATTTTGAGCTAGGGTCTTGCTAAGTGGCCAAGGCTGGTCTCAAACTTGGCCTCAGCTTCCCCAGTCACTGGCATCACAGAAATGTACCTGGCTTGGGTGTTTTTTAGAGGATTTTAATTACAAGCTTAATTGTTTGAAAAATAGACAGAACTGTTCTTGTTATCTAATTGTTCTTAAAGAGGAGGAAGTGTTGGAAGTTTGTGTCTTTCAGATGATTTGTTAATTTTGTTTATATTGTTGAATTTATGGTCATAGACTAGTTCATATTTTCCTTTTATGGCCACTCTTTCTTTCCTGATATTTTGGTTTTTGCAGTACTGGGGACTGAACTCAGGGCCTTGAGCACAGTAAGCAAGTGCTCTGCCACTGAGCTGCCTCTCCAGCTGATTCCTGATATTTGTAATTTGTATCTTTCCTGTTTCATTTTCTTGGTCAATGTTATTGATTTTTTTCAATTAATAGCTTCTGATTTTGTTGATTCTTTCCTCCAATTCTTTTTTTTCTGGGTTTCATTGATTTCTGCTTTTATTTATTTTTCCCTTATTATTGCTTTTGGTTTAATTTTTTTTTTGTAGTGCTGGTGTACTGGCAGTGAATTCTCTGTTTATATTTATCTAAAGTCTTTATCCCTTCTTTTTTGTTAAATTTTTAAAAATAAAATTCACATAATAAAAATAGTGGCATTTAATACATTTAGCACATTGATCATCACCTCTATCTAGTTCCAAGATATTTTCATCACCCCTAAAGAAAACCTCATACCCATTAAGAAGTCACCTTCCATTTCCTCCCCCTGTAACTCCTGGAAACCTCTAGTCCACTGTCTTTGCATATTTACATCCTATGGATATTTCATATAAATGGAATCATAAATACCTAATATGTTGTGTATGGCTTCTTTCACAAAGCACAATGTTTTCAAGATTCATTCATATTGTAGCAGGTGTCAGCACTTTAACTATTTTTAAGGTTATGTAGTATTCCATTGTACAGATATACCACATTTTGTTTATCCATTTGTCAATTGTTTTCACCTCTCTCCTGTGTATAGTCTTATTATGGTTTGGATATAAGGTGCTCCATTAAAAGCTTATGTGTTGGACAATGCAGGAATGTTCAGAGGTGAAATGATTAGATTATGAGAGTTATAACCTAATCAGTAGATTAATCTATTTTATGTATTAATAATTTGAATATATTAAGGGTGGTAATTATAGGAAAATGAGGCATGGCCGGAGTGGTGACCACTGTGGCATGCCCTTAAGGATTGTATTTGTCCCTGGCTCATTGCTTTCTCTCTGTTTCCTGGCTCCCAAGAGCTGAGAAGCTTCCTTCTACCACACCATTCTGCCATAGTGTTCTGTCTCATCTTGGGCCCAAAGCAATGGAATTGGCCAACTATGAACTGAGACCTCTGAAACTATGAGCCCCAAATAATCATTTTCTTCTCTAAGTTGTTCTTGATAGGTAATCTGGTTATAGTAATGAAAAACTGACTAATTCAATGATGCATTGAACAGTTATCTGCAAACATTTGTTTGAATCCCTTTTGGTTATACCTAAGAGCAGAATTGCTTGCTCATATGGCAATTTTATGTTTAACTTTTTGAGAAACTATCCAACCAATTCATAGCAACTGCACCATTTTACATTTCTACCAGCAATGTACAGGTTTTTTTCTATATATTCACCAATACTTGTTATTTTTTGATTTTTTAAAATTATGGGCAACTTAGTAAACAACTTAGTGGTTTCAGTTTGCAATTCCTTAGTGTCTAATGATGTTTAGTATCTTTGCATATTTTGTGGATCACTTATATGTCTTCTCTGGAGAAATCTCTATTCAAATTTTTGTTCCTTTTTAAATTAAATTGTTTGTCTATTTGTTCTTGAGCTGTACAAGATGCTATAAGTTTCATTCCATTTGACATGTGTGTGTGTGTATATATATATATTATAGATGTATGTAGAGATATAGATAGATATAGATACACATATTCTGGATACTTGGCCTTTATTAGATATATGATTTAAAAACACTTTCTTCCATGTTTTGTTACCTTTTCATTCGCTCAATAGTGTCCATTAATGCATAAAACCCTTCAATTTTAGTAACATCTATTTCATCTATTTTTTCTTTGGTTACCAGTACTTTTGGTGTTATAACTAAGAAATTAACTTCTAGTTCAAGGTCTTGATGTTATATATAATTTATTCTAACAGTTTTAGATTTTATATTCATTTCTGCAATTAATTTGAGTTAATCATTGCATATGGTACAAAGTAAGGGTTCAACTTCATTCTTTTGCTTTTGGATATCCAGTATACTTAGTACCGTTTATTGAAAGGAACATTATTTTGCCATTGAATGATTTTGCCCCCCTTGTTGAGCATCAATTGAACATCATTGTGAGGGCTTATTCTTTGACTCTCAATTTTATTCCATTGATCTATATATTCATTTAAATGTCAATGCTGCCTTGTTTTGATTTCTGTGGTTTTGTAGTAACTTTTGAAATTGAGAAGTCTGACTCTTCCAATTTTGTTTTTCTTTTTTTCAAAATTGCTTTGATTATTCAGCATCCCTTGAAATTTGAAAAATCAGCTTTTCCATTTCAGCCAAAAATTGACAGGTGGGATTTTGATATAGATTGCATTGAATTTGTAGATCACCCTGGGAGAATTGTGATCTTATAACATTAAATCTTCTTATCCATGAAAACAAAATGTCTTCATGAATTAAGATCTTAATTTGTTTCAGGCATATTTTGTGCTTTTTCAGTGTATAAGTCTTATACCCCCCTTGATTAAATTTATTCCAAGTATTTCATTCTTATTAATGTTATTACCAATCAAAATCATTTTGTTAATTTCCATTTGGGAGAGGATTCAAGATGGCAGATTAGAAGAAGCCTGCATTCGTAGTCACTCTATGGATCAAGATTCAAGCAGTGGGATTATTGTTTCTCAATGAGGTGAGTTAAAGAGAGATTTCACTAAAATTTCATATTGGATAGCAGAGTGTCTTAGAAACTCAGAAATTTGGGTACATTAAACAAAGAAGAAAGACTACATTAGAGTCAAGGCACTTGTGGCAGCTTTACATATGGAAAAAATGAGATTAAAAAAGCAGCTTGAACTTAGATGATCCAGAGGCTGCACCGTGCACTGGTGCTTGAAAAATACTCTCTGACTTTCAACTGGTGGTGGAGATCTGAGGTGGGAGCCATCTTGAAGGAGTCATAGCTGCAGTTGCTGCTGAGCCAGGAGATCAAAGCAAACAAACACTGCCACACTGTCCAGGCAAGCCCCTACCATATGGCCTAGGGTGTACCTAGCAGAAGGTGAATGAAACAGGCACAGAGAAGATTATACCTAGGGGAACTCAAGTTGGAAAAGTAAAGGGGTGCCCGACTTGCTTCTTCTTTGAATGTGTTGATTCACATGACCAACTGAAGTTGGTAGGGAATCTGAACATGGTGGTATGAATACACTCAGAGACGAAGCTTGGGACGGGCGTGTTCTTGGCAGTACAGTGTGTGGAGGATTGGCTCCCCTACCTCATATTAGAATTCTTGGGAGGCTTCTGAGATGCAGACTTTCTAGAGATATCAGCAACTATGAGAACTTAAGAGCATGTTGATCTAATCTCTCCTGATCAGACAACACCCAACAGAGCCCCTGAGGCCTGATTTGACTAAGACCCACTAATTTGCAAGAACTTCACTCATAGAACTCTGCAGTAGCCCCACCCTGGGAGTGCATAGATGTGGTCTGTGCAGACAAAGCTCTAACTGACAATATATTCCACTCCATCCTACCTTATACTGATAAGAAGAGAAGCTGAGAATATTTCAATCAGGTTTAGTCTTGGGCCACACCACCTGACAGCTCAGAGAGCAACACAAAAAGAGGAAGGGGTTAACAATCCCTAGCCATTGATTTTGCTCTCAGTACATAACTCAAGAAAAATCATAAAGAAAGATTGTTAGGGATAGAAAGTGATCATTCATTCTAGTCAACTATTTTTTGACCACCTCAGTGGAAATAATTCCTTCATTTTTCGTTAAGAATCTTTTTCCTTTGTGTGTGTGTGTGTGTGTGTGTGTGCAGTCTTGCTGTGTTGATTGATTCATTGACATACATACATGTATGTATTTGCCTCTTCTTCTCCCCTTCTTCTCCTTCTTCTCCTTCTCCTTCTTCTCCTTCTTCTCCTCCTTCTCCTTCTCCTTCTCCTTCTCCTTCTTCTTCTTCGTATTTTTAAAATTTAGTGATTATTCTATGCCTTGATTTTTGAGGTTTAGGGTTTGGGTTTCATATATTTTGGTTTTGTTTTGTATTATTTTCGTTTGTTTTTTTTCTCTTTTCTTCTCCTCCTAACACTGGATTCTATTGTTCTTTATTTCTCTCTCCCTTTACTTTGTTTCTTCTATTTTTTCTCCTTCCTCTTAACCATCACCTGCTACATCTCTTCTGCATTCTTTCTTTGCATTTTTTGAAATTGTAAACTCTTTTCTACCTTCCTTTCACGCTTTCTTTTCTCTTAATTAATTGTATTTTACCATCTTTTAAAAAATTAGCTTTATAGAATTTCTGCCCCCACCATTAATGCTGTTGTGATTATTCTGTGGATGAAATAGTTGACACCTATTGTTTGCTTTAATGTCAGATCTATTTTATGGTTACTTATTGTTTTTGCTGTTGGCAATTGATGAACCCACCATTTCTGATTTTTTTGTGTGGCAATTAACATGGTAGAGGTCCTAATAGGCATCAGGTATTTATTTTAAAGCTGTATGTTGTTTGCTTTGGCTACAGCTATTATTTGTTTCCCCATATTCTGTAAGGTTCTAGGAAACCACAAGTACACTAAAAGTTCACAGGGCAGAGACCCTTCTACTGAACTAATTCAAAAGACATTGCAATTTGCTTCACACACAAATTAATGACACTCGATTTTCAGCTATGCCTTAATTCAAAGAATAGAAGAGACAAAAATCCAAACTAATGACCAGGCCCCAGTTAGAAATGACTAGGGGTGAATCCCCAGATCCTACCTGGATACTCACTGTTACAGTGAAAGCAGAGAGAATTAACACAAAGACTGTGACTACTACACCTACAAATCGATCTCAATCGAGATCACTCTAGGACAGTTTCGCAAATGAAAAATGTGCCCTAAAAATGCCCACACACAGGGTAGAAGAGAAATCCCTCAAAATGGATGCAAAACATGTAACACATGAATATAAGAAATATGTAAAAACAAGGTAACATGACACCTACTAAAGTTTATAATTCACCAGCAACTGACCATACTGAAGGGGATGAAATATAGATAAAGAATTCAAAAGAATCATTATAAAAATGACCAATGAATTCCAAGGGAACACAGAAAAACAACTGAATGAATGAAGAAATATAGGATATGAATGAGAAGTTTAATAACGAAATAGAAATATTGGGGGGGGACCCAGAAATCTTGGAAATGAAATATACAATAAATCAAATAAAATGTTCCTTTGAAATTTTCCCAAGTAGAGTAGACTATGATTAAGACAGAATCCGAGAGTTGGAATACAAAGTGGACAGCCTTGAATATTCAAATAGCATTAAAGAAAAGAAAATATTGAACCATGATCAGAATATATAAGAACTATGAGACAACAAATTTTAAGAATAATTAGAATTGAGGAGGATTGTGAGATGCAGGCTAATAGAATATATAACTTCTTCAGGGAAATAATAACAGAAAAATTTCCAAAGCTTCAGAATAAGATGAATGTCCACATATAGGAGTCTTTCAGAACATAGACACGATCAAAAAAGAACCTCTCTGCAACATATTGTAACTACAATCAAGTTGGTTTTATTCCAGACATGCAAGGATGATTTGATTTATACAAATCAATACGTGTAATTCATTACATAAATAGAATTAAGGTAAAAAACCACTTAGTCATAGATGCAGAGAAGGTCTTCCCCCAAATTAAGCAGACATTCATGATAAAAACACTAGAAATTATAGAGAGGAAGGACTCTACCTCAACATAATAAAGGCTGAATATGAAAACCCAAAGCCAACCTCATAGTAAATGAAAAAACAAAAACATTTCCTTTAAAATCTGGAACCAAGACAAGGATGTCCACTATCAACACTCCTATTTAATATAGTGCTAGAAATTCTAACCAGGCAATTAGGCAATAGAAGAAAATAGAAGGGATAAAATTAGGAAAGGAGGAATTCAAATTACCACTGTTTGCTGGTGATGTAATCCGATACAAGAAAAAAAGTTACCAAGAAATTGCTAAATCTAATAAACAAATGTGGCCAAGTAACAGTTTACAAAATCATTAGCTTTCCCATGTACCAACAATGAATCTATTGAGAAAGAAATCAGAAACTCTATTCCATTCACAGTAGCCTCAACAAACAAACAAACAAAACCTAGGAATAAACCTAACCAAGCAGATGGAAGCCCTCTACAATGAAAACTATACAACACTGAAAAAAAAAATTGAAGTCTTCAGAAGATGAAAAGACCTCACATGTTCACATATAGGAATAATAAATATTATTAAAATAGGCATACTACCCAAAGCAATATACATATTCAATGCAATCCCCATCAAAATACCAATGATGTTCTTCACAGGACTAGAACAAAAACAGCCTAAAATTCATTTGGAAGAATAAAAGATCCAGAATAGACAAAGCAATTCTAAGCCAAGAAAGCAATGCTGGAAACATCACAATACGTGACATCACATTATGCTACAGAGCTGTAGAAATAAAAACTGCATAATACTGGCATTAAAATCAACACATAGACCAATGCTACAAAAGAAGACACAGAGACACACCTACATATTTACAGTTATCTAATCCTTGACAAAGGTGCTGAAAATGTACATTTGAGGAAAGAGACTTTTTAACCACTGGTGCTGTAAAAACTGGTTATCTGTATCTAGAAGAATGCTACACCCATATCTCCCACCTTTCACAAAAATAAACTCAAAATGAATAAAATATCCAGGAATTAGAGCAGAAACTATGTAATTTGAGAAGAAAATGTCAACACTCCAGCCTATAGGCACAGGTAGTTACTTTCTCAATAGAACTCCTAAAGCCCAGGAAATAATGCCGAGAGAGTTAGTAATTGTGATGGCATCAAATTAAAAAGCTTCTACACAGCAAAGAAAGCAATTAGGAATGTGAAGAGAGAACCTACAGAATGGGAGAAAATCTTTGATAGCTATTCTTCAGGCAGAGGATTAATATCTAGGATATATAAAGAACTCAAAAACTTTATATAAAAATCAAATAACCTAATTAATAAATGGGTAACTGAATTAAACAAACACTTTTCAAAAAAATAAAGAGATACAAATAACCAACAAATATATGAAAAAGTGTTCAACACCGTTAGCAATTAGGGAAATAAAAATACTGAGATTTTATCTCATACCAGTCAGAATGGCAGTCATCAAAAATACAAATAATAATAAATGCTAGAGAGGATGTGGAGTAAAAGGAACACTTTTACACTGGTGGTGAAATTGTAAGTTAGTACAAACACTATGGAAAAAAATATGGAGTCTCCTCAAAAGACTAAGCATGAAGCCATCATATGATCCAGCTATACCACTCCTCGGTATTTATCCTAAAGAAATAAAGACACCGTATTTCAGTGATACATACAGACCTATGTTTGTAGCAGCACAATTCACTAGCCAAGCTATGGAACCAGCCTAGGTGTCCAGAAATGGATGAATTCATTAAAAAAATGTGGTATGCATATATAATAGAGTTTTATTCATCCATAAAGAAAAATGAAACTATGTCATTTGCAGGAAAATGTATGAAACTAGAGACCATTATTTTAAGCAAAACAAGTAAAACCCAGAAGGTCAAGGGTCATGTGTTTTCTTTTGTGTACGGAAGCTAGAGAGGAAAAGGAAAAGGAAGTGTGAGCAGATATCATAAAAATCGAAGGGAGATAGATTAGTTGAGGAAATGTACCAAGGGATAAGAGAGGGGAAGTGCTGGCAAGTGATATTGGCCAAATTATAGTGTTATATTGTGTACATGTAGAAAGATGTAACAACAAATCCCATCATATGTACACATATAATGCACCAATAAAACATGTGAAAGAAAAGAAGAATTATTAGGTCTAATAGGTTATTTTGGAGGATCCTTTAGGGTTCTTCTACATATCAGTTCATGTCATCTATAAATAAAGATAATTTTACTTCTTCTTTTTTATTTGGTTGTCTTTTATTTCTTTTTCTTCCTGATTTCTCTGGCTAGAACTTCCAGTACAATATTGAATAAAAGTGGTGAGAGCTGGCATGCACCATCCAAGGGGGAGAGCTCTCAGTCTTTTACCATTGAGATAGGTGTGTTTTACAAAAGTGCCCCTAATCATGTTGAGAGTGTTCTGTCTTATTATTAGTCTGTCATATATATATGTATGTATATATAAATTATATATATATATAAATTCAAAGACATGCTGGATTTTGTGAAAGACTTTCTCTGCATCTGTTGAGATGATCATGCAGTATTTTCCATGCTATGGATGTGATATAGTACATTGATTTTCTCATGTTGAAAACACCTTTACATTCTGGCATAGATTCCACTTGGTCATGGTGCATACTCTGTGTAATCCTTTCAATATGCTCTTGAATTTGTCTTGGTAATATTTGGTTGGAATTTTTTCATCTGTATCCATCTATCTACATTAGTCCGCAGTTTTCTTCTCTTGAAATATCTTTGTTTGCCTTTTTTTTTTTTTGGCATCACAGAATGAGTTAATTAGTGTTCCCTTATCTTCTGATATTTGGAAGAGTTTAGTTTTATCTTCTGATTTTTGGAAGAGTTTAGTTTTGTCTTTTGTTTTTGTATTGGAGATTGAACCCAGGGGAAATTTATCACTGAGCTACACCTCCAGCCCTTTTGGTTTTATAGACGTGGACTAGCATGCCCGGGTTTTTGCAAGAGTTTGAGAAGGATTGGTGGTAATTCTTGTTTAAATGCTTGGTAGAAATCACCAATGAAGCTATCTTGTCCTTTGTTTGTTGGGTCTTGATTATTGATTAAATTTCTTTATTTGTTATATATCTATTCATATTTTTTTAATTTCTTCTTGAGCCAGTTTTGTTTTATAGTCATGATTATTAATGGTTCAAAACATTTTCCTAGAAAAAGAGTATCTTGATACATACACACACCTGAATACAAGGGAAGAATGATCATTTTTCTGAATCAATGTTATATTGAGGTTTTTTTTTTTCAGTTTCAAAAGTAACTTTACAAACTAGTTACTTAAAAATAAGAAGACTAAGTGAATCAACTAAAAGAGGTAAAAGCAATTACCTCTAGAAGGGGAGGAGGAGGAGAAATGTTATTTTTTTCCTTATGTATTATGGCAAAACAATTAAACTTCTTGTAAAAATAAATAATTTAATTAACCCCCCCCAAAAAAAAAAGACATTTGTATAACCAGACTGCCTATGTCCAAATCTCAGTCCCACCATTTGGGAGCTGTATGACTATGGACAAGTTCAAAATATTTGACCCCTGTGAAGTTCAGCTTTTCCATCTCAAAATGAGTGATAATAGTATCTACCTCTCAGAATATGAGAATAACCAAACTCAGTATCTTCTGTGTTCTCTACAATCAGTATAGAAGATGCCTGTGACCAAATATGTGGGTTTTTTTTTTCCTCCCACACATCTAACAAGCAATCAATTCTGAGGGACACCAGCTGGAGTTCAATTCAATTCTGAATTCAATTCAATTCTTATCCCATTTACCTGGACATAGCTCAGGTCTCAGAGGTTAAGGACTCAGACTCCAAGCTGTCTTCCTTGGAATGCCAATAAATTACGGTTCTCAATACCCCTCCTCAGATTTGATTAATTGGCTAGAATGGCTCACAGAACTCAGAGAAATATTTTCATTTATTTATTTTTATAAAGAATAAGACAAACAATACCAGTCACCACCAGATGAAGAGGTAGAGAGAGCATGGTATGAGGGAAGGGGCCATGCTGCCCTCCAGGAACATCTACCTGGGGTAGGGCTGAAATTCCCAAACTTGTAATCATGTCTTGGCCTTTCTGGAGACAAGTCCCCATCCTGAAACTGCCTAGCAGCTTCCAGACACAGTCCTAGTTCTCTTACAAAAAACCATTTGACATCTTGAAGTTTTCAAGAGTTTTAGGAGTTGAATACCAGGGAATGGGGGATAAAGACAAATATACTTCATAACATCCCACTGCCACATAAAGTTTTGTGAGAACCAAAGAAGACAGTGAATGTGAATGTCAAGGTTGGTAAGTGTGCATGGAAGTCTCATTCCATTATTGTCAGGCTCTCCCAGACCAACCTAAATTCTCTTGTGGCTCAAACAATGGCCCTTGATTGCTCAGGAGACCCCCATTTGTGCTTCCGACTGACTACTTTGCTCTTCGGCATCATCTTCTCCAGGGACCCTTTGGAGGTGGCTTCAGAGGATCCTCAAATTTATCCAGTTCTCCCAAGAATCAGTCTTGCCCTGCTCCAGACTTACCCCCCCCCCTTCTGGGAGTCATGGCTTGTTTTCTTTAATAGATGCAAGATTTACAAACTCTGTAGTTGCCTTGCCTACATAAAAGGGGAAGGAGAGGATCAGCCAAGGAGGAGGAGGAGAAAAATGAGATAAACAGCCAGCGCAGTGGAGTGAAGTATGTGTCCAGAGGTCCCCATCCCTGCAGAGCTGGTAGCTGGGAGCCTGGTGCCCTGTCATCCTCCAGCCCTGTCTCAGCCTGCCACTGTCCCATGGAGGCCATGAGCCCATGGACTCTGCTGGTTCTGTTGGTGACCACAGCTTGGCAGGGTAAGGACAGAACAGGGGGCTTGATGTGAGTAGGACAGAAACCACCTGTGGAAGGGCTCTGAAAGCCCTGTCCCTGGATGTCCCCACTCTCTGCTTCCATCTCCTTAGCACTGAACTGTGGTTATCTGCTTTAGAAAAGCAGTGGAGAGGAAAAGAGTGTGGGTTGGGTGGAACCAGCCTGGCCAGGGCTGTGAATCTGTCCCAGTTTAGCTGTCAACCCACCAAGTGTCCTGAGCAAGTCCCTAATACTCTCAGGGCTTTGTGAGTGGGGGCATGGGGCTGGGCTAGATTAATGCAGTGCTTTTGGAACTTGCCTGTGTGTACAGGAAATTGCCTGAGGATCTTGTTACAAGACAGAATCTGACTCTGTAAGTCTCAGGCATGACCCAATATTTGCATTTCTGACAAGCTCCTAAGGGAGGCCGAGGCTGCTAGTCCAGCCCTGCATTGAGTAGAGGGGTCCTAGAGAGTCCTGGTAGCTCTATGAGCTCTGAGAACCTAGGAGTCCATGCTTAGAAAGGCCCAAAGGCACAGTGGGCCTTCCTTGGGAGGCTTGGGTAGGGCTAGGGGAGCGACACAAGAGGTTGACTTCTCTGGCCCAGGACTCAGGAATGGGGGATTTGGTGAGAGAGAGGTATGAGGCTGGAGGTGGGGCTGAGGAACACCAGTGAGGGAATCCCCAGTCAGAGTCCTCCCAGACATAGGCTGCCAAGGTCTCAGGAAGGGAACCTGCATGGGTACACCACCCCACCTCTAACCTCCAGGCAGCCGCAGCTGTGGAGAACTTCCATCTAGGAGGATGCCTAACGAGTGGGGAGGGGCTGGAGTATGTGACTTGTTGGCCCAATAAGCACATTTGGGCCACAATTGGCCCAACAAACATGTTTTATATTCTATTGCCTGCTTATTTAGAGGGGTCTTGGGAGGGTGGGGCTTGGTGGGGAGGAAGGGCAGCCTCACTCTGGCCTCCCCATAGAGGTCTCTGGGGAGTTCCTGTGTCTTTTCCCTGTTGAGGTAATGGCACCCCCAGGGCCTTTTGCTGGCTCAGCCAATCTCAATGGCTAGCATGCTTGCTCTTTTTTTAATTGGGATGCAACTTACATGCATTAGAAAGCACAGATTTTTAAGTGTACAATTCAGTGCGGGCGTGTCAAATGCACATGTTTCAGTATTTGCTGTCTCAGTTAACATAGAGGCTATTTCTTTCATTCCAGAAAGTTCTGGGAATTTGACTTTACTGCTTTGTCTTGTCCACATCCCAGAGGCACAGTGAGTGAGTGCGTGCGTGTGTGTGTGTGAATGAGTTTGTGAACATGTGTGTGTGTGTGTGTGTGTTTAGGGGTGTTGTGCTGTGTCTAAGCTGTGTCCAGCTGTAAGGGAAAGAAAATTGAGGACAAGGGGATGAAAACCTGTTTTGAGCCCAGCAAACTAGTGGTAAGTTGGGTGGTGGGAGTTGCTGTGGGGTCAGGGTAGTGCTGGACCACCTAGAGACGGGGATAGGTTCTCTGCTCCCTATCAGGTGACAAGCTCTGGGGCTGAGGAGGGGCTGTGTTCAGGGTACAAGAGTAGCAACTAAGGTGCTTCCTGGGAGTGGATGATAAAGGCATCTGTCTGGCAAGTGGACACGGGTGGCAAGGTTTGGGACATGTAGACAATTTGGGAGCTGAAACCTAGAGAGGGAAAGAATGGACAGGAGCAAGAGAGACCTTAGTCAGTGTTCAACAAGCCCCTCATCCCAGGGGGTGGGAGTTGAGCAGGCTGTCCTTGCTGCCAGCCAAGTTAGCAAGGGGAACTTGGAAGTGGAAGTGGAGGGTGTCAGCCCTGTCCTGCATGAATATACAGGACAACAGAGCAGGAATACATGATATGATAATAAAAAAAGATATTTAAAAATCCAAAATATCTCACTGCAATAAGCATACTATCCCTCTGCAGTAAGCATACCCTAATCATAATTTGGAGAATAACATCCACCACCAGAAAAATACAATGGTGGCGAACTATTTTCTATCTGCTGCCCTCTAGTGGTGAATAAAAAAAGAGTTCTTCAAGTGAAAAGCTAATGCAAAAACATTAAAGTTATTTGAAAGCCAGCAAACATGTTATTCCAAACATTCTATTATTACAATAGGAATAATATTAGGTGTGTGTGTGAGGGGGGTGTCCTAGAACAAAGAAATAAAATGGCACTTATAAGTTATGACTGGGAAAGTGTGCCATCACTTACACAATTTTTCATGTGCCTGTTCTTGGGACGAAGATGCCAGCTTCTGTATAGAATGCAGATTCTTTGGTAATTCATTATGAATCATTGAGTATTGGGTGCCAATACCTTCAGTCATTCTTTGTTCAGAAACAGAGTCATAGATCTCTTCAAACCAAACTAAAACCTATTCTCTAACTAGACTAATTTTTCTAAACACCTTTGAGCCAATGAACCAATTTTAATTAATATTTTAGCCGTCTGAGCTAGTTATACTTTACTTGCAACCAGAAACATCTTGATATACAATATTGAAATTATTTTATGAATACATGAGTGGATGAATGGAGAAAGGATGGATAAACAGAATCAAGGTTTAGCTATAAATTTTAAATACTGGGAAGAAGAAATGTTCATAAGAGTAATCACAGAACAAAACATTAGAAAGGCAGGCAGATTAGGACAAAGGAAAGGCTTGAATGTCAACGTTAATTCAAAACACTTTTATTCAGTATTTCTAAGTTATTATTATGTGCCAGTTCTTTCACTGAGTACCATGGAAACAGAAATAAATAAGATAAAGATCCAATTTTCAAAAAGCTCAGACTTTTTATATAAGAAAGTTAGTTTTTTTGTTATAGATAATAGAATTTTTAAAAAAAATTATAAGCAAAGAAATTTACCCCCTGACTTTGGTATGAGGGATGGACCCCAGGGACTCCTGCATAATATGCAAACAATCTACCACTGAGCTACATCCAGAGCCCAGGAAATCATTGGAACAAACACAGTAACGATCTTTGAAGGTTAATTGGGCAATGGTGTGAGATGGACTCCCAGTCCAGAAAGTAACTATGGCAATAGTTTTTGCCAGCTGATGAAATATGTTACAAAATTAGTCTTCTTTCTCATTTGATGATCAGGCTTCTGATTCATTCATGAGTGGGGAAAAATTACCTATAGACACACAGATAGTGAACAGCAACCAGAGTGGAGGACACAAGCCTTTTCAATAGATCACTTGAAAATCATTAACTCAAATTACATTGGGAAAGTGCTCCTGCAGGCTATCTTGAAACAAACAGACTCCCTGTGTCTGGCCATTTGGATTTTCCTTCCAGAGAAAGTCTTCCAGATTGAGATCTATTTGAAAACAGTATCCGAACATAGGAATTGTGCACAATAGTAGTCTGGCCATTTGAGTAGAGATCAGCTTTCTTACAGTAGCTTCTACCCAAGAGACTACAATATCAGAAGAGGATAGAGGGAGATGTGAGAGTAATTTTAAGTAGATCATTTCTTCACATACTAAGGAGGCAAAATGTTGCCAATGACAAAAACTAAAGCACCTAAAGGACAAAACAGGTAAGAAAATATGCAAATGTTTCTAGTCCATCATTTGTCCTATATCTAGTTCTAGCTTTTATTTAACAAACTGATATATGTACCTGGACTTAGATGTCAAATACATTTTTTTCTTTTTGGAGTGATGGTCCATCCACTTATTCCATCTACTAACAATTGTTGCTACTAGAAAAATGTGTGTGTGTGTGTGTGTGTGTATTTTCCAGCCTAAAGCAGTGTCAGGCCCAGAATAAGCACTATATGTGTCAACTGTTGTGATCATTATGCTGCTGTTTGTTGATTTTCAATTGTTGATGCATCTACTGATATTCTCCTGTGAAAGAATTACTTTTAATTCTCCCTCTTTTTCTCTCACGCACATGTTCATGCATGAATACACGAACACAAACATATACTCACTTCTTAACTTTCATCTTCTCACTAATTTATTCATGTCAACATTCTAGTTTCTTATAATAACTATAATAATAATAATGTTAAGCAACTGTCGAAGCTCACATAATTCCATGGCAGAGATAAAACTCCAACTCAAGACATTCACCTCTTGTTGCTCACAACCAAACCATAGGGTTTCTTTGGTTTCATTTGTTTTCTTATGAAGCATTCTATTTTCTCTAGAGTTTATAATGACATACTTCTATTTGTTGACATTGTTTTGTTATGTTTTTGTCATCGATCTCAAAACACTCAAAGAGAAGTGTACAATTCCCTCCATATTGTCAAATTCCACAGGTAGCCTATCAATTCAACATATTGTCACTATATACTTTTGTCCTGGTGCTCTCTGATCTTCTCTTTCAAAATATACTAAATGCTCTGTGGTCTTGTTGCACATCTGCCAACCTGGGGATCCTCCAGTACCATTATCCTAGGGATCCTTCAACTTCTTTCCTTAATCAGCTCTATGTTTTCTAGATCCCATATCTTTCTTGAATGCATTATTTTGCAGTTTCTTGAAGCAAAGCGCTCAGAAATAAATTACTTGATAATTTGCACGTTTGAAAATTTATTTTCATACCTGACTGGTTTGCTTCTGGGAGTTCTAGTTACAGTCATTTTCCTGATAATTTTGATGGCCTTGCTTTATTGCTTTCCACCTCCTAGTATTGCTATTGGTAGACAATACCATTTGACTCTTGCAGAAATTTATATGCTTTAATTTTTTTCTCTAGAAACTTTATGATACTTTATCTCTACTGTTATGAAAATTTAAGAAATATATTAGAGGAGCTTTTGTAGTTTTTATGTTTGTTACTCAGAGGCAAACCTTTCATGTCCTTCAAATATGAAAATATTCACATTAAATCTACTTGATAATTTCCTCTACTCCAGTTTCCCTATTCTTTCTTGAAATCCTATTAGTTGGATCTTAGCTATCCTGAACTGATATATATATATATAATCAGGATTGAACCCAGGGATGCTTGAGCCACATCCCCAGCCCCTTTTCTATTTTATTTTGAGACAGGGTCTTGCTAAATTGCTGAGGCTGGCTTTAAATTTGAGATCCTCCTTCCTCAGCCTCCTGAGCCTCTGGGATTGCAGTCGTGTGCCATTGCACCCAGTCCCAGGATCTCCAGTTTTAAAAATCTTTTTCTTTCCAATTATTTGTTTTGACTTTAAGTTTTTGGTAGATTTCCCACTTTTTTCTTCGAACACATTAATTAATTTAAAGGCTTCTGCTATATGCATTTAACTTCCAAGAACTCTTTATTCTCTAAACAGTCTTTATTCCAGCGGCATCACATTCTTATTTTAATGAGGCACTATTTTCTTTTTTCTCCTCAAAATTTTTAATTCTAATTATTACTATTTTGTTTTCTTGTGTTCCCTTTTTCCATTAATTTCCTGTTTTTCAAAATGTTTGCTTTATATTTGGTTAGGGTCCTTATTAAAAAAATCTCGTGGACTTTGGCTAACCATTTGTATTTAAGAGGAAGGCATGGTGGATGTGTAGGCCTTTTGAACTGACATCATTCCCATAACTTTGGAGCTGTGGACTCCAGGTAGCAACAAATATATGCTATTTTGTTTTCATTTCTTGCATTGATGAGTCACTCTATTTAAGAGTGTTCTATCTGTTTCCTGGAGATTAGACATCTGACAAACAACAATCTAAAAGCTGTGTAGAAAGTGGGAATGAGGATGGAGTCTTGCCATTCAAACTTCGGTTTTCTCCTCATGATTTCAGCAAGGTGTCTCACCACAGACTTCAGCATGCATACTGTCTTTGAAGTCTGGGTCTATATGATTTACCCTACAGACACAAATTTCTCTCACCTGTCATGACTGTGAGATTCACTGGCCTGGAGAAATAGACTAGGGAAGATCTAAATCCTTATTATCTAGACTTACAGCAAAGTATCCTGTAACTAGCCTGGGCCATCCACCAGGTACTTCCAATTCCCATGCTATCCCAGAGTTTATGCATAAATTAGAATGCTTTCTGCTCAAAAGCATTTAGGTTTTATCTCTCTCTGCTATCTGGGTCACTTTCTATTTGTCCAATAGTTTTCTACCTCCTGAAGTCTTGTTTTCATTGTCTAAATTCTATGACTTCATATCTATTCTGTTTTATAGCACTTTAAAATTTGCTTTCTTATCATTTTAATGTGGTCACAGGAGAAAGCAGACATAAACTAATATGCTTAATCTTCCAGATTTAATTGGAGATGGGCATCCATTTTATATTTGAAACAAAACTCTATTACCTGTGTAAACTTTGAAGTAGGGCCCATGTTTCTCTTTTTCATAGTATTACTTTGCATTAAAGAAAGATAATAACAACATTTGTCACAGAAAAAAAATTCTAGTATTTAAGCTTATGCACATATTTCCTCATTCTGAGGAAGGTTAGATGATCATATGCAGAATTCTGAAGCGTTTTCTCTCTGGAGAAACCTACTTCTCCTTCACGGTTTTTTCATTCTTGCTCTTCCATACCAGGAACAGAGACAGGCCAAGTATGTTTTTGAGCTTCACTGTCTAACATAAATAAATACTTTGTATTTTTTCTTCCTCCTGGAATTTTTCATTTTATAAAAATGTCTTGTTTGCTCTTCTGCTTGCTATCTGATTTAGTTTTCTATTGCTGCTATATCAAATGACCATTACCTTAGTAGCATAAAGAAACACAAGTGTGCTCTAAGTTTGTAGAAGGGAAGTCTGAAATGGGTCTTACTGGGCTAGCATCCTGTTATCAGCAGAGCTGCATTCTTCTGGATACTCTAGGGAAGACACTGGGCCTGTCTGTTCTAGAGGCTGTCTGTGCTAGAGGCTGTTTGCTTTCATTGGACCATGCCCCTTACTTACCTGGAAACAATCAAGTCACAGACCTCTGCTTCTGTCATTACTTCTTCTCTGACTCTACCGCCTGTTTCATGTATAAGAACCTTTATAATTACCCTAAGCCCATCTGGATAATCTAGGGTATTGCTACAGTTCAATATCCTTAATCGCATCTGCAAAATCCTCTTTACCACATAAACTAACAGATTCAGAGATTCTGAGGATTTTGAAGAGAATGTTTGGGAGAGACTATTATTTTGCTTACCACAGTATCTGTTGGGCATTTGTTTTGTGCTGTCTTTCTAAATTAACTAGCAAACACTCCTCAATGATAGGAAATATTCCTCTTTTTCAGAATCCTATTCCCAGCACCTGTAATGCTTCCTGCTACAAAAATAAAGATCATTTTAAAATTGGTTTTTGCATTTGGTCAACCTTATTTCCATTCCCTTATTTAAGAGTCTGTGGAAATCTAGTTAGAGACCATTCAAAGTTCATATTAATTCAGTAGCTGAGCAGTGGGAGCTACAGAGCAGCCTTTAGTGGCAGGATGAGCTCTCCAGTCAGAGTGTACCTGCCCACCTTCAGACCAGTCTGAAATCTCAGTCTGCCCCTGTTGAGCACTAGTGAACTCGGGAGCTGAAATAGTCCATTCACTCTCAAATTCTTTCTTTGTCTTTTCATCAGCAGTGATTCTTTTCTATCCCTTCAAGATCCGTACAGAAGTAGATATCACTTGGGTGTTCTCATTCTGCTATATGTGCCAAACTTCCTAGGTCAGCAGCCACCACATCAGACCCATTGAGTTGCCTGGGATGGCAACGTCCACATAATACAGAGGAAAATACATGCTACACAGAGCAATGACAAGCCTTTGTGATAGCTGGTGGTCAGCCCTAAGATCTGTAACCCAAGATCTAGTTCTCCAAAGGATACACGGATCTGGTTAGTGAAGGTTCCAGAAGTAAAATATTTAGCTACAAAAGTGGCTCCAGTGGACTTTGGCTTAGGCCACTGGCCCTTATGCCTGAAGGATTTGACAGTGAGAGTTGGATTTTCAATGACAACAATGGCATGAGTTACCAGGGGAAGTTTCTCTCGAGTTCTGTTCAGACATATGATGTAGGTACCATAACTTTTTCTTTTGTAAATGTACGGTTCCATTTGAAAGTCAATGTTAGTGTCAACTAGGTGATTCCTGCAAAGAAATTGTGAATATCCTCCTCTTTCATCACAGGATATAAAGGGTTCCAGACATGGTGAAAATTTCCCCTTTGGTTACTGTGGGAATCCAGAAAACAGTATGGAACCCTCTGTTGGTATCCTGGAAAGGCTCAACAGATATTTTTGAATAAAAGAATAACTGGGACTTGAACTTAGAGTTCTTATCCAAGGAGCAAGTGGATTTTGTCCTGCTCTCTTATGGCACTCGCCTCCTACATGAGCCTTGGTCTCCAGACTCCTCCATTCTCCAGGTCATTCTGCACTCTCCTGTGGAACTCACGTTCCTGAAGCGACACTCTGATCATTACACTTGCTTTAGCAAAGTCTTCACAAACCAACAAAATGAATATGGTATGACTCACAAGAAACCTCTCCCTGCTCCTCTGCCTTAGTGCTTATTGTTAGTCTTACCTATAATGCCATATATATATATATATATATATATATATATATATATATATATATATATTTTTTTTTTTTTTTTTTTTT
>NW_026000174.1:34497254-34506395 GCF_001458135.2 Marmota marmota marmota | reverse complement strand
TACCTTGCAGGCGCGGGTGGTGGGGGGCGGCTCTGCCCTTCAGCAGGCTGCTGGGCCTGTTCTGTGGGTGGTCACAGTTCCGTCTACCTTGCCGGCGCGGGAGGAGGGGGCGGCTCTGCCTCTCAGCAGGCCGGTGCGCCTGTTCTGCTGGTGGGTCGCAGGCCCGCCTACCTTGATGGAGTGGTTAGCAGCTCTGCCCCTCCGCGGGCCACTGGGCCTTTTCTGTTTGTCGGTTGCAGGTCTGGCCTGTTCTGTTGGTGGTCACAGTTCCGCCTACCTGGCAGGCGCGGGGGGTAGGGGGTGGTTCTGCCCCTCATCAGGCCGCTGGGCCTGTTCTGTGGGTGGTCACAGTTCCATCTACCTTGGCGGCGCGGGGGGAGGGGGCGGCTCTGCCTCTCAGAAGGCCGCTGCTCCTGTTCTCACCCCTGTACTTTTTACCTAACTCCTTCCAAACATTTATGTCTCAGGTTAAGTGACCCTTCCTCAGGGAGACATTTCCTGACATCTGCAATAGAATCCAATAGCCCTCAATGCAGTGTTTTAGTCTTTATCGCAATTGTATGCTGAGTATTATAATCAAATCATAATTAAAGAAATTATATGTAGTGGACACTTCATTACTGGCTCCCCAATGTAGCTATACATTCTCAGATTTTCTGAGTTGAATCCTGACTCCTGCAGTCATCCTCCTTGGGTAAACTCCTCGATCTGCCCATGTCCTAGTTTCCTCAGATGAAAATGGCGATAATAATATTACTGTCTTCAAGCTGCTGTTTCAAGGACTAAATGAAATTCTGTGCATAAAACATACAGATCACAATATCTAGACTATCATAATTGCCTCAAAATTACTTATTAGTATCAATATTTTTTCTGTGCCTGGCATCTATCTATACAGTTAATGGTGTCAATTAATACTGAATAAATGAGCCTGTTTTGTTGTTGTTGTTTGTTTGGGTTTGTTTTTTTTTTTGTTTCCAAATCTAGGAATACAGTCTGTATCACAGAGTAGTATAAAAATTCAAAGGTTCCAGTGACCTTGTCCTCATTAGATATTTTCTCTAACCAAAGAAACTAGAAAGCCCAGGGGAAGTACTGACTGACCCTACTGCTTTGAAATAGGTTTTGCTATTATAACCCTTACAATCTTATTTAGAATTAAAAAAAAAAAAAAAGTGTTCGAGGAATCCAATTGTTTCTAGCCCTCGGGTAGTTGTTTGGAAATAGAGAAAGGTTCTAGAAGGTCAGTGAAAAATATCAGGCAGAGGAAATTCAGGTTCCTTAGCAGGGAAAATGTGACTTGAGGCAATAATACTTTGGTGTGAGAAGGGATGGAAACTCATTGGGACTTTGCAGCTTTTAATGTGCTTCTCTATAGTCTTAGACAAAAATGTACCACTGATCCCATTAAGGAACACACATATTCCTTCATTTCTGTTCAGCAGTAGAGAATTTAGTGGCATAGCTTTGCCATCAGACTGGTCCAGTTAAAACTCTGGTGCAAATGTCAGGCAAATTTTAAATCTAATTTCTACAGGCTGAAAGTTCTATGGTTGAAGTCCCTTATATTTCTTTAAAAAGCCAGAGCTGAAACAATGAGCTTTTTATTTTTATTTTTTTGAGGCACGTAATTTTAGAACTTAAGATTATATAGGATAGAGCTGGGGCTGGGGCTCAGTGGTAGAGAGCCTGCCTTGCACATGTGAGGCACTGGGTTGAATCCTCAGCACCATGTATAAATAAATAAATAAAGATATGTGTCCATCTGCAACTAAAAAAATATTTTTAAAAATAAAGATTAAATAGGTCAAAACCCTTAGTTTACCAGTGATAAAACTGAGGAGCAGAGACTTTAGGTGATCCATCTGGGTTACAGGTAGGTACTTGGGATTCAGAACTGAAGACCAGATGGATTCCATTCTTACCAGAGTCACTTCCCCACACTTGACTGCCTATTAGGGAAACTGTCCCATTTAAAAGATGTGACATCATGCTCTAAGATGTAACTCCAGGACTAAAAGGACTTTGAGGATTTATTTCATCTGTTTACTACATTTCAAGGTTATAATTCTATTATCACCAGGTAAAGAGTCTATCCGTGGGTTCCTTTCATGTGGTGACCCAGGAAAGAATATGTATATTCTCTCTTAGTAGCAAGCTACTTTTAATAACTGGGAAATGATACGTAGACATAAGTAAAAGCATATTTTTATTTATAAAAACACAGTATATATTTTTAAAAACTTTAGAAGGTCCTGGCTTCCTTTGTATCACCTCCCTCCAGCTCTTGCTATACCTTCAATAGAGAAAATGATTCTCCAGACAAAATTTAAAACATCAGTTAGGCCACCTGGACCACTGAGCCAGATTACTGGGCTAAAACAACAAGTACCTGCTTTGTAGTTTCTTTTGTGCCACTTTCATTAATACAACCCAGGGAGTAAGTTAAGCAGATGTGGCTCTCTTGTCTCCTTTGTTTTGCTTTTCTTCCTTCAGGTGATTGTAAAATGCTTGGTACAATTCCAATAATTAAATTGAGAGGAAGGTATTTGGTTTCATTCACAAGCTGCAGCTGCTTACTCTATCTCAAAGGCCTTTGTCTGGATATCTAACATACAATAAAACTCTTTTAGAGGAATTATTTGGTTCATTTTTGTAATCCTTATGCATCAAATTCCCACTGTGGACACAAAGAGGAATGGAATTATGATTGACATAGTACAATTTAGGCACTTTGTATTCCTCAATGTATTTTTATTTTTTGGTACTAGGGATTGAATCCCAGGACATTTGACCACTGAGCCACATCCCCAACCCTTTTTAATATTTTATTTAGAGACAGGGTCTCTCTGAGTTACTTAGGGCATTGCTAAATTACGGAGGCTGACTTTGAACTCACAATCCTCCTGCCTTAGCCTCCTGAGCTGCTGGGATTATAGACATGCACCACCATGTCTGGTATCCTCAATATATTTTTATTAAAATTCAATTCATTCATTTCCTCAAAAAATATTCATTTATTTTAAATCTTATATTTTTTTTACATTTATTTATTCATTTATTTATTTGAGACTGGGGAATGGACCTAGAGGCCCTTTACCACTGAGCTATATTCCCAGGCTTCTATTTTTTTATTTTGAGACACAGCCACACCAAATTTCTGGGGGTCTTGCTAAGTTGCTGAGGCTGGCCTCAAACTTGTAATCTTCCTGCCTCAGCCTTCCAAGTCACTGGGATGACAGGCATGTGCCACCAAGTTCTGTTCCAAAATTATTTATTATGCATCTGCTATGTGCCAGACTCTATGTGCCAAATACTGAGGATAAAAAATGAGCAAGAAAGATAATTTCCTGTTGAAAGAGTCTTTTGTAAGAGAAAAGCAAAGACTTTATTATGTCTACCCAGTTTAGAAAAGCATTATGTATTAACAACCACTTACTAAGATTTAGGCACTGTTTGATGACCTTATACGTTTTACCTTCTGTGATCCTACAGTAACACTAGGAAGTAAGTGTATAATAAAATATAATATGGTATAGTATGATATGAATCATTATGGTTTTCCCCCAAAGTCTCATGTGTACAGATTGGGGCTTTTAGGAGATGATAAATGATTCATCTTCTTCCTAACTTACTCCTCTCTTTCTCTTCCCCCAACCCCTCTCTCTCCTTCATGAGCTGAGAAGCTTTCCTCCTCCATTCCTTTCCACCAGGATGTTCTGCTTCTCCTCAGGTCCAAAGCAATGCAGCCATTGGCTGACCTCTGAAACCATTAGCCAAAATAACTTTTTTCTCCTCCAAGTTGTTCTTTTGTAGTATTTTTGTCATAGTGATGGAAAAAGCTGACTAACAATAATATTACACAATTAACTGTCTTTGTTTTGTGCTTCTCTATCAAAGTGCCTGAAACTGTGCAATTTATAAAGAACACAGATTTATGTCTTATAGTCTTGGAGGTTAGTAAGTGGAAAGTCAAAGGGCCTGCATTTGGCAAGGGCCTTCGACTGTGTCATCCCACATTAGAATATGAATGGGAAAGAGGGAATTCCCAAGAGGAAGACAAGGTCAAATCTGATTTTAATTTAATAATAACCCACTTTCACAATAATTATCCCACTCCAGTAATATCAATGTTTATCTTTTCATGAGGAAAGAGCCTTCATTATCTAATCGTATCTTATTAGGTCCCATAACACCAACATTGTTGTGCTGGGGATGAATTTTCCAACACATGAACCCTGGAATACAGAGTCAAACCACAGCAATAATAATGCGATATTTTTCCAGTGAGAAAACTCAATACCACTCAAGATTTTAGAGCTCTTAAGTATCTGAAGTAGAAGCTAAATTCAGAGTAAGTTGAATAAAAGTATGCACATAGGCAATTATGTTTTTTTTTTCCTTTCACTTACCAATATTATTAAGTGGTCACAGAATCTTGGATATTATGTAAATGCTATAAGTATAAAGATAAATAAGACCACTGATCACTAAGAAACATCCAGCTGGCAGAGGAGACAGTTCTATGAATAAACTCCTTCAATGATGTATAAAGGGAACTATGGCAAAGGAGTAGGAAGAGTAAAAGGGAAAAATAAATTGTTCTGTCCAGAAAATGATATGAGTCATCAAGAGGAAATACACTTGGTCTGCTTCTCCTTATGTGTTGAATTTTCTTTCATTTATGAGTGCCATTGTATTAAGAGCAAGACAGGAGTGGGGATATAGCTCAGTGGTAGAACACTTGCTAGCATGCTGAAGGCTATGAGTTTGATCACAGGACTAAAGAAGGAAAAAAAAGAGTAAGGCAGTTATGTGATTAAAATGAAAGAAACAGGGAAGGAGACAAGCCACAAATAATCCAGGTAAAACTTTGGTTCTAATTTGCAATATGAGAAAGAGTTAAAATTTCTCATATATATTTTTTTCTTTTTTTAAAATTTAATATATGGCAGCATTAAGGACACTTGTCCCTTCCCTACATGGAGTCATATGTCCTGAGTAAGATATAAATTGAGGGAAGGATTTGTGAAAGATAATGTATGATGAAAACATGAAACAGCATGTTTAACACTGATGGATATGATCAAGCCATTTCCTCAAATTTTAACTTTCTCTTTTGCAAGCCAGATCATTCCAAGTCCACAGTCTTTCTGTGCAGAGCTTGGGTTCAGCCCTTTGTACTCCACGTACTTCTAGACCGTTGACAGCTCTTCCCACTGAGGCATCAGTTCAGCATTATTCCTGTATGGTCTCCTTATTCTGCTTTCTTATACCATGTCATTTATGTAATTGCCCATTACTTAATTCTTTAATTGTGTTTTGAGCAAATTGTAACTATTTTATTATTACTTTTGGAATTTAAATTAGCTTTACAATTATTCTAAAAATTTAAAGGATAAAACAAGAAAACAAAATCTTGAAATCGCCTAAACCTCTACCACCCAGATGTAACTGTTTTATACTTTGGGGAAATTTCCTTCCTTATTGGCAATTCTCTGACTTTAATGTGGAGCAGAATTACTTAGGGTGTCTTATAAGACTGTAGATCTCCTCAAGCCCCAACTTCTAGGGATTTTGATTTAGCTTATTCATGGTGGATCCAGAATTCTGAATTTAAAATATCAGCAGACTTTTTAAAATTTGAAGTAATTCTGATGCTGATGACATCTATTCCTGATTTCAAAACAAACAAACAATAACAATGACACAACTCTTGCTGCAAACAATACCCGTATCAACACAGAAGAAAGAAATACAGCGTCCTTCCAGCAATTTTGTTGGTTGACTCCTCCAGTGCCATGCTCAATTCATTTTCACTTGTGGCTTTTCCCTGTAGGAGCTGACAATCCCAGAACTCATTGTTCCAGTCTGCAGTGCAGTTGCATTTGGTCATACAAACGAGTTTTCACCAAGAAAGGCTTCTGGGGAATCTAATCTCTTTCCTGATAGAAAATAAAGGTAGAAGCAGAATGATTGCTACAGATACCTCACCTTTTAAAGGGAATGGTTATCATATTCATGATTATTGATTATCATTTGAATTTCCTGGCAGAGAATTTAGGGTCTTACAATTGGACAGGCATACAATCTAAGCCCATCTGTCAGAAGTACCCTCATGAGAATGATCTGGAAGTGAGCACTGTTAGGAACCAAGCTCTGTGTGGCACATGCAGGTGTGATCGTGGCTGTTTGGTAATGGTGGAGAGATCTGACTTTGATTGTCATCAATGGCAGAGGTGATGGTTTCCTTGTGGAGGTGAAGTAGGTATCCTTCTCATCCTGGTTTTCCCAGGATTTCCTGTTTTACCATGGAAAATCCTCTATCCCTGCTTTTGGGAAACCTTGACAGTTGGTCACCCAATGGCTAGAATGACATTACTGATACAAGTGTGGTAGTGAACAAGCTTCAGTATGTCCTAAACATACTGCTGTTAAAAACATCACAGGGCGATTTATAAAGAAAAGAGGTTTATTTTGATTTACATTTCTGGTTTAAAATTGAGGGGCTACCTTTGGTGACATCTTCTTGCTGGTAGTATTCCGAAGTGGTACATGGCATAACATGGCAGGGAACAGGAAGCACGTGAGAGGACTACCCAAACTGACATTTATAGCAGACCCACTTACAAGATACCCCATTAATCCATTATCCATTAATTTCATGAATGAATAAATCTACTGGTGACTAAACAGCCCTGATCTCCTCTTATGCATCCTACCTGGTCTCATTTCTTCATATCACATAATGGGGATTAAAGTTAACAGGAGTTCCAGAGGAGACATATCTTTTTTGAACTGTAGCACAGTGAAAAAAGTTTCTGGAATTTAGTGCTAAGCAATGAGAGTGGCAGAAGCTTCTTTCCTGTTTTATGGTGGGATATGGGTTTTGTTTCCTGGAAGCTGGGCCTGGGGTCTTTTTACCCACCCTTTCAAAGATTTTACTAGCAAGCAAATATGTTTCAGAGTACTCTTAAACTTGAATTAGCAGGAGTGAATTTGTTGCTTCCAAATATGGTTCCTGTCTAATGTACCTTTTTTCTCCTTCAATTACCTCAATGAAACCTGGAGTTAGAGTAACCATCATCTTGTAATGTGACATTTTAAAAATAAGCATAAATACCAACAGTTAAGGATGGCAGGTTGGAAAGAAAGAATGAGTTGTTTTCCTGCTGGTGTAATTTTTTTTTTTTTAAAAATGAACAAGTCCTGGAACTGCCTATCAGGAAGACTCCTTGTTCCTGAGATCTTGGTCACTGTGTTTCAGTTAAGAAAACTGTGGTTGATATGGGTCAAGCATACTAATATATACTAACTTTTCTACTCATTCAATGGTATGTCACTTTGTATTTACCTGCCAATAATGCAGTTAACAGCATCTTTGATGGTAAACTCTGTATTTCCTTGGATGCACATCCTATTTTTCCACAAAGTCTTGTTCTGTATTTTGAACTGTTTTCTATTTTTAGTGTGTGTTTCTTTCCTGGATATGTTAGTGGGTGAAATTTATTAAAATATGAATATATTTGAATATATCAATAAACATTAGCTATACAATGATTAAAAGAATGGTAAAAATTACTATTCTAAAGCTGGTAGATAATTTTTGCTCATTTGTGCTATAACCATATTTCTGTAGAACTAAGTAAATACTTTTATTTTTTGCTACTTCAAAGTGTTATGTTGTGACTCTGAAAAATTGGTCCTGGAAGAGAGAGAGAATGGTTTATTTCTCTCGCAAACAAGGAGTAAGACAGTTTTCAACCGTGAAAAGTTTTACTGGGTTCCTCTGACCAGGCAGAAAGAGAGCAGAAGTAAAGAAAGAAGAGGGAAAAGGAAGAAAGGATACCAAAATCTATGGATGTTCATGTCCCGTATGTGAAATGGTAGAGTAGTTGCATATAACCCATGAACATCTTCTAGTAAAATGTAAATCATCTCTAGATTACTTATAATACACAGTACAATGCTAATGCCATGTAAATAATTGTCACACTGTATTTTTTAAAGAAAAATGACAAGAAAAAAACATCAATATATGTTTAGTAGAGACAGAAGTATTGTAGGTCTAACTACATAGTATTGAATGAAATAAGAGGTGAACTATACTAAAGTAAGGAATGCCTGAGAACATACTTCTATTCCACTCTGTGGAACCCACTGTTGAAAGTCTGGTGTGCATCCTTATTAAACTTTTTTTTGAATCACAGAACCACTTGTATATTTTAAACATGACAGAGAATAATATTTTGACGGTCATTTGTGTACTTATTTATATTTCTTAAGAATGCACTACTCACCTTAGAATAAGATACTAAGATGAAATAACTAAGATTTATTTTCAAAAGAATATAATAATAAAGTGTAAGCTAATGTTCAATCTCTAAGTGGAGAGTTGGAATTTGTGGGAGTTCAATAATCTTGAAATATAGGCAATACATATACTGAAAGGAGAAGCATCTACTAAGTTTTTATTTGGTTTCTTAAAGCATCTACTAAGTTTATTTAGATTCATGTTATGACTCAGCAGTTCCATTCCTGGGTCTATAAGAAAAATGAAAACTGTTCTCACACAAAAAAATTATACATGAATATTTAAATCAGAATCATTTAAGGTATCAAGGGCTTTGAATGCATAAATTCTGGGTAGGTACGTATGTCTCAATAAGGCCATTTTTAAAATAAATTTATTCAGCTTCCATTTAGCAAATCAAGAGGTAAGCTTACAGGCGCCATCCATAATGTTCTTTGGTGCATAGACAAAGAAACTTCGGGTATTCATTAAAGTTTAAGCAAGACTGGATTTATAATTAGGAAGAAGCAAGGTGTGGAAAAAGGAAACTCTTACTGCTTATAACTATAGGGGATGATAATACAAAGATGAAGTCCGGAGTAAAGTCTTTTGATTAGATGTGGGTCTCCATTTCCTCCTCAGGGCTTTAGTCCATGTGGGGTTATGCATCATAATAACATGAAGGGCTATAAACAGATGCCATTATTGTCCCACCCATTATTCTTTCTTTGTCTAAGGTTTGCCTGTAGATTCTGTGGACAATTTCTATAAAATGTGATGGCATTGTACCCCAAGTGCTAGCATCTCTCTACTTTAATGTTTTTTTTTTTTTTTTTTTTTTTTTTTTT
>NW_026000174.1:34468355-34496052 GCF_001458135.2 Marmota marmota marmota | reverse complement strand
AAAAAGAGAGAGCATTGTAATTCTTTATTCTTATATAGGGAACACACAAGGGGAGGTTCCATGGAACATTCTATCCCCAAAAGGGCAAAGGGGTAGCATTACAAAGGAATAGGTGAGCTCAATTCTTCTGGGTTCCACCCTACTCCTAGGCCACATCTTGTTATGCCAGCAAGGGAAAAGCCCAAGTCATGGCACTACTGCACCAGACTATGGTGATCTTTCAGATCCCAGTGGTGTATCAGGACTTAAACGTGCATGCACTTGGAGTGGCTCCCTACATATAACAATTATTATGGTCTCTCATTCCTTAGTTTATCATTTTCTGAGGCCTTGAGTTATAATACTAGATTACTTATTTGGTATATCTCTCTCTCCTTTTTAAATGTAGGAGCTCTGTGCTTATATACTTTCCTCTGACAACTACCTTCATATTGCCTTCAACTGCCTTCATATTCTGAAAAGTTTTATTTCTCTGTTTTTGTTTATTTCTAAGAATTTTTCTTCCTCTCCTGATTTCCTCTTTGCTTCATTCATAATTCAAATGTATATTATTTGAGCTGGCATCTGAAATTCCAGCAATTTATGAGACTGAAGCAGGTAAATCACAAGTTCAGGGCCAGACTCAGCAACTTAGTGAGGCCCCAGACAGCTTAGTTTAAATCCTGTCTCAAAATAAAAATCAAAAAGAACTTGTGATGTGGTCAGTTTTAAGCACCCCTGGGTTCAATCCCCAGTACCAAAAATAAAAGTGTAGTATTTAATCTTCATATTGTTATAATGGTTCACAATCAAGGAATTATCTCTTTGTGTGTGTGTTCTCTAAGATTTTCTTTGGGACCTAAAATATGATCTAGTTTAGAGAAAGTTCCATGTGCTATGAGAAGAGAATCAATTCAGTTGTCAATGGATGAAATATTCCATAGATCTCTATGAGGTCTATTTGATTAGTAGTATTTTTAAGTTCTGAAGAGTCTTTACTTACTTAATATCTGTGACCTATCTGATAGAGAGGTGAGTTCAAATCACCCAGTATTACTCTATTGTGGTCTACTGATTCTTTATATTGTGTAGGGTTTGTTTTTATGTATATTGTTTGGGGCATAAATATTTATAACCATTATATCTTGTTGGTTTGATTCTCTTAACTAGCATAAAGTGACCGTCTTAATCTCTTCTGATTAATTTGGGCATATAGTCTACTTTGTCTGATATGAGAGTAGCTAACCCTGCATGCTTTTGGATTCCATTTGCATGGTATATCTTTTTCCATCCTTTCACCATCAGTATGTGGATATATATGCCTATAAGAAGGTTTCTTGTAAACAACATATGGTTGGGTCTTGATCTCAATTCCTTCTGTCAATCTATCTATATCTTTTGGTTAAAGAGTTAAGACTATTTACATTCAATATTATTATAGAGATATGATTTTTATTTTCTACCATGTTGATTTCTTTTTTTCTCATTTCTCCTGATAAAATAGTAGATGATTTATGTGCCTGAAATTATATAGTTAGTTAAAAGTGCAATCACTTGACTTGATTCTCCTTTAATTGAATATTTTTTTCTAGTATAATTCATTCCTATGCTGATGTTCATGCTTATTTTTCCTTTTTTTCTGCATGAAATATTCCATTGATTATGCTCTGTAGTACAGGCTTAGTGGTTTTGTATTCTTTTTAGTTTGTGATTATCATGGAAGACTTTTATTTTGTCTTCCTTTCTGAAGGGTAGTTTTGCTGGATATAGTAATCTTGGTTCACACTTGTTTTATTTCAGGGCTTGGTATGTATTTTTGCAAGCACCCCTAGGTTTTAAGGTCTGGGTTGAGAAACCAGTTTGGAATCTGACTAAATGTGACCTGCCATTTTTCTCTTGTGGCTTTCAAATTCTATTATTATTCTGTATACTACACATTTTAATTATAATGTGGTTTGGAGAGGAACTTTTTGATGTTTTCTATTTGAGGTTCTATATGACTCTTGTATTTGGATTACCATCTTGTTCCTAAGACACGAAAAAATTTGGTATTATTTCACTCAAAAGATTGTGCTGGTGTGGTGGCACACATCTATAATCCCAGTGTCTTGGGAGAATAAGCCAGGATGGATGATTGAAAGTTCAAATCCAGCCTCAGCAAATTAGTGAGGTCCTGAACAACTAAGTGAGACTCTGTCTCATAATAGAAAATAAAATGGATTGGGTATGTTGGATGTGGCTCAGTGGCTAAGAACCACTGGCTTCAATACAGAAAATAAATAAATAAATAAAATATTGTGCATTGCATTCCTTTAGTTTGTTTTTTGGAGACTTCTTTACATAAATGATTCCTAGATTTGGTCTGTATATGTTATTTCAGATTTCTTGAATATTTTGGACACAGTCTCTTGAGCTTTTCTTTATTCTTGACTTTATTTTCATGATTGTGTACTTTGTCTTCAAGTCCTGAGAATCTGTTTTCATAGTTCTGCCATCTATTGGTGATACTTTCCATTTAACTTTTAATTTGATTTATTGAGTCTTTCCCTTCGAGGATTTTCATTTTATTCTTTTCCAGAATCTCTATGTCATTATTGAAATGATTTTAAACTTCCTATATTTTCTAAGTTCATTTCTTATATCTTTTTAAGAATTTTTTCTAATTAGTTATACATAACAATAGAATGCATTTTGACACATCATACATAAATGGAGTATAACTCCTCATTCTTCTGGTTGTACATGATGTAGCATTACATTGGTTGTGTAATCATATATGCACACAGAGTAATAATGTCTGATTCATTCTACTATCTTCCTACTCCCATATCCGTCCCCTCTCATCACTCCTCTCTGTCTAATTCAAAGTACAAAAGGACCTCCATTCTTTCCTAGCCTCCTCCCCACTTATTTTCAATTAGCATCCACATAGCAGAGAAAACATTTGGCCTTTGTTTCTTTGGGATTGGCTTATTTTGCTTAGCATAATATTCTCAAGTTCCATCCATTTAGCAGCAAATGCCATAATTTCATTCTTCTTTAAGGCTGAGTAATCATTTCTTACACCTTCTTTTAACCCATTGAACATTTTAACTATGAATTTTCTAAATTCTTCATCTGACATTTTCCCCACTGTGGTGTCAATGGAATCAGTTGTTGAAGTGTTGCTAATTGTTTGGGATAGTTTGTTTCCTTACTTTTTCATATTGCTCATATGTCTATTGGGATGATTAATAACTCTACTTTTATGCAAGGGACTGTTTATTGAGCTTGGTTCCTTTAAGAGCTCTGGGCTGGGCGAATATTGAAGTATTGGTACTTTCACTCAGCATGTTTTCTCTGCTGTTCCCAGTGTCAACACAAATTTTGAGAGAAGACTTTAAACCCTATTTACTATAACCACTTCAGAGCAAAGTTTCATAGTAATCATCTTTTGGAATAATTAAAAAAAACTTGTCAATAATGTTCTCCATGCTTCCTCTAATCCAGATATAAAATTGTAGTAATGTTTTGGAATAGGTTAAGAAATTAATTATTAAAGATATTAAAATTACTATTACATTTTGTAAGGATAAAGAAGAGGTGGAGAAAAATTGGACAAAAGAAGAAAAGAAAAAAGTCATAGAAGGAATATTTAAAATGGTAGAAATGAATAATGTAAATCCAAGAGAAAAAAAGACAAAATTTGATGGGGGTATTTGAGGTAATGTAAGAAAGAAAAGAGGGGCTAAGGTTCTTATTGGTCATCTCAGGTGCCTGGGGCTGCATGTTTGGAGGGTGCTGTTTTGTGTTTTGTGGTTTTTTTTTTTTTTTCTCTTGGGTGCAGGTGCACAGGATGCAGGCCTGAGGGATGTCAGTTACAGTGATTACTGCAGGATGCTATACACTCGTTCCCCTCCATAGGGTCTTGTTTAAACTATCATAGAGTCTAATGACTGTCTGCATCTGAGGCTTCACTGTCAGCAGCTGTGAATCATGGGTGCCTCTTTCCTCTGCTGGCTGGAATAGAAACTTGGCCCACTTTTGTCTGAGCTTACTGCCTGAGGTTGTGAATCACAGGCATGTTTCCCTCAAGTACCTGGGATGAAGACCATTGGCTCACCTGGGTCTGGGCTCTCACTGCCTGTGGCTGTGAATCACGTCCATCCACTCCCATCTTTGCCTGAGCTCCTGCAGAGGCTGTGTTAAGTGCTGGGTCAGTGCTAGCACTCCCTGGGAGGATTAGCTCTCAGGTTTTCTCCATCCTGCTCTACTTCCCTTGTCCATGGTGGAAGGAAGAGAGTGTCAGTTACTTTCAGCTGGCAGTGATCCCTGTACAAATTCCTTGTAGACGAATTATTGAGACATCCTGTTTCACAAGTGTTCCCTCTGGTTATATTTGTTGTTATCTTAAGGTAGAGAGTAGATGTATCGATTTCATTTCTCCTAGAGAGGCTGCTAGCTGTGACTGCCATGTCGGGCATGGCTTTTAGCTCACAATTTGGGTTAAACAGCTCCATCTCCTTCACTGAGTTTGCTGTTCTTCACTGATTTTATCATGTTTTAACTTGGTTTGCTTTTCTTTCTCTCTGTTGTCAAGGAAGTAAGCTTATGTGCTTTTTCCTCTCCCTGTTTCTCTCTTTGTTACCCCTCCCTCCTAAATCCATGTTGGTCCTGGTTCAGGGGTAAGGATTTTGTCCTTATCATGCTTCAGTGACCAATCTTCAAGTCCCTGCAAGTCTCAAGCTGTCCAATATTGAGTATTAGAGTATGTACTGTCATCCATTGTAATGCCAGATTCTTGGGACCCCAATAGACCTCCAGGAGCTGAATCCAATGCAATCACACAAGAGTCTTTATTGCAAGCTCGAGCCTGGACTCACAACCATTCCCGACACAGCGGCCCCAGGGAGTGAGTCCCGGTCCTTTGTTCAGTGAGATTTTATAGGTTTTGGGGGGGATACTCTATGCGACACAACATCACACAGCAAATCATTCCATACTGCAGGAAAATCAAACAACCACTTTTAACATTGATTAGCACATTCACTGGCAGGAACAAGTTGGGTAAGGGTGATGGGTTAGTACAAGAAGGGGATTCCTTTGAACTGATTGGTTTAAGCCACAAGGGGGTGTACGTGCTAAACTACATGGTTTCTCAGCATGTTATCAACCACCATAAACTACTGGGGGGTCATCTGGCATCCTAGGTACTTTCCCTGTCTCATGTTGATTGGAGGTTGCTAGGGGGTGAGTCAGGGACACCTGGCACCCCAGATCTCTCCTGTTATTTGTAGACAAACAACTCAACAGGGTGGGTATGTGTTTAAGAGTGCTCTGAGGGTTTTTCCAAGGATAAGGGTCACGTCCCCTTCCTTAGGACAGGCCTTGAGGTAGAAGCTGCTGTTATTTATTTATTTTTAAAAATGGAGTCACATCAGTTTCTCGCCACCTCTCCAGTCAGCTCTTTTACTGCTTCTTTTCTAGAGGGTTAAAAATGCTGCCTAGGGGCTGGGATTGTGGCTCAGTGGTAGACAGCTTGCCTAGCGTGGGGGGAGGGGTGGGCCCGGATTTGATTCTCAGCAAAACATAAAAATAAAGGCATTGTGTTGTGTCCATCTACACCTAAAAAATAAATATTAAAAAAATGCTGCCTACCTTTGTTCCACCATCTTCTTCCTTCCTTACGCAATTATTTTTTACATGAAATATAGCGTGCTATAAAACTTATGTTGCACTTGGCTTTTTTTTTAAATAACAGATTATCTTAAGTATAAATTCATATTCATTCAGACAGATTTAAATTTGAAACATTGAGCTGTTGACTTTTTCATAAATTTATAGAACTTTATATATTCTGGATATGTGTCTTTTCCTGTGGAAATATCTTCTCTTTATCTGTTAAAGGCATATATTTTCATAGTCTTACAAAGTTTTCTTAAACAGAACTTTCTAATTTTAAAAAAGTCAAATTTAATACTATTGCATTAATAGTTACTGTTTAGCCTAGCCCATATTCTCTAGGTTTTAGCAATTTATTATTTCTCTCTCTTCTTGATTGTTTCTTGCTAGATGTGTATCAATTTTTTAATCATTTGGAAGAATTAAGCTTCATACTTGTTACTTTTCTCCATGTAAGTTTGCTTTCCATTTCAGTGATTTCAAACAACACTATTTTTTCTCTAGTTTTTGGATTTATTTTGTTCATTTTCCCTTTACATGTTTGAGGCATAAGCTTTACTGTACTTCATAATTCCTATTTTACTAATATGTGCATTAAGATCTCTAGCTATTTCCCCTCAGAACAGTGATTTAGCTGTTTCTCACAAACTTTGAAATGTTAATATTTATTTTTTTCACATTTTCCAATATTTATTGAAATTTCCTCTCTGATCCATATGATACTGAGAACTATGTCTATTGCTTAATTTCCAAACATTTTGTTGATTGTCTAATTATCTGTTATTGTGTTCGAGGTGAGTTCACTACGTTCAGAAAATTTTCTGAATGGTTTTAGTCATCTGAGATTAATTTTCTCTGCTTTACTGCCCACAATATGCTCCCTTTTGAAAAACATCCTATGAATGTTGAAAAGAATGTTTGTGTTGCAATTATGAGATATAATACTAGTGATCAAGTTGAGTGCATTATTCAAGTGTTCTGTGTCTTAATTGCATAACCTCCACACTACCCCATCCCGGCACCAGTTTGGCCCATTCATCACTAAAAGAATGATAACATTTCCAAAGTTGTGGGCTTACTATCCCTTTGTCAACATTTCTTTTATATTTTTTCCTACTTGTCATTAGATGAATACATATTTAGAATAGTTATATATTCTTGGAAGTATCTTTTTAATATCATAGAATAGCTCAGTCTCTAGCATTTCATCACAATCTACTTTGTTTGCTATTAATATAGATATACTTTATTTCAGTGTTTGCAAGAAATATCTCTTTATCCATTCTTTCTCTTAAACTTTCTGTGTCCTTATATATGGAATATTCCAACAGATAGTGCTGGGATTTTAACAGGGCTTCTTGTTCTTAATAGATCCCAAACAAATATTTTCCCCAGGCACTAAATCTGTTGAAAACTCAACTGAACTTTGGTTCTTTTCAACTATCATTTTTATGTTTGGATCTCTAATTTCCTCAAATAGAAAAATTACCACACAGCAGGCCCACTTCTCTCTCTACTTTTCCCTCTCCTCCTAGTTATTTGTTCTAACAGGCCTCTTTATATTTTTCCAGTGCTTTCAATAAATTTTTAAAGTATTTTATGTAATTTTTCAACTTTTTATCAGGATTATAATAGTCTAAACAAAATCCAGGCTATTATTGCTGAAAGTGTGACTTTGTATTGTGGATTATAAAGGGATAGTCTAATATGTTCCCATTAAGAATAATATTTTGTGTATACTTTGCCTGAATTTCTCCAATTAAGAGGTTTTCCTTCCTTTTAATTATTTGTTTATATACTATTCTCTTTGTTACAGGCTTAGCTTGTTTTTTATCTTTATGAATTGGCTAGTTAAATAGTACACATTTCCCCTAAAAACTACCCACCACTTATAACTAATATATCACACAAAAATTAAACTGTACAGTATTTTTGGGACCACATAATTAATTTTTCTTCTAAATTCCAGTTCACTTTCTCTTTTGATGCAAGGTATTTCAAAAATTTATCATATAATTTTCCTAGTTATATTTTAATTATCTCTTCTAATTTCATTTTACTGTGTGCAAATAAACCTATCTGGTTGATTTCTGTCTTTTAAAATTTATTGGTTTTGGCTTTTTTTATGATCTGGTATTTGATCAGATTTTTTAAATGTTTGTGATTGAAAAGAAGGAAAATTCTATTCTTCAGTTATTAATTTAAGAAGGTAAATTAAACCTATTTTGCTAATCATACAGTTCAATTGGCCAATTAAACTTTCTAATTTTCATTTTTGGTCTCCATAGCAGTATGTACTATGTCAAATTAGTGAAGCTGGAGTTTTATTTTCATGAATTTGTTGCCTTATACGATGTCAGACAGTCTTAGCCAAAGAGGCAGACAGAAATCAAGCAAGAGCCATTTTTTTTCCAGAAGGTCTTTGAGTATCAACATGTTAAAGACACATGGAAAGGTGTCCAGAGGGCTCTAGCCTGTCTCCATTCTCCTTTCCTCTCTATATCCTGCACTTCCTGATCAGCAGTTGGTCCCAGGGCCATGAGTCAAACTTGGCTGCAGATTCAAAGCAGCAGCACCTACACAGAAATATCCCTTCCCATGGACCTCAGGAGCTCTCTTTCCCAGTTCCTCTTCAGCACTAGTTGACCCTGCAAGCTCCAAGTTGTTCTCCCATGACAGTGTTTCAGGAGAGATGAATAATGCCTTGTCAGATTTTTCCTGATCTTTTTTCTAGACCATTATTACTCCCCAGTCTTTTACAATTACAAAAGGTCACTTTTGTTAATAAAAATTCATTTTCTTCCCTACAATATTATTATGGTTTAGATATTAGGTGTCCCCCAAAACTCACGTGTGAGACAATGCCTGAGAGTTTACAGATTTTTAAAAATCTCCTTTCTCAGTGACTCTGCATCTAGAGATCTGGGATAGGGCCTAGGAAGTCTGCATTTCCAACAAGTAGTAAGTAGTTCAGATACTTCCAATGGAAGTCGTTGGGGACTTCTTTCTGGGAAAAAAATGAGACTGAAAAAAAAATAGAAAGTATTTCAACACATTATTTTTCCTTGTGGATCTTTCTGTTCATCTTTATCATTTTCCAAAGTAGAAAAACTGAAGAGACAGCGAAATAGGAACTATCACATTCTCCCTTTTTTCTAGACCTTCTAGCTTCTTACTTAAAGGATCTGCTCTCTGTGTGAGTAAAAAATGTATTTCCTGAATGAACCATGATGTATGTGTGCATTTAAATATCTCTAAACAACAACATGAGTCAAAAATCTCTCTTAAAAGCACTCAAACTCAGAAATAACTATATCTGAGTTTTACTTGAAAAATAAATTTAAGATTATGTCAAAAGTTTATTTTAATATCACTTTATTCACTGAGCAAGTTTAAGTCTCTTGAAATTTATGTACATATTACTTAAGAGAAATTTTTTGCATACATGTGTATCCTCTTCCTGAAAAAAGAAAGAGAGAAAACAAAAAGGAGCACTTATTTTCTGGATTAGTCCCAGGGCATACAACCTCACACAAACAGAGAAATCTAGTCAAACATTTTTGGGGACTGGAAGCATGCATCTCACACAAATTAAGCCACACTACATGTTACTTTTGAACATTCTTATCAATTTTTACATAATGCTGGAATAGTTATACTTAAAAATCATTACACAGAAAATTGAACAGTAAAAAATGTGTCTAGAAAAAAGAGCAACACAATAGTCACAGGATTCTTCATGGCATACTTCCAGTCCAACCAATGGTCTTCTGGTAAGGCCATTCCTTTATAATCTTCAATTACATAAGAGCTATTCCCTATTCCTGACACAAAACACAGATGAGACAGGTTCTATTTTCTTTCTTTCTTTCTTTTTTTGGTACCGAAGATTGAACCCAGGGGCTCTCAACTACCAAGCCACATCCCCAGACCTTTTTGTTATTTTAAACAGGGTCTTGTAAAATTACTTAGGGCCTCACTAAGTTGCTGAGGCTGGCTTTGGACTTGCCATCCTCATGCCTCAGTCTCCAGAGCTACTGGGATTTCAGGTGTGTGCCACCATGACCATCCTGAGAGGTTCTTTTAAAACAATAGATTCCCTTTATGAATGGGCAGTATAAATTCCTCACTCTCAAAGGGAGTAAGTTCCCAGAGATCCATAGCTACTCTCATAGGGCCTGGCATTATTTTGGAACCAACTTTTACTTTTGACACATAATAGTTGTCTCCTTGAAGTTTCTCTAGTTTTTCTCCGACTTTTATAAGATGGCATGGGAGAGAGGTGCTTCTTTCCACCCACAGTGGCCATGCATCTGCACAGTACCTCTCTCTCCTAAAGGAACACAAGCAGGATCCAAAGGAATAAATACTTTCTGCTGATAACGCCAAGGTCGCGGGTTCGCTCCACGTGCGAGCCACCAAATGCCGCAGTCTGGCTGGGCACAATCAGGAGCCACTTGTCAAAAGAAACTAACTTTATTTTTAGAACCACACACGCCAAACAAAACAGCCTCTCAGGAAAAATCCTCAGAGCCTCAACTGCCACCACCGGCTTTTCACAAGCCTCTCTCTCCCACACAAGCCTCTCTCCACCTCCCACAATCCTCCTGCTCTTGAGGCCGATTGGCTGGGTCACGTGGGCGGAGCCAAAAAAGTCCCCCAATGAGCAGCTCCGTGGTCTGAAAGGGCAGGGAAACAGTCCAATGAGCATCACCGCAGAGGAGCCAATCAGCTAGATGTTGCTGGGGCCGAGGAGCCAATCAGCTAGATGTTGCTGGGGCCACTGTGAGCCAATCATCAGCCGGCAGCTGGAAGTTTGCTGGGGCCCCTTCCGCTGTGGCTCTCAACACTCCTCCTTTGCTCTGCTTCTTTTTCCTCATCTTCTCTGGAGAACTTGCTTAATAGTTTGGCTTAAAAGAAGAATGTTAAAGCCAGGAACATCCATGAGATGTAGTAAACTTAAGAGAGCATTTAATTAGGACCCTTCCTTTTTGATAGATTCATCTAAAATAAATATTTTAAAGGATTCTGTTTCTTGTATGCAAATAAAAATTGATGAAGGTAAGAATGAGAGAGAACATTTGAAAAGAGTTATGTGTTATTGTTTTCTTTTTTTGGCTGAAACATTTTATTTCACATAAGATCTCAAATGTTCCCTGGAACATTTCTGAAAAGAAAAAGTGACCTCAATTTGATTAAGGGACAAAAACAACTCGAATGCTGATCACCATGAAGTTATACTTGGTGTTCAGGTGCTCTTAATCCAGCCCTCCAATAAAAACCAATGGATTTGGTTAGATGAAACAAATATTTGAATACATTTGGCTTCTGATTTTCGTTTGCAAACTATGAGGAAAGTGATACCAATATTTAATTTTAAAATCTCTAAAACAAGAAGAAACTTCTCAGTAAGAAATCACAAGGTGAATACAAAGAATATATCAATATATTTTAAAAGGAAAGTACCATCAATCATAAGAATTAATTATCTTAAAAACAATTTCTTCTTTTGCTGGTTTATTCGTATATTCTCTATTAACCCAACACTTGGGTACATTTGTTTTAAAGCTGTAGTGGACAGGTAACTTTATGAGTTAAATTTGTCTTTATCTTACTATCTCGCTCTTCTAAATACTTCAAGCCATAAAAATAAAATAATAAAATTGTATATCCAAGAAATTAAAGTCCATGCTCTTCCTTATTTTCATCAGCACCCAGGAAGGAAACAATATGAACTTGTGTACAATGTTCACTGTAATAATGCAGTTTGATTTGACAAGGTAATAATATTATTGTGTCTGGGGCTTATTTCATGGTAACCCTGACTGGTTTTCTCAAGCATGAAATATATCTCCTCCACATATATAATCATCTTTCAATTATGAGTTCAAGTTACCCAAAAATGTTCATGAAATATGCCCAGTGGATGACAAATTGGTTCTTCCAATACTGGGGTAATGGCCTTACAGTTTTATAGAATGCATAATCCCCAGTTTTAAATGCTTAATATTAATCAGTAGTTAATATTGTTCATCTGTCATATATTTAATATTAGCAATGCTATAAAATTCATTTACATTAGATTAAGAAATACTACTTTAAAAAATCTTGTGATACAGTTTCTTTGTGTGTGATAAACACTATTCCTTTGGAACTGACCTGTAATTTGAAACTAGAGAATCATATGGTATATAATTAGACTGCATCTCTCTTTCTCTCTAGTTGTAACACACAAATATAATACTTTGTTAAACAGAATAAGAGCTAAAATTGTTGTACATGTACACAGGTCTAAATTCGAGAGGAATAATTTGACAAATATTGTTCACTTGACTATCAAGTCCATCACATTATTTTTACTTTGTTGATTTTTCCCTTGGTGTTAAACTTTTTGGTCATTTCTCTAAGATAAGTTTATATTTGATAAATTGTGTCAAATCAACAGCCAATAATATGATCTCTCATGTGTCAAAGGCATAGGAACAAGGCACTGGGCATTGTGTACAGTGATACACCGATATGAAAATGCTGTAAACTTATTCAGAGTTAAAACTCCTTTAAGCAAATAGACCGCATTTCATAAATAACTTTACTTAGCTTATACAAATAACTTGTGCTCAAAAAGGCTTCATGATGCAAAACAGGCATTCCAGAAGAAAAGTAATTTAAAAAACTTTAACAATTTTCTAGATTGAAGTGAATACATAAATATGCATTCTTTAACTGCTAAGAAAACATAGGTAACTTTCTCCAATACCTTTCACTCACTTGAAGACCTAACGACTTTGTAATGTGGTTTTCCAGATAAGACAATCCACAGTCTAGAAATTATAGTTACCAAAGTATTATCATTAAGTAACTTGTTGTTAGTCTCTGTTGAAACTCAAACATTTAGTCTTTAGAAAAAAAATGAATTCTGCATTTGCCTGGAAGAAGTATCTGGGAGTATGATGGAGTTTAACTTTTATTGGACAATTTCAGGAACAAACTCCTGCTATGATATTTAACCAATATTCTTTAATATGTGAGTTTTATTATGTCATCTGATTTTGGTGTTTCACTTGCAGATTTTAAAATGGCAGGATTTATGTGACTCAGGAGGTCTCTCTGCTCCCTTTCTTTATGTAACATTTTTCTTGATGGGGAGGAGATATAAGCAACCCAAAAGAAGACCATAAAAATGTGCAGATGCACTGCAAGGAGAAGGGACAGCCCCAGTTCAGTGTTTCATTCTGAACTGCAAAACACCATGATTTCCCATAATCTGATTCTACATGTGCTTTCAACAATCATTTATAGGACCCTAGAAAACAATATCTGGGAAGGGCCCAGAGGATTATGTGAACAATATCACAAAGTTGGCCTCTTATGAAAGTATATAAAATTGAGTTAAAAAAAAAAAAAAGGAGTAAAATTGACACATGGCTTTTGGCCTCTGGCCCTAAACCCAGAGAAAAAAATTGGAGTGAGACAGGCAACCAGCTGCTTTTTCATTATGCTGATTAGATTGTTGATTTAGCCAGCTGTACTTTGCTTTCTTCCATCATGACTTGCTTGGAAAATAGATCTGAATTAATTCCCAAGTTCTCTTTTAATTTCTTGAGCTCAAAGTCATGGAGAATCTTGACAGTCATTAACTTTTCTCGTTTGAGTCTCTCCTCAACATCTTTTGGAACATCAGGAATCATCCAGGCCAACAAAAATTTAACCAAGAACACAATGTGCTAGAAAAAATATAAAGGGAAAACAAAGATACTGTTAGAATTGTTAACCATCTGGCGGGAAATCCTTATAAATAATCTCACTCATTCAATGAAATGCATGAAGCTTGAAGTTCTTGGGCTACCAAGAACCCTGTCCTACTATCATCATCCATACACTGGCATTTAACAAGTATATAATTTAAATACATAATTAGAGAAAATTCAATTGAGTTTAATTACTGAATATACATTTTATTTCTATTTCTTCCTGATGAGCTAGTAAAATATTTGTGAAAGAATTAATTTCAAGTATAAAGGAAGCATTTAAACTTGGTGATGTGGTGGTTGAGAGTGGAAACTGAAAAGACACAAACAATTTTGTTTTAGATCTTCAGAAAAGTTCAGGAAAGAAATCATTATATAGGTTGAACTTGAAAACAAGGGTATTAATTAAAGCTGGGAGCACTGATTCAAGCCTGTAATCCCAGCGGATTAGTAGGCTGAGGCAGGAGGATCACCAGTTTAGAACCAACCTCAGCAATTCAGTGAGTTCCTAAATCAACTCAGTGAGAACCTGTCTCTAAATAAAGTATAAAAAGGGCTGGGATTGTGGCTTACTGGTAAAGCACCCTTGGCTTCCATCCTGGTACAAAAAAAAAAAATTAAAAATTTTTGCAAAATGCCAACAGAACATTCAGACCTTCTCTCTCTCTCTCTCTCTCTCCATACTCCACCCATGTAGCAGCTGAACAGTTCACTTTTACACAAGACAGCTGTGGATTTAGAGACATCGACATAGCCAAGGATGGCATTGTGGTACATACTGAAAACAAAAGTTTATAAAAAGGAAGTGCAGCATAATACACTAAGAGACCCCAGGTTCACTTGCCTTGCTCAGCTCTCAGTACACAGGCAACCATGAAATTCTCCATGAACAAGAAGTTGGAGGATTTTTCCCCATGAGTAAAATAACCCACTGATGAAAGTACAACTGCATTTACCAAAATTTTGTGGTTTTCCAATGAAATTTTTGGTTTACTCCCTTTACACTCTACAGTGAAATCTCTCAAGTGCAATCCAACTGTAGGCTTATAAAGTTTAGAATCACCTTTTAATTGCCTCTTTCTTAAGCATGAGCAAAACTACCAACTAGGTAAGTCTCTAACGTGAAAGAAAAAGAGAAAAATATACAAACAGGAACTTAAAGCAAAAAGGAGCAAAAGAATAGTAGAATAAAAAACAAAGGTATCAATCTATCACATTATAAAAGAGAAAATAAATGGTTATTAGAATTTGAAAATATGAATTATTTACCTGAATAATAAATTAGAAACAGAGAGGTACAACAACAACAGCAAAAAGAAACAATTATTAAGGAAATGATACAAGTAAATGCTCTCAACTTGAGAGGTAAGTATGTTTTCAGATCTAAGTGTCCACAATGACTATGTTGTTAAATAGTGAGGAACTGTTATAAAAAATTACAGAAGTAGGGGTTACTGAGAAAATTTCTAAAGCTTATTGAGCTTCAAAGGAGACCATAAACAAAGAGTAGGAAATAAGAATGGCATTTAATTTCAAAACAACCCTGAAAGCTGAAAGATGAAGAAAAGTCTTAAAACATTTCAAGAATACATAAAGCTGTTGGAACAATAAGGAACATAACTTTCAATCTTGAATTCTGTAACAAATAATCATTTGGGAACAAAAAGCCTTTTTGGAATATTCAAGATATCAAAAGTTGACCATCCCAAACTGAGAAAGTTACTGGAAGATGTGCTTCAACAAATTAAACTAGCAAACCAAAAAAGATTCCCAATACCATTTACTGGATAGAAAGGTGATCTTAACTTCTGATGAGAAATGTAGAAATAAAAGAGTAATAAATTAATAAAGAACTAAGTGGGGAGGGAAAAATAGAGTATGAAAGAGGGAAAACAAAATTACAGTAAAATCAATGTGTTCAGAATATAATCCATGAAGCAGATGTGACTATTATTTCTAAAGTCACAATTTATAGAACTTGACTATTGTCACTAATCTACAATTTCTTATTCAAAACTCTTTGCATGGGGATGTTGTTTTGCCAGAGGTATGATATCAGAAAAGTGGGTTTAAGAAGCTAAAATATTTGCCTTTGGAGATTAAGATGAGGATGAGGAGAAATGCATGAGAAGGCTCCTTTATGGCCATGTCAAACTATTTCATTTTTAAACTTCCATGTATAACCTTGATGATAATAAAAACAAATTCAAAAGAACCTGAATGGAATTGAATGTCCATGTGTCAGCATTGTTTATTTTGGGATTTTCTGCAGGGTAAAAAGGTGCCAAACTTTGTTTTCCTTCTCCCTTAATGGCCTTCCTTATGATTTGTAGCAATCAAACTTAGGATTTGTAACACGTCAAATACTCCCTCTGTATTGGTTATCTTTTCATGCATGTCTTGTCTCTGTAAATATATTAGATATTCCACAAAAGAGGATCCATAATATAATGAATGGTGAGAGATATGTGAGACTGGAGAGACTGGCTTGCTGGATATTTAAGATCAAGAATTAAAGATTGAATTTAAAACAAAAGGGCCAAGAAAACCATCATCTGTCTCTTGCCCTCTAAGTCCGCCTAAACCCAGGGAATAAGGGAACTTCTCTAAAGAGCTTTGCAAAGGAAAGCCAATCAGTGCACTTGCAAGAGTGGAGTCATTGGAGAAGTGAGATATCCCTGATGCTTCCAAGCAAATGGAACTAAAGAGCTAAGAAGCTGCTCTTAAGTTCCTGAAGACTGACTCCCAAGAGAACTCAGCTGACTCAACAATAGATCTGAATGAAGTCCATTTGACCAGCTTGATCTTAAACACTTAGCCAAAGCAGTTAAAACAAAACCAAAGTAATTCCTGAGCATATAAAAGAAGAAGCAATAGTTAACTTTAACTTAAGATACACACTTGTGTTAGCCCCTAAGAATAAATAAGACTGGAGGCTACAAAAGACAGATTCTTAGGCAGGAATACCTGATAACTATCAAGAAAAACTGCCAGAGTCAGAAGTTCTTAGTCAGTTTAAGGCCTATAGATTTTCCTAACCTCTACATGGGTAGGCTCAGTGTTTGCTAGTATGATTATCTAGCCTGAAGTACCAAAATAAAAAGATCTTTACTAAATAACAGGTCACACCAGTAAAAAGATATTTTACAAAATCAGATGATGTTAAATAGCTTAACTACACCTTATGGAGATGGACATCTGTGACATTAAAAGTGTGTGTGTACATTCCTGATAACTCTGACAATGTTAAAGATTTATATTCCCAAATAAAGGCCTTGCCCTCTCCAGCCTTGTTAAAGGATAAAGGGACAATTTTATTGACTTCTTTCATCTTCATGATATTCACTGACGTGTTCCAGATGCTGCAACATTTATTTTGCATTAATCTCATTTCAGTACTCATGTCTTTTTGTTTCTCTCTCTCATAGAAGTACCCATCCCCAGATAACTCTATAACCTGTTCCCAACAGCTTCGAGCTGAGAGGGACTGACCTAATTTCTAAAAAGGAAACTCCAAACTGCTTTCCCCACTCCATGTCACCCCCTCTCAGCTCGAAGCCATAAGAGAAGTTGTCGCCCCTTCTCCTTATAGTTGTAAGGAGTTCTTAAAATTAGAGGGGAGAATGAAGCCAGAATTAAAGACGAAGTCAGTATAGACAGATATATCGGGTTGGATGGACAGAATGGAGGCAAATTTCGGTCTGGGAAGTAATGTCCTCACAGTCCTTCCTCAACCCTTATCAAGATAACCTGCTCCTGCTCCAATCTGTTGCTAAGGTAACCTATACCAGGAATTTTCCCTCCCTATAGGGAATTGTAAAAGTTGTTAATTAATGCACCTGGGCCCTCTTCCTGCCCAGATCACTTCACATAGGCCCCTCCAGCCCATCTGCTTCTCACCTTTTTGCCATTCCACTGGAACATCTCCTAGGCCTAGTCACATATGCAGGAAGAAGAGAGAAATAACAAGGAAGAGAGAGGAGAACAAAGGAAAATATATAGAATTTATAAAAGAGGCAAAACACTCTCACTTCTAGGGATAATAGGACACCAGCTATGGCCCCATTCTCCCTACTGGGAGAAGTCTGTATTACCCCTTTTTAAATAAACCCTGCATCTCTTATTTTTCCAATTGAATTTCATGGTTGCTTTTTCTAGTTCTATAAGGAATGTTAGTGAGATTTTAATAGGAACTGCATTGAATCTGTATAGCACTTTTAGTAGTATGGCCATTTTGACAATGTTAATTCTGCCTATCCAAGAGCATGGGAGATCTTTCCATCTTCTAATGCCTTCTTCAATTTTCTTTCAATTTCTTTCTTTCTAAGGTCTTCTTCAATTTCTTCTTCAATTTCTTTTAGTGTTCTGTAGTTTTCCTTGTAGAGGTCCTTCACCTCTTTTGTTAAATTGATTCCCAAGTATTATTATCATTTTTTGAGGGTATTCTGAGGGGTAGTTTTCCTAATTTCTATTTCAGAGGATTCATCACTGATGTATAGAAATGCATTTGATTTAGGGGTATTATGCTATTATGTCCTGCTATTTGCTGAATTCATTTATTAATTCTAGAACATTTCTGGTGGAATTTTTTGGATCCCTTAAGTATAGAATCATGTCATCAGCAAATAATGATAGTTTGAGTTCTTCTTTTCCTATTTTCATCCCTTTAATGAGAAGACCCAGAATATCCAAAGCAATCCTTAACAAGAAGAGTGAATTAGGAGGCATCACAATACCAGACCTTAAACTATACTACAAAGCTATAGCGACAAAGTAGCCTGGTATTGGCACCAAAGTAGACATGTAGACCAATGGTACAGAAGAGAAGACACAGAGACAAACCCACATAAATATAGTTATTTCATATAGACAAAGGTGCCAAAAACATACATTGGAGAAAAGATGGGCTCTTCAACAAATGGTGCTGGGAAAACTGGAAATCCATATGCAGCAAAATGAAGCTAAACCCCTATCTCTCACCATGTACAAAACTCAACTCACAAGTGGATCAAGTACTTAGGAATTAGACCAGAGACCCTATACCTAATGGAAAAAAAAGCAGGCCCAAATCCTCATCATGTTGGATTAGTCTTCCTTAATAAGACTCCTAAAGCATAAGAAATAAAATCAAGAATCAATAAATGGGACGGATTCAAACTAAAAATCTTCTTGTCAGGAAAAAAAAATCAGTCAATGAGATAAAGAGAGAGTCTACTTTTTGGAAGCAAATTTTGGCACATGAGATAGAGCACTAATCTCCAGCATATATAAAGAACTAAAAAAACTTAACACCAGAAAAACAAACAACCCAATCAATAAATGGGCAAAGGAGCTGAACGGACACTTCTCAGGAGAAGATAAACAACCAATCAACAAATACATGAAAAAATATTAAACATCTCTAGTAATTAGAGAAATGCAAATCAAAACTACCCTTATTCCAGTCAGTCAGAATGGCAGTTATCAAGAACATAAGCAACAATAAGTGTTGGTGAGGATGTGGGGAAAAAGACACACTCATACATTGCTGATGGGACTGCAAATTGGTGCAACCAATCTGGAACAATATGGAGATTCCTTAGAAAACTTAAAATGGAACCCAGCTATCCTACTCCTTGATCTATACCCAAAGGACCTAAAAAGAGTATAGTACAGTGATGCAGCCACTTAAATATTATAGCAGCACAATTCAAAATAACTAAACTGTGAGAGCAACCTAGATTCCCTTCAATAGATCAATGGATAAAGAAAATGAGGCATATATATGCAATGAAATATTACTCAGCATTAAAATAGAATCAAATTATGGCATTTGCAGGTAAATGCATGGAGTTGGAGAATATCATGCTTAGTGAAGTAAGCTAATCCCCAAAAACCAGGAGTCGAATGTTTTCTCTGATAAGTGGATGCTAATCCATAATAAGGGAGGGCATGGGATGAGTGGAGGAACTTTGGATGGAACAAAAGGGATGGGGGTAAAGGGAGCATGGGAATAGGAAAGATGGTGAAATGAGATGGATATCATTACCCTAGGTACATTCATGATTACATGAATAGTGTGACTCTACTTCATGAACAACCAGAGAAGTAAAAACTTCTGCTTCATTTCTGTACAATGAACCAAAGAGCTTTCTGCTGTCATGAGTAACTTATTAGAACTAATAAAATAAAGAATAATCTATTGGAAAATAAAATCAAAGAAAATTGACCTTACAATAGCATCACAACCATGAGAAATATACTAATTCATCAATGGGATACAATAAACAGCATAGAAATAGGCACAGAAAATAAATAAACAAATAAACCCTGCTTTATATGCTTGCCTTGGCATGCTTCTCTAATGTTATACTTCAGTGTGTGAGGCAGCAGAACTTGTCACCCATAACTGGTGGTATCAGAAGCCTACTTTTAAAATTTCCTTGATTTACCTTAAATCAACCACCTATTTTGGGAGGGCATCAATTTATTTGTCAAGGTGAATAAGTACAATTTATGAGATTGTTGTGACTTAAAATTGCCTCTGGAAACAGAATATAATAACTAAAATCTATAAAATCAATGCACCACTTTCGTTCTCTCATCTCAGGGAAATGTGGTGACATTTTTCGTTACCTTTTCTGTCACCATGGTCTCTTTGACATGAGTAAGTAAATAGCGGGCAACTCATCTGCATTGAAAACATAAACTGCCTCTTATGACAAGAAATATTTCCTTCAAAATAACTTATTGAGATAAAGCTAATGAGATGTTCATCATTACCCTAGGTGTACATTCATGATTACATGATTACATGAATGGTGTGACTCTACTTCATGCACAATCAATCCTTTTAATTGATTCTTTTTAGTTATATAAAATATTAGAATTCATTTTGAATCAATTATAAAAAAAGAGGTAATTCTAACTTTCTGATGAGCAGGTACCTTTCGAAATAGCTACCTAAAGTGAGAGGAAAGAGTAACTGGAAGGAAAGTTAAGAACAGCTTACTTCCATAACTATAATGAAGGTCATCCTAGCAGCAAGGACATGCCAGAATTGCATATTATGAATGTATTTATCCTCATCTTCAGGAGGGTTTCTATAATCTCTGTACCTGAAAAAATAGAAATAAAAGCAAAAAAATTAAGTATAATTTCAACTATAGAGACTTGGCATGAGCTTTTATTACCCTGTTCATTGACCTCAAAAGTCAGGTCATAGGATGATAAAACAAATACTGTATTTTTTGTTAATATAAAACATTTTCTTGTTTATATAAAACCATGGCTGCATGCTATTTATATGCAGAAGATCTCTAAAGGAAACATACAATTGAAACATCTCTCATGTCCTCAAGACAAACTTCCAGTTACCAAACTCTGCTGTCTCCATTTTTCTCTCTTCCTACTCATCACCACGTAGTTCTATCCCTCTCTCCACCAAAACGGCTTGTATTCTCTTACTAAATTAAAAGAACAGTTTAATCTTCATTTTGTTTAACCTTTGAAGAATAGGATTTGAGATTGTTGACCATTTCTGTTTTCTTGAAACTGTTTTCTCTTACATGTACTGATACAGCATAAATCATTGTTTCTTACTAAATTTCTGGACTTTTCTTAATGTTCAACTCTGTGAGCTCATTCTCTTCTACAAAAGTCACTAGATATGGGATAACATTTCTTCTGATGCTAGAAAGTGATGAAACAAAAATCAGTGCCCATGTTCTTAAACATTATACTATGATTCCTTGATGTCTAAGTATGGAATATTACATGTTTCTGTCTATTTGCCTTGCAACATTCTTCTCATTCTTTGTTGGAATCCCAAAGGAGGCAGTGTTTTAAGGCTTAAATTAGGTTAAGGTATCTTGGTGTGTATGGGTATCTACCTACCCACCTACCTACCTATCCACCTACCTACATACTATCTTTAAATTCAAATAATATAAAGATCCTCACAGTGTTTGACTTACTGAATGTGGAAAAAAATTCATATCCCATTTCACATTCCCTACACAGAAAATCCCTTAAATGGGAAGACTCTCACATTATTATGTTATTTCTTTCTCATTCTACCTTTTTTTCTGAGGACACATACATAAATTCAAGAAAGTTAAATGCCACATAAATATGATCATGCCGCATGACAGACAGATATTACACATTGAGACTAAGGACATTTGTTGGTGAGCAATAATTTTGAAAATAATACACCAATATTGGGTCTAAGCCACAAAAAAGCTGATTTATAGCGAGGGATTAGTATTCCAAGATTTTATAACTACAAAGTGGCTGAGATGTGACTCAAACCTAAATGCATTTGTCTCCCACCAAGCATGCATGTTCTTTTTGCCCACACTTTGCTCTTCTTACTTTTCTGATTATTTTCTTTTACAGTTCTACTATCCTTAACCAAAATAAGAAACTATCTGATATCAACATGATATTTACCCATAATATATTGTTTTTACACATTCTATTTTCCCAAATTTGAATCAGATAATGTGTGAATTGTAGAATTAGCATGCATTATTTATCAAAGGTTTTTGTTGACTCTAGTAAATCCTTTACATTGTAAGACAAGAAAGAAATGGATAATGTAAGACATACAGTTAAAGGGAAAAATTAAAACCTAGACAAAAAGAAACCTGCAAGTGGTGAACTCTCGTTTTTCCGAAGGTGCAGTGTGGTTTGGAAAATCAGCTATCAGGAATACCGACAGACTGTTATTGACATATCCTTTCAAAGGATGCGTGATATTTGTTGAATAGGCGTAGTAGTACACTAAACGGGGGATGATGTCTGATGTAAACGCGACAATAAAAGCCTGAAGGACAAAGCAAGAGAAAGATAGTGAGCTGTCAATCTCATTTTTCAAATGTACTATCTGTATATTTCTCAGTACCCAAGAGACATGGATGCAAAATGATTAAAACATTATTATAAATCATTCTACTCATATGCCAGTCTTTGGTTTAAAACATGAAATAGCTTATTTATAGTGAGAGATTACTATTCCAAGATTTTACAAACTACAAAGCTGCTGAAATGAGAACTGAACCAAATGTATCTGTCTCCACGAAGCATGAACTTCCCCCCATGCCTTGCTCCTTTTTACTTTTCTGATTGTTTCTTTTCACTACTGTCCTTAACCCAAATTCTCATGATTAGACCAGCTCCATAATCTAGCTGTGTTTGTGTGTGTGTGTGTGTGTGTGTGTGTTTACAGGAGGCAGATAAGGAGGAAATGGAAAGATAGAAGACCAGATGCTGATTAACCATACTTAATTGCTCAGTACAATTAATCTCAGCTTTCAATTTCATGTGGATGTTAGTGTTCAATTCTTTCATGAAGTGTTGGAATTATACAAATAGCATGTTTTCTTTAGAACAGATGAGTCAATTTAAATCCATCTGGCTATGGCATCTTCATTTTTATCAGATTTTTTAAAAAGCCATGGTTATTACTTTTTGGCTACTAATCTATTTAGGTTCTCTATCACTTGTTGAATAAATCTGACATATTTTTATTTTTTAAGAAACTGTTAGTTTCAAATACATTTTTTTAGAATAAATGGCTACATAGCAGTCTCTCATATTTTTTTTCCAGAATTTTGTTTTTTTATTTCTTTCCAACAAAACAGTTCTTGATTTAATTAGCAATTATGTTACTTTTGTTTGTTTTCTAATTTGGTTATTTATGATTTTTTTTACTTATTCTTTTTTTACATATCTTCTACTGATGTGTTTCATAAATTTCCTTTAGTATCTTAGGTCAAATGCTCAGCTCATGTTTTCCAGTTTTCTTTTTTAAAAAATATAAATATGGGGTTAGGAATTGTGGCTCAGTGGTAGAGCGCTTGCATAGCATATGTGAAGAATTGGGTTTGATTCTCAGCATTGCATATAAATAAATGAATAAAATAAAGGTCCACCAAAATCTAAAAAATATTAAAAAATAAATTAAAAAAAAACATGTATAGGTATGAAATTTTTCTCTGTCAGTGTGATTTTAATTCATTCCTATATGTTTTCCTTTAATTTTGTTCTGTCTATAATTTCATCATTATTTCCTATTATACAAAGCTTACTTAGAAGAATAAAAATTAAGTGGTTAGATTTTTTTCTTTGATTATGTTAGTATCACCTTCAGTTTTCAAATATATTATGGGTAAATATGCACTGTACAATTTGTACTGTTGAGAATTTAGTTTTCTTCTTAATTTTTCATAAAAGCTCTCTAACCATAAGCAAATGTGTATTCTTCATATCATTATTTATTTTCTAATCTGTCACACACTATGAAACTGTGTCATGGATTGTCATGACATTTTAAAGAGTAATTGTACTTTTTTCTTGTATTTTTAAGAGTTTACATGACATAATTCCTTCCTTTATGACTTAGTGCATGAATGTTTAGGATATTTTATCTTCTTGGCCTACTCTCACGATGAAATCACCGTAACTAAAGACTGAGTTAAGTACCATTCACATGTCCCCATTCCTATGAAAACAAAATAGGACACAGTCACCCAACCAAAGTAGGTCCACTTACATTAGTTGCAACAGAAACAACGGCCATTCCATAAAGTATGTCTTGCCAAACGCCTATGCTATGAGCTTTGGCAGCTACAGGTCTCCTATACTGAGTAGTAAGTTTCCAGGCATCCACTCGGATCTCTATGATGTTATTCAGAAGGGCAAGAAGAGGGGCCAAAGGAAAAGAGGCCACAAATAGTGTGACAAATCCAAATTGGATAACTGTAGAGATTAAAAAAGAACCATTAACTCATGAAGAAGAAAAGAGAGGAACACATTTTCAAACTCCTGCCTCTTCTTTCATTTGAAGAGATCTATATCAGTAAAACAAACCAGGCCTCTTTCCATCTGCCTATTGCATCCTCCACATAGAAGGCAGAATGACTTATCTGTTAGAACTGGAAAGAACTTAGATGCATACCTCAGATATTTTCTTGCTTTTTTGGAGATCTGCTTGTCTGAAGAAATAATCTATTCTTTGTCTTTATTTTATTTTGGTATGGGGGACAAACTCAGGGATGCTTTGCCACTATGCCATATCCCCAGATCTTTTAATTAATTAATTTTAATTTTTTTTTAAATTTTGAGAAAGGGTCCCACTAAGTTGCTTAGGGCCTCACTAAGTTGCCGAGGTTGGTTTCGAACTTGCAATTCTCCTACCTCTGACTCCCAAGTTGCTGGGATCATAAGCGTGTACCATCGCGACTGGCGTTCTTTGCCTTTTATTTTATGGTAAGTTTAGGTTTATGCTAATCTTCAAATTTGTATTCGCATATAAATTTGTGTTTGGATAATTGAGTTTTTTTTTTTTGTCTTGTTATCCTATGTACATTTTGAGATGAATGACATCTGGATGCTTCTAATACCCACACCCACCCACACATACCCCTTATATGTAGGCAAAGAAATAACAAAATTTCTGGAATAAGGTATCTGCTAAAGCCCTGATCTTATGTATTACCTTGGTTATCTTTCTGAGTTTTACTCTCTCCCCTCATTAAGACTTAGCAGGGGAACTATACCTTTGCAAGTGGGCTTCTCTTCTTATTTTTGCTCTTTTGATTCTAGCAATGCTGGAACCCATGCAGCTGACAGCCTGAACTTTTCTTCACATGAATGAAGAAAATATAATGAGAAATACAGAAATGACTTTCCATTTAAAGAAAAAAGAAAGAATCTTCCACCAGTTTTCTATTTTAAAATTAGTCCTGAATGTTTCTGTATTTCATCTTTTTTTCATAATAATGAATCAGGTGTGTTATTAAGTGAATACATATGGACTCTCTCCTCTCCTGCTATCTTTACTGACTTAATAGAAAATTAAGAGAAAACATTTGGTTGAAGCAGTATGAATTTTCCAGGTTCAAATCTCAGATCTTTACCTAGAATATTTGTGATTCACAGAAAATTAATTAGGCTAAGTTTCAGTATTCTCAAAAGTAAAGTGTCAAATAATGACTAGTCAGCACAATTATTTTAAGATTAGAGATAATGAATGGAAGTTTCCAGAACAAATTAACTCTCAATGGGTCTCAATAAAGAGTAGGTGATTGAGGTCATCTCCTGCATTGCTCCATGATTTTATGAGCCTTGGAAATCAATGAAAAAAAGTTGTCATCTATAATTCCACCAGAAAAGGATAGTCACTTGGGTGAAATACTCTAAGCAGATTATAGAGCAGTCCCCAGCACTAACTTTCCTAACATATCTCAACATTTCTTTTCTGTCCAACCCTTGAATATTTTATGCATTTATTATGTTCAGATTGTATCTATCCTGCAAAACCGCTTTTACATTCTTCTCAGTCTGATATTAAGGATATACATTAAATGCATGTCAGACTCTGGAAATGTTTTCCAACTTATTTTCTCTCTGAGCTTTCACTAAGGCAAACAAGGAAAAAATAGCCACTGAAGTAATTTGAGAAGGGTGTTAATCTGTGATTCTGACTTAATTTGTTTCAACAATATTAACATTCAATTGTCAGGAAAAATATCTCTAAGATTCATTTGTTTTGGAAATAAACTTTAATTTATGTTCTGTTTAGTGAGACAGAGAAATGGTGAATTAACTTATCCATTTTTATCCACCCATCTTTTCACCCTCCATCCAATGATACTGAACATCTACTAAGTACAAGACAGAAAAAAAATATTAAGATCTGAAAAACCACTCATTTTATTTAAGCCAACTCTTTCAGAATGGTGGATGGAAATTACCTGTTTCTAAGTATTCATAGAATAACCCCAGTTGTCCAAAAGTTTCCAGGTCATGATCCTGCTCCCAGCGACTGTACAATTTCTCAGAGTTGGTCCGAGCTTTTCGGCGTCTCCACCAATTAAAAACCAAGCTGTTGGAAGTGACAGAAGTAAATACATGAAAGAGAGCTAAAAAGGAAGAGGTCAGAGAGTTAGTGTGCTGAATCTGGAAAATGGCAGTAAGGTTAAATAACTGAAGGCTACAGAACAAGAAGTTTATAACTAAATTTTAAATCAAAATCTATTATTCTTTTCACCACAAATGTGGAGGTCAAGATTTCCTCATTGGAGTGATTAAGAAAACAAGACCACTCTGAAACTGATCATGGAAATATATTTGCTCAGATACAGGTTTGTTGATGAGCATGTGAAGAAGATCGCCACTAGAACCATTTAATAAACTTTATATTATCACAATATTCAGAAGGACATTCAAGGAAATGAAAAATAGAGATTGTTTATGAAGGAAAATATAAAGACTTTTATAGATGCAATAGTACTATAAAACTTTAACCAAATAAATTCCATACTATATAAAAATGTATTGTGATAATGTTCAATGTTTTGGATAACAAATGCTTTTTTTTTTAAGTAACATATCTATGAAATAGACCATATTGACAGATTTAAGTACAAAAATATAAAATCATCTCAACTGGTGCAAAAATGTATTTGATATAGTTCAAACATCTATTAAAAACTACTTAGAGGTTTTAATAGATGTTTGAAATATATAACAAAAAACTTATCTGATCAAAAGTATCTAACAAAGTCCTGAGGCAAACATCATTCTTAACAGTGAAAAAAATGAGGGGAGAAGGAAGATGGCGGCGAGGGGAGTGCATTGCCCCCGTGTGCTGCTTCACTGTGTGGGAGTATGACAAGTCAGGACGGCTAAAGGATATCTTGTTAGGAATTTCCAGCAATAGTGGGGTGCTCCGGAACCTGGAGGAAGGATTTCCATGGCATGAGGATCGGCTACGGGGGCTCAAACGCGAGAGGTTTGTCGCACGGAGGGTAACACTGCTTATTCAGCAAATCGCCCCGCGGCTAGAGTCTGCAGCACGCGCTGGGATAGAGACGCAGGGTTACAGCGCTGCAGTTTCTGCCAGCCGCGCAAGCACCGTACTCAGGGCTGAATTCTGGGTTCGAGACGGGGGAAGGAAGCGGTCCATCTCGGTTCTCCACACCGGTCAGACCACAGAGGAGGCCAGCAGCCACCATGTTGGTAAACTGACGTCACCTTCCCTGTTTTCGACTGACCGCAGCTCATTCAGCCATAGATCAGGTAATTTCAGGCTGCAATTCGCCTGCGGCTTGCAGACAGATTGCTAGGGTTCAGCGCCTGGGTGCTTCTTAGAACCTGATCTTATCGGAGCGAACACCGAGCGCGGGGCGGCCGAGTTCCGGCTCCCGGAACCGTCCCGGAACTGCCCTGGCCCAGGGCTGCGGAGCCTGCGGAGGCTGCTTCTTGGACCCTGCTCCTATCAGAGCATACAACAAGCACTAAGCAGCCGAATTCCGGCTCCC
>NW_026000174.1:34443605-34464616 GCF_001458135.2 Marmota marmota marmota | reverse complement strand
GGGAGTGGTGGGGAGGTGGGAGGGTGGAGGATGGGAAAGGCAGCGGAGCACAACAGACAGTAGTATGGCAATTTGTAAATCAATGGATGTGTAACTGATGTGATTCTGCAATCTGTGTATGGGGTGAAGGTGGGAGTTCATAACCCACTTGAATCAAAGTGTCTAATATGATATGTCAAGAAATTTGTAATGTTTTGAACAACCCACAATAAAAAATTTAAAAAAAAAACAGTGAAAAAAATGAGAATTGCTCCCTTTAGAATCAAGAAGAAAATAAGATTATGCAGGATTATATTTAAGATTCTAATGTAGATCTGAGCCAGTAAAATAAGATGTGGGAAAAGTGAAAGAGAAAGCTGTGATTAACAATGACATGACTATCAGCATAGAAAAACGATATGAAGTTAGACAAAAATTATTAAAAGAGGTAATAAGGTTTATCAATATGTTTCATTCCTATATACCCAAAACAGAGGGCAAAATATAAGTTTTAAGAAGATATCATTTACAATGGCAACTAAAATTAAAAGTACCTAGAAATGGATTTGACAAAAGATTTAAAAACCTTTGTGCACAAGTTTAAAATCTGCATCTGAATTCATTAAAGTACAAAATAAATCTCTGTGAATAAGAAGACTTGCTTCATAAAATGTCAATTATTTATATTGAAATAATTGAGATGAAATTTCTATAAAACATCCAAAACATGTTCCATGTGAAATCTAACAATATATTTTTTAAGCTTTATAGAGATAGACAAAAAGATCAAGGATAGTTAATACAGTTCTATAGATAAGGACTAATTTGGTAAAACCTTCCCCTTCAGATATCAAGACCAATTATAAACATATATTAATTAAAAGACTATAGTATTAATGCACGAGTAATCAAATTTTGGAACAGAATGGTGACCTAGAAATAGTTTTGCACTTTGTGTATTACAAAAATGGTATTGTAGATTATGGAGTATAGGAAAGAGGAGTCTCTTAGTAAGAAATAATATAACAATTTACATATACATGTATGTAATTTATATATACAAATATATACATAAAAAATTAGATTTTCACCTCATATCAAACATAAAAAATGTTTCCACATATTAAGAATTTGAAAGTAAAAAAACAATAATGTTAAAATATACTTTAAAATTTAGAAGAATTATGTAAGAGCATTTTTTAAATCTTGGGTTAGGGAAGAATTTTTTAAACAAGATGTCAAAAATGTTAACATAGAAATGACTGATAAATTCTACTATAGGCCTTGAGTATCCCTTATCTGAAATGTGTGGGACCAGAAGTATTTCTGGATTTTGGAATATTTACTTGTACATAGTGAGGTGTCTTGGGGATTGGATCCAAGTGAAAACATGAAATTCAAATATGTTTGATATATACATAAAATACATAGCCTGATGGTGATTTTATGTACTCTCTTAAGTAATTTTTGCATGACATAAATCAGAAGATCATAGATCAGAAGAATACTTTATCACTACAAATCTAAAAAACCTTACGTGTCTTTTCTAAATTTCTACAAACAGCCTGCTGAATGTTCTTCAATTTTTAGTTAATTATGATAGAATTTTGCTTGTTTCCTGATCTGCATGCCACAAAGTAGCCTGTATCCACTGTGATGTTGAAGGTTAATTTCTTTCAATACACAATACAGATCTTAAATGTTAGCTTTTTGCAGATTTTTTCTTCTTTTCATTAATTCTCTCAATCCCCTTCAGCAACCTATTGAATGTCTGTCTGTCTGTATCTCTGTTTATCCAGGTCATATGGTGGTCATTCCAGCACCATACTTGTCTGTAAAGATATTCTGCACTTACACTGCTGACCATTTTCTCCAACAGCTTAACTTTCTGTGCCATAGATAAATTTAAGTGCTTTCTTTTTTTCTTAACACTATTACCAATGGTAGAACCTGCAATCCTCTGAAATTTCCAAGAGTATCTTCACACCACAGGACAAAGAATAAGCAAAAAATGTGGTGTGAATAATGCATATACACTTTGGCCCCAAGTAAAGTATCATGGAGAAACTGTTGTTGGGGCATCTGATCTGTGTTTTTATTAGCATTTGTGAGTGTGCTTGTGTAGGGAAATCTGGGAATGTGTGGAAAAGATATGTTGCAGCTGAAAGGGGCTGGGTGGTATTTTTTCTGGGGGACACTAAATAGATCAGGTATTCGAGTCAGCATTTTGATTGAGACTCTCACATGAGGTCAAGTGTGGGATTTTCCACTTATGGCATTGCATAAGAGTTCAGAAAGCTTCAGGGTTTGAAGCGTTTCAGATTTTGAATTTGGGATCAAGGGTACTTGACCTGTAATAAAATTATGTGCTTTCATCCAGATAAAGCATTGACCCCCAGTCAACAGTGATTTTTTTCTGACAAGAGCACCTTTTCAATGTCTAAAGACATTTTGTCTGTCATAACTATAGAGTGGGTGGCCTGAAGGCATCTAGAAGGTGCAGACCAAGGATATTTCTAAAACTCTATGATGCAAGCCCAGCACAAGGCTGCAATCCTGTAATCCCAGTGATTCGAGGGGCTAAAACAAGAGGATTGCAAGTTTGAGGCCAGACTCAGCAACTTAGTGATACGCTCAGTACTTTAGTAAAAACTTATCTCATAAAAAAAAAAAAAAGGACTGGGGATGTGGTTTATCAGTAAAGCAACCTGGATTCAATCTATGAGAACAGCAACAACAACAACAAAAATCTACCATGCAAAGGATATCCTGCTAAAACAAAGGATTATCTGGCCCTAACTGAAAATAGTGCTGAAACTGAGAAAGTATGGATACTATTAAAAAATAAAAAGATAAAATTTTTGTTAGGATAAAATATTTTCAACACATTTAACCAAGAAAGAATGAAATAAACAATGGCAACTAAATATTTAAAAATTCAGAAACCAGAATTTCTGAAGTATTCCTACAGATCAGTTAGGGGAAAAAAGTAGGAAAATAGTTAAAACAACATAAATAAGTATTTCATTGAAAAGGAAACACACATGGGCAAGAATTTCTTTCATATTATTAATTGGGGAAAAAGCAAAATAAAACCAGAATGAGATATCATTTATACTTCCCCATGTTGACAAAAATAAATAAGACATTATGAAGTATTGTAGCAATTGTGGATTAAAATGAACATTTATATATTGCTTATATACAAACTGAAAAACAAAGAGACAAAGGAACGATGAGAGGGAACAGAAAAGTTGAGATTTTTTGAGACAATGCTAAACAAATGCACACTGAAAAGGTGACTATCAGGTTTAATAAAGAAGCTTGTGAGAAATTCCAGAAACTCTTCCCTGTCCTTGACTCCATTCAAACTCCTCAATCCCCACAGCAGCATTTTTTATCTTAAATTCTGTAGTAATCACTTCCCTTGCTTTCTCAAAGCGTTTTATCATCTATGATATATTGCATGTTGATCTTTAAGTGCAAGTTAAAGTTAATATGGAATTTGATATTTTGCATATAGATGCTTAATTATTTCAACATAGCTGAAAAACTTTCTTTACTCAATTTTTGCAACTCTTCAAAAATAAAATGACTGTATTTGTGTAGATCAAAAATTTCTGCACACTCTACAATCTCTATTCTTGTGATTCATGCTCTGTTCCATTGATTCATTCCTTCACCAATTCCACACTGCTTTGATTAATGAAATTTTATAGCAAATTTTTAAAAAGTGAGTAGAATAATTCCCCCAACTTTATTCTTCTATATTATATTTTTGAGCTACTCTAATTTCTTGGTCTTCTATAAAAACTTTAGAATGTGCTTGTCTATACTTACAAAACATATTTTTTCTTTCTTTCATGAGGATTATGTATTTTTCAGCATACAAATCTTGTATGACTTCTAGATTCAAAGAAAATATTGCAGTTTTTGGAACAACAATTTCTGTGCTAACCAATGTTTCTTGCATCCCAAATTTTTCTGTGTTTTTTTTTTCTGTTCATCTATATGTTTTAATAGTTCTTTCCATGAAGGTCGATGAATGCTAAACTCTCCTAGTATTTTAATATGTCTAAAAATGGCATCATTTCACCTGCATTTTAAAGAATAGCAAACCTTGTTCCAGAAAACTACAATGAACATTATTTTCACTTGTAAACTTAAAAATATTGTCTTTTACATCTAATGCTATCAAGAAGAAATCTGTTGATAGTGTAATGACACTTTTTTGAAAGTATTTTATCTTTGAATAGATTTCAAGACTATCTTTAAATATTCTAATATATTCTATAATAAATCTGGATGAGAATTTAATTCTAGTGACCTTGCATAATTTTCAGAATGCATTTCTAAAATTCATGTTTTTTTCATATTTGAATTATGTTCAGCTATTACACTTATTCCACCTATTCAAAGAGTTTTTTCCTGTACCACTTACCTAAATTATCTTTTACTGGAACTACTGGTAGATTAAGATGAAATCGTCTTTATCCTACAGATAATACTTTTAGCTATTTGGCGTGCCAGGGATCAGACCCAGAGCCTTATGCATGCTAGGTAAGCATTCTACTGTTGAGCTATACACTTAGTCCTGTAATTTTTTGAAAACCTCATCCTGCACTGTACAATGTCAGAATTTCTCTGTAAAATTCAGTAATTTATTCTTAAATCATGTTCAGTCTGGAATTATACTCTGGAATTGTCACATCTATTGTATTTGTTATTTAAAGTATCCCACTTATATGTAATTGACTCCCTTTCACATTTCGTTTTTCTTATTTCAGTTTTTATTCAATTACTTCCTGCTTCTTTTTAATGACAGTGTCACTTCCCTTTATGTTTTTAATATAATCAATGTAACTTTTATGAGCATTGCTGGGAGTTTCTAACTCAAACCATCAGCTAAACTAAGCTCATTTGCTAAAAAATTATTTTCTTTACAATATTTGTAGCATTAAATCTCATACAATAGTTTGGTATTTAAAAAAATCTTGTTTTTATTCCCTCATCTCTCTCTATCCTCCTCTGTGCATATTTATAATCCCTCTTGTATTTGGTTCAGGAGCTAACTCTGTTCTGTCCTCTGGATTCTCAATCTAGAGCTATGATGCAAATAACAGGTTTGAGTTATTTTCTATAGGAATGTGGTGCTACAAATTATGAATCCAGAAGAGGGCTTGGCTGAAACCTATTACTGTTCAAAATTATGATTATATTTATCCTTCATCAGCTCATGAAATAGAATCCTACTTGGCTCTATGACTGTGGGTATCTTGGAGTAGAGGTAGATGAAGACAGTATTTTCAACCTTCCTTCAAAAATAAGAGAAAAAACTCAGTCCCTGGCTTTGAGTTCAGTTAATCTGACTAGTCCTCTGTTTATGAATGAGGCACTTTTATTCTACTTTATCCTGTAGGTGCTAAACTCTGACATTGTCATTTCCAAAGTAAGAACTCTGCAATGTAAGAAACATGATTTTATGATTCTTTATTTTTTTAATCCAAGAGAATAGTCACCTAATAATTGAAAACAACTGCTATTTGTTTTTCTCTTTTGATGATATATTAATTATTGCTCTTTTTGGATAAAAGAAGAATCCTTTCACATATTGACCTGAAAGTTTTCTAGCATTTTATTCACAACCAATTTTTATGCCTAGATTGCATTAAACATGAATATATTTAACATGAAATAATAAGTAACATGTAGAATAATTTATAAATGATTAATATTTAGATTTACCAGTGAAATATTAGGGGGAGATGATGATAATTACTTTTCCCTCAACTTCACTCATGCAAAAGAAATGCAAATTTAAAAGCCTGTGCTGTGTGTAAAACATCACACTGTAGTCCATTAGTATGTAAAATTATTATTTGTCAATTGAAAAAAAAATTAAATTAAAAGCAGTTTTTAATTTAATTTTTTTCAATTGACAAATAATAATTTTACATACTATTGGAATAAATTTATTTCCTTAAATAATGAAATAAATAAAAAAGGTTTTTATTTATTTTATTGCTTTAAAGTATCCTTTAGAATTGATTTTAAATGAAGGGGTTTTTTTTTGGATTAAATATTTTGTAACAAAGGCACCATGATAATAAAAAATTTCCATTTTCTTCATGAGAAAATTTTTCATGGTTAATTAAATCACACAAAAACTTGTCAGTCATACATACGGATAAATGGCTTCTTTAATGTTTCCAAAGATCTGTTTCCCAGTCATTACAATGGTCATCTGTGTTGTCAATTCTATTAGACAGCCTCCAGGATCACACTAGTTGGAAACAAGTGGAGAGAAATAAAAAATGAATGACAAAAAACAGAATTTTGTAAGAACTTAAAGAAACCCCAACCAGAAGATTAGAAACTCAAATGTTTGGTATGAAGGTCTATGAAGAAGGTAAAAGAAATATTAGTCCAATAATTTCAAGCACGGTTACAGATCAGTGCCAGGCTAACTGTATTACATTAATCTGTGAACTCTGTTAAAAACACAAATTTCTTTACCTAGTCCTAGAAAATTCTGAATCTTTATGCTTGGGTTAGGGTCAACCATTGTATTTTCCATGTGATTTGTATGTTCATCCAGGTTCAGAAACCACTGCTCTTGTCTAACTCTGTAGCCCACAGTAGAGCACTTTCTCCAAAAAGTAATAATTGGTCTCTTCTATGAAGCCTCAGGAATCAAGATCTTATTAAATTTTTATTTTATATTTTATTATCAAGCCATAAGATCTGTATAAATTCTTGTCCCAAGAGACCTGAAAAGTCTAGAAAATGGCAGGATTCATATGTGTAGAGTTGGTTGTCAGACTTTTTTTGCAATTTGATAACATCTGAGTTAGTGCTAAACACAAGGAAAATTCTTAGTTAATGCTGAGGTAAGCCAGAGACTTCAACTTTAAAAAGAACTCTTACCTCTTCACTTCTCCACACATTAAACAAATATGTGTATTTTCCAGGATAGCCCACAAACTTTCCTTTAAAGAAAGCTACATAGAAGCAGGATGAGTAATAATTTACAAACTGAAACAGGAACATTTTCAAAGTAAGACTGCTCTCATACTCCTGGTAAGTTCGAGGAATTTCTGGCAAGCAAAAAGAAACAGAAAAGTAAAGAAAAAGAAATAAAGAAAAGTCAAGATTTAATACAATTTCCTAATTGTCTTTAAAATATATACTCACTGGAATAAGTGAATGCCTAGTCATATTATTTTGAGAGCCAAATAAAATGCTCCCCACTCTGATCATGGCAGAACGATATTAGTAAATATGATTTGTCTAGGCTTTCTGTTGAACCCTTTCTGTTAATATAATCACTGTGAAAGCCCAGAAAGCTCCATTTTTCACATTTCAAGGGTGAATACTTGTTGGGGGGGGTCACATAGTCAGAATATGGAATTCAAATCCCTTTAAGATTGAAGAACCATGGGGTCATTACCAGACCTGTATTCCTATAAACCTGCCAGAATTCTCTCCCTTTTCTATTTTCAATTAGAAAAGTTTAAACAAAGTGATTCTACATCAAGGGCAGAGATTTCAACTGACCTATGTTTCTTCTCAAGAATTAAAATGATGTATCAATTTTGAAAACAATGTGATGGCAATTAATAACATAAATGGTACACATTTTTCCTCTCCTTTACTTAAAATGTATGATCATGGTTTGACATTCAACATATTCCAAAGTAAGAAGATATTAAATTCTCTTCATACTACCTGGAGTACCAGGAAGCATGTGATTTTGAGCTAATAATCTCCCAATAGCACAGCTGACCCAGACAAATCCATGACACTTTTAGGAATACTACAATAGTAACAAGTTATTCTAATGACACTGATAACTCCTCCATGTTAGCAAAATTTGGTTGACTTCCAAAAAATCTCTAATATGAATTCATTGATTTTTCTCAATGTAAAAAAGCCGTGACTTGATAGGTGCTTTTAAAAGCAGTTTATCTGCTATGGTTTTCTTGGTGTTGCTAGCAGAGAAAAGAAGTAAAATTGAAAGAGAATTCCAAATCTGAAGATTTGTGTAAGTAAAGCTACCTGGCATTGTGCCGCAGTCCGGCTGCAGCAAAATAACCAGGGAGTGACGAGCAACTTGTGTAGACTGATACAGCAGGAGTAGGAGCCGTTTATTGTAGGGCAGGAGTGGTATATATACATTCCATATAGCTTATCTTAATTAGCATAAACTAGATACATCAGTCAACCAATAAGGAAACTCCACACTTAATGGCTCGCTGGCGTTACTTCACAAACCACTCCCTCTGGCATTTTGCCAGGCGCCATCCAGACTTGTTTACAAACGCTAACATTTCTCTGGCAAAATGCCAGGCGCCATCCTGACTTGTTTACAGACTCTAACATTGCATTGCTCATATCAGTGCTGGGTGAAGATTTTGTGGTCTTCTTGTCTGCATGGGACCTGGTGCCAGTGCATAGACAGGGTAAGGGGAGCATGATGAGATCCTGAGGTGAGGACTAACCAGAGAAGATACACCTTGGGCTGTGTCTCAGATCTATCTCTAACTTGTTATGACAACTGCACTCTGTACTACCATCCTTGATTGAATCCTTTGCTTTACCCGTGACCCACTTCACCTTCTCTCATGGTTTAGAAATTTAAAACACAAGCAAGAAAACAATTCAGATTCTAAGAGATGGCAACTGAAGAGAAAAGTGCTAAATTTGAGATTTATTTTGGAGGAAATAATATTCTTTATCTCATGATATTTTCCCAAACCGAATATTTTCAAACAACCATACGCATGAAGTCAAATTTTCTTATATTGAGTGCATTGAGGATTTTAGTCAGGATTCAATTAGATCCATCAAGGGAGGATTAAAACAAGAATACTAAAAATTATCTAGAGTCTTAATTTTCTTCTTCGTCTTCTGTTCATCCTGCTTCCATTAAGATAGGCCTGAATGTAGCTATTAGCAGATTCTGAACTACCAGGAGTGGATCTACTTAGAGATCAGAACTGCCTTAGAATGGTACTTGAGGAAATGAACTCCCTCAGAGATGATCCAAAATGGATGTGTAGCATTGGTAGGGACCTATTTTCAATCACAGTGATGATCTGGCTAGCTTACCCATTTTTGTAATCCAGGCAGATATCTTTTCATAAAAGAAATTCAAGATCAAGATGACAATAAAGTTCAAGCATGATCCTGAGAGTGATGTGGCTAACTGAGGAGTAAAGTAAACTTTAACATGCTGTAAGGTTGCCTCACTTTCCATGAAGCTAGCAAATGTAGCGAAGACGGACAGGCGGTACACAATCACCGCTACCATGCTGCTGACAACAAGAGCCATCTGGGGAAGGGAAGCAAAGCAAAGAATTAGTCATGCAGGTCTCTATCTGCAATACATACATTATCTCTTATGGCATTATATTCAGTTTAGCAATTGTCATATGAAAACCAAACCAAACCAGTCTCTCTTATGGATAGCAGGACACACACAGTTGCAAGGTAGAGTTAAAGGAAAATCACTGAATAGCAGCTGGTTAAGGACAAAATAGGAAAAAAAAATGTATTCACTGTCAGGCTTTTTCTCCTGACAGCATTTAGGAAACAACAACCAGAAGACCAAATCTGTTTTTTTATGGCCCTTCAGTTAATATTCCCCACCCTCCAACAAATGTAAACGTTATAAGAAAAAATGAAGACAAATTTGTGCCCGAGATTATATGTGGCCATAAAGCCTAAAAGTATGTGTATCTCCTTTAGAGAAAAAAATTTGCTGATTCATGTTCTAAGTTGTAGTTACACAGATTCCTCATAAATTTTGTACACGTCCTATATTGTAAAAAAGATAGTCTTAATATCAATGGGTACAGAACTTTTATTCTAAGCACTGAAGAAGAAACTCAAATTGAAGGAGAACTAGTAAGCAGGATAGAATAATCTTTCTGGGACCATATTCCAAAATGTTTCTCAAAGAGTGTCCTGAATTGCCTCCTCTTCATTTACCACATTTCTACCATGGTTGTTGGAAGTCTAAGAAAAAAACATTTCTGCTAACTCTTTTAAGATAAACAAAATTAGAACTTAAAAAAGAACTGTTAAAGTTATAAAATACAGTATATATGCATTGTTGACTACAGTCAACAACTGTTAATTTACTTATACTTCAATATAATAACCCCTCAGAAGGTAACGTCACCTCTTTTCCCAAATTAAAAAGGCCAACTGTTAAGAAGGCACAAATGTGGAAAGGTGAGGTAAGGAAATAGATTATGGTGATGGAGAAATCTGTCAGCTAAAAAATATGGGGAACAACTGACTTCCATACAATGGGATATACTACTTATATTCTTTGAGTATAAAAATACTTATTTTTTTTAGCAAGAGAAATATATGAGTTCCTTATTCATTTTATGTAGATATTTTAAATGTAGATAAAGATACATTAATAATTTTTCTAAAACTAACCAGAGTCTATAATCAAAATATCTTTTGTTATTCTGGTCTGATTTCAAGTTATCACTTAATTATTGAATAATGAGATAGAGAAGGTCAAACTGTAAGATAAAATATCTCTTTATTCTGTTAGATCTTTCCACAAAGTCCAATTTTGAAAAATTTATGTCAATTACAATTTATTTTACATAAGAGATATAAACAAGATAAAAAGACCAGGAACAGGAAGAGCATGAGGGACTCCAGAGCCACCTCAGATGAAAATGTTGGGATAATCCTGAGGATACCTGTTAAAGAGAGGATAATGGTTGTTAAGGAAATGCTTACCCAGAATGTCACTGTGGCTCCTGATAAAAAGTACCATGGAATACGATTCCACAGAGGCATGTAAGGTTCCAATTCCTGCAATGTTGAAAAAAATACACTGAAAATTTCAAAATCTGCCCTTGAAGTTGGTACTTCAAGCAGCATTGAAAATCACAGAGCATGATTAAAGTAGAACCCCACAAAAGGGCCCACAGTAAGGGACAAAATGGACACATATTAGCTGAGTGAGAGTCCTATTCAGGGCCTGATAGACAGGAAACAAGTCAAAACCTCAAGGTGCTCTTAAGTAGACAAGATTTAATAAATTTATACTTTTATTCCCATTGAATTGAAATGAATGGCATTGCTCTATAATTGCTCTAGATGATATTAAATTTGGTGTGTTAATCATAGTGTAACTGTGTTCTTCCACATAGTTTAGCAGATCAGATTTTCTACCTAGAAGTTTTAAAGTCACGGATAAAGATTAATTACATAGGCTAACATTTTTGCTATATTAAAAGGTAGGTATACTTTACTAAATACATCTGCCATGTAGTAAAAAATAGTTGTCAGGGGCTGGGATTATGGCTCAGTGTAAAGTGCTTGCCTCATATGGGTGAGACACTGGGTTCGATCCCCAGCACCATACAAAAATAAATAAATGAATAAAAATAGTTGTCAAGAAAAATAGAAGATTTCACATTTTATGGATTTTTCAGGATGGAATGAAGGCAAACAATTCTCAATGGCCTGTGCAGACCATCCAAGGACACTACAGAAGTTTAGAATGTGTGTCCCTGTGTGCATGTGTGATTTTTTGTGTTAATGTGTGTACATCCAGTGTGTGCACTCTAATGTGTGCATATTTGTAAGTGCACCTGTGTGTGCCCATGCAATTGTGTTGTTGTCAATGCAGAATTAAATGTGAGAATTTTGTTTGTGTGTAAACACCAAAAAATGTTCCACAAGTAAGAGAAAAAAAATCTGCCTCTTGATTTCAAAACCAAGTGAATGATTCACTGTGAATCAACACATATTGCTTTTCAACCAGTTCCAACAGCAAACATTCATTTCATGTTTTGTTGGTGATGGTATTAATTGTGGGAAAACTAAAAGGGTTGACTTTTTAAAAAAATAATATGAAATAGGAATGAATAAACATTATATCTGTATCTTAATTTCAAACTACTACCCAACTTGTTCATGCATTTTCTGAGATGCATTTTATCCTTTATTCATTTACTAAACTTTTGTGACTTTTCAATGAAATATTATGTTTGGTGAATACTTGTATAGTGAAAAGAATTTTCAGTGTTATACTGAAAGAATAGCATCCTGAAAACGTGAGAGAATTGTATGGAATAGGTTGTGTTTGAGACATATTCAATATTCTCTTTCAAACAGCAGATTATGGACAAATATATGACCAAAATTCTGGTCTGTGAATGCAAATCATCTTCCACTTTCCCATGAAAAAATGTTAGTGACTAAGAGTTGAAGGACTCAGTCAAGTATATACAGCCTGTCAGGCACAGTGGCACATACCTAGAATCCCAGAACCAGGAGTTTTAGGCAGGAAGAAAAAACGTTCAATGCCAGCCTGAGCAACTTGGTCCCTTAACATAGTCCCTGAGCAACTTAGACCCTATCTCAAAATAAAAATATAAAAGGAGTAGGGATGTAGCTCAATGGTAGAGCACCCTCCTGCTGAAAAAAAAAATACAGCCTGTTTGCCAGTTAATGATTCTACAATATAAATTCCCTTACTGGCCATGCTCCTGCACACATTAATGCAATGATTTTACTATAATCAATTGAAAGGGACTATGTGAAGAAAATTCAGTCTAAAGAACCATTCACTCATAAGCCTACTATCTTAATACAAACATTATTCTAATTTTTGCATATTAACTTGGTGTCATTTCTATTTCTGTATTTATAGACAAAGCCCAAAGTATACACATTGTTTTTCATTTTCCTTTTACTCACCAAGTATTAAAACTATGTACAATGTTACAATGGTTTGGGCTTGTTTTAAAACAACCTAGTGGCATAAAGGTGTAATGAAAAGCATTGCGTTAATTAAAAATGATTGAAGCTGTAGGGAAATGCAAATCAAAACCACACTAAAATTTCATCTTATTCCAATCAGAATAACAGAAAATAATAAATGTTGGCAAGATTGGGAGTAAAAAGGTACATTAGTACATTGTTGGTGGGACTGCAGACTATTACAATTCCCCTGGAAAGCAGTATGAAGAATTCTCAAAAAACTAGGGACAGACCCACCATATGACCCAGCTATTCCACTCCTTGGAATCTTCCCAAAAGATCTAAAATCATAATACTACAGTAATATAGCCACCTCAATGTTTATTAAAGCACAATTTATAATAGTTAAATTATAAAATCAACCTGGGTGCGTGTCAATAGATAAATGGATTAAGAAATTATGCAGTTCTACTCAGCCATAAAGAAAAGGGAAAAAAATATGGCATTTGCCAGTAAGTGGATGGATATGGAGAATCTTATGATAAGTGAAATAAGCCAAATTCAGAAATTCAAAGGTCAAATGTGTTCTGTCAAATGCAGAATTAGAGTAAAATAAAGGAAAGGGGCTTGGGAAGGATAAGATAACATAAAGATAAAGGGAAGATTAGTAATGTAGAAGGAGATTGAAAGAGTAAAGGGATGGGTAAGGGGAGGCAAAGCAGAATGACTTTTAAAAACTCATGTTATATGCATATATAAATATATCACAGGGAGCTTCATCTTTATACAATCAAATATAAATAAATAGATGAATGAAAGGAAGTCTAATAGAATAGAGGAAGGAACACAGAAGGACAGGAATGAAGAGGGAGAGGAATAAAAAGGGGATCAGGAACTGAAATTGAACTTCAAGAATGTATTAGTTTGTCAGGATGAACTCAACTACTATGTATAACAATGAAGTGCTATACAAATGTATAAAAAGAAATCATGTTTTATTGTAAAGCATAAGTAAAATTTTAAAATTCAGAAAAGCTAATAAATTTAGGATTGTGATAAAAATCAATGAAGTACTAATAAAAATTAGAAAAATGTTTGAAAATGGGTAATAGTTCCACCCATTGGGTCAGTATAGTTTTCCTTCTATTTTTGTATGTTTCTGAAGATTTTCATATATATATATGGATATATGAATACATATGTACATATTACAAATAGAGAAGTTTACATGATTTATATTTTAGGGAATATATTAAAAGGAAATTAAAACATACATTATTATTTGAGAAGCAACCTAAAGCAGAGTGTTCACTGAGGTGAGCTGTCCGTTTCACAGTCTCCTAATGTACCTTTGTCACTGGGTTCATTTTCCTGTGTTTACACATAGCTTCAAATTCAGGTCTCAGTTGAAGCTGCTGCTGTTCCTCTTCAAAGTCCACTAAATCCCACTCATATTCCAATCTGGCCTGTCGCTGTTTCCAAAACTCCAAAAACAGTGTGACTATAGGTGAAGAAATATATTTTTTAAAACCCATAATAAAAGAAGAAACAAAATTAATAAGAAAATAATTTTCTCCCACTTCTTCATTATTTTGGCTGTAAGGTGGTTCATATTTTTCAGGTGGCTATATTCTGTCATTGTTAGATTATGAAATTACCAATGATTAATGTTGACAAAATACTAAATAATAACATTCAAATAACTCATATACAAAAATTCAAGCTAATTTATTAGTAGTTCAACAAGAAATTTTATTCAAGCATATTATGCTGTTTCTTCATTCATATAATTTTATGTAATATTTGAACTAAACATTTTAATGAACACTAAGATTTCTTTGAATGTGTTTTACTGAAATCATTCAAGTTAACATACATTTTCTCAAGTTTAGGGAAATGTTACCTAAGAAGAATATTTAAGGAAAACATAAGAGCTATTTCCCAGTGTAGTTCAATCTTTCTCGGCCCCCCCCCCCCGCTCTCGTGCGCGTGCACACACACGATTCCACATACTACAGTATACGTGTAACTTCAAATTTCAATGGAATGATAACACATTTATGGAAAAGTACATAAACAATTAATTATGCAATTAGAAGAATTTTCACAAAACACTCACACTCATTTATCAGCACAAATATATTTTAAAAAATAGAAAATGAGCAACACCCCAGAAACTCTCATTCTGAATCTTCTGAAACAGAAGTAACTAGTACCTTAGCTTCTAAATCACAGGATGGTTTCACTGTCTTTGAACTTTTAAAAACTGGTGTCATACAACAAAAAATTTTTGTTGAGTATGTCATCTTTTAAATTAAACCACAAATGTATTTATTTATTCTTGGCATGATGAACATTTGAGCTATTTATAGTTGTTCACTATTGAAAATGTTTCTTCTTTGAACATTCTAAGATATACCTTTTGGTGGGCATATATGTACCTTTTATGGGATATATATCTGGGAATAGAATACTGCAACAGAATCAGCTTGTTATTTTATCATTTATGAAATATTTAACTTTTAAAGTTTCTTCTTACTCAATCTCTACCTTTTAAATAATAACTGTGGATTATGTATGAACATTTTTAAAGCCCTAATTATATCTTTTCAAAGTATTACAATTCTCATTTAACTGGTCTCTCTGCCTCCAATATATGTCCTTTTCAATGCAAATATACCTATCGCCTGAATGCCAGTTTTTTGTTTGTTCATTTGCTCATATGTACATTTGCTTATTATGCTCTTTTGCTGATTACAAAATATATTTTATTGTTTCAAGAATGCTTAATATCATATCTACCATCTTAACTAATTTCAAGAGTACAATTCATTATTGTGAACCATAGGTTCAATGTTGTATATATCTCTAGAGCTTATTTATCTTTCTTAACTGAAACATTATGCCCATTTGTTACTGATTACTAACACTCAAATTCCCAGTCTCTCAGTCCCTATCAACCACCACTATATACTCTGATTCTATCAATTTGATTATTATAAATATTTCATAAGAATGGAATCATGCACTGCTTATCTTTCTGTCACTGTCTTATTTCACTGGGAAAAAAATGTACCTATGTTTCGTCCATATTGTTAGATATCGTAGATTGCCCTTATTTTTCAAGGCTTAAAAATATTCTATTACATGTATATACAGCTAATTATAATCCATATATCTATCTATGGACATTTTGATTGTTTGCACATCTTATCATTATGGATTATGTTTCAATGAACATAGAAGTGGTAACATTTCTGCAAGATCCTGATTCAGCTATTTTGGGTAAATATCCAGAAGTAGGAATGTTGACATATAGTAGTGCAATTTTTAACTTTTTGAGGAAACTTCATTGTATTTTTCACATTTACTGCATCATCTTGCAATCCTAACAACAGTATGAAAGGGTTCCATATTCTTTATGTTCTTACCCATGCATGTTTTATATGTGTATGTGTGTATCTATTTATATATATATAATCCATCTTGAGAGGTGTGAGTTTATACCTCACTATGGTTTAGATTGTCACTTTCCTGACAACTGGTGACATTAGGCATTTTTTTCATATATGTGTTGGCCATTTGCATATCTTCTTTGGAGAACTTTTTATTCAAATCCTTAACCCATTTTTAATAAGGTTGCTGATGTCTTTATTTTTCTATGCAGGATTGAGTAAAGGAGTTTATAATACAGTTTGGATATTAAACTCTTATGAGATAAAAGGTTTGCAAATATTCTCCATTCCACAGGTTTTGCTATCATTGTGTTTCCTTTTATCATAGAAGCTCCTTAATTTGATACAGACTCACTTGTTTGTTTCTGAACATATTGCCTAGCATCTGGTGTCATGTCTATGAAAACATCGCTCACACATGTGTCATGAAGCATTTCCCCTACATTTTATTCTAGGAGCTTTACAGGCTCTGATCTTATGTTTAGGTCTTAAACCCATTTTCATTTGATTGTTGCTATGGTAGAAGGGTTCAATTTCATTATTTTACATGTGGATAGCTAGGATTCCCAACACCATTTGTTGATGGGATCTGGCTCACTATCACTTCTCCATTGTGTATTCTTGGAACAAATCCTAAGGACAGGTTGACTGTGTATGAGTAAACTTCATGGAAATCAAATTTTCCATCGATTAACCACTGCAATGTGTACTTCTATCATACCACATGTGACGAATCTATACTATTTTGACTGTCAATTTAAAAGAAAAACAGAGTAATTCATCTAGAAGAATAAGAGACCCAGAATAGCCAAAGCAATCCTGAACAAAAAGAGTGATGCCGGATCACAGTCAGATCTCAAATTACACTACACAGTTACAGTAAAATTATTAGCATGGTATTGGCATCAAAATAGACATGAAGACCAGTGGAATAGAATAAAAGACACTGAGACCAATCCACATATATTCAGTCATCTGATGTTCAACAAACATGCTAAAAATATATGTGGAAGAAAAGATAGACTTTTTTAAAAAAAATGGAGCTGGGAAAACTGGATATACATGTGTAAAATGAAACCTGACCCTTATTTTTCACAATTCACAAAAGTCAATTCAAAGTAGATCAAAGACGTGGGAATTTCACCAGAAAATTTGCAAGTATAGAAGAAAACAGGACCAACACTCCAAAGGCATTAACTTTTTTTTTTTTTTTAACATGACTCCTAAAGCACAAGGGCGGGGGGAAAGGAATCAAATTTAAAAAAGTTTCTGAGCAGCTGGGGATATAACTCAGTTGGTAGAGTGCTTACCTTGCGTGCACAAGGCCCTAGGTTCGATACCCAGCACCATAAAAAAAAAAAAAAGTTTCTGCACAACAAAGGGAATGATTAAGAGCATGAAGAGTAGGCCTACAGATTGGAAGAAAATCTTTGACAGCTGCTCTTCCAACTGGGGTAATATTCAGACTATATAAAGAATCCCTAAAAACCACCAAAACAAAACAACAATGATGAGACCAAAAACATAACTTAATTAACAAATGAGCAAAAGAATTAAACAGACACTTCTCAAAAGAATAAATATAAATGCAACAAATTTATGAAAACTGTTCAACACCATGGAAATCAGGTAAATGTAAATCAGAACTGAGATTCCATTTCACTCCAGTCAGAATGGCAATTATCAAGAACACAAACAATAATAAATGCTGGTGAGGGTGTGGGGAAAAATGTAGACTCATACATTAAATGGAAGACCAGTAGAATAAAGGAAGGGGGACAGGGGAAGAAAGAGGGAAGGAAAGGGGAAGTACTAGAGACTGAAATGGAGCAAATTATATTCCAAGCTTGAATGGTTATGTCAAAATTAACACCACTATTATGTATAACTATAATGCACTATTAAAAACATTTAAAAGGTAATTCAGTCCTTGTCTGATTCTCCGAACTTGAAATGGACTTCTATGAAAATAGTCTTTAGATTGTGTCCCAATCTTTAAACTGTTGTTTTCTTCCATAACAGGTTATATTTTACACAAACTTTCACTCACTCATTTTATCATTTAGTGCTGATTTTCAATTTTATGAGACAGGTATTTTAACTCTATTCATTTTTTTCTCTTGCATATACTAGACACATGTAGGGATAAAAATGTTTCAAAAGTCTGATACAAGTAAGCAGTTTTTTTTTTTTTTCCTTGTGGTGCTGGGGATTGAACCCAGGGCCTTGTGTATGAAAGACAAGCACTCTACCAAGTGAGCTCTATCCCCATCCCATTAAGCAGGGTTTTACCATTTGTTTCTTTATTTAAATTACAAGGAAAAAACTACTATAAATTTCTGAAGTAGTATTTGGTTACCACAGCTCTGTAAAACAATAGGTGATCTAAAAGTGTTAATGACCTAAATGTGTAATAATGGAGAACTGATCAGGTAAAATGTGATAAATTGACAAAAGGCAATTCTACTTAGTCATAAATACACATGTCCATATGTACACATGTACCTGCACCCTGTCACGCACATTCATTGATACGAAAGGAGTCCCATGATTCATTGTTTGCTGAGTGAAAAAAGCATGCTGAAAACAATTTATATAATATTATGTTGGTTATGTGAAATTACATAAATATAAGTCCCACATACTCAGAGTGAAAGATTCTGGAAAATTATGGACAAAATAATTATCACATTTTGAGTGATTCTAACATTTCCTATTGCTATACTCTGCTTGAATTTCACATGAAGGTTGTGTGTTTTCATTATTAACAAACAAAAAACATTGAAGGAAAACACTCCCTACCCTCAACCAAAAAGCCTTCTTTATATTGAGTGTCAACTAACTTTGGAAATGTTGCACCTAGTGCTTCATTTTTTCAATTTTATATTGGAAGTTGATGTGATATAGAGTCGTTCCTATCATCAGAATGAAAATTTATTTCTATAAGAATAACTCATGAAAAGGTCACTAAAATGTATATCAAAACATGGGGATTCTGGGGGAAAATAGACTTCTTTTCTTTCCAATTAGTAGCAAAATCTAACAAATACAACTATGTGCATTTCATAGTTGGGCATGATTACTTTATCTGAGGCCAAAAAAAAAAAAAAAAAATTAAGAGGCATTTGTGTAAACCAGAAGGATTTATGGGTTTCTAACATTTCTTCTTGGCTGCTGTCTTCTGAAGAGATAAGTTCTAGTTTCAAAGACAGAACAGAGGATCAAGAAATCTCACTAACAATTTACCACAATCCCAGGTTTGTTAAGTTGGCATATGGACATCTCTTCTTTATAAGGACGCCAAATCTTGATGCTATCATTACATGCAATAAAAAGTGAATGGCATGATGGAGGAAAGATGGCGGCGAATGGAGTGCATCACCCCCGTGTACCGCCTCACTGCGGGGTAAATGACGAGTTAGAAAGGCCAAAAGCTATCTTGTTAGGAACTTCCAGCAAAATTGGGGTGCACCGAAACCTAGAGGAAGGATTTCCATCGCCCGAGGATCGGTTACTGGGGCTCAACTGTGAGAGATCTGTCCACCCGGAGATACAAGCTGTTTATTCAGCGGCCCGCTCCACTGCTAGAGACTGCGGCGCGCCGGGAAATGGTGTCCCTAGAAATGGCGAGCTAGCAACGCAGAGAAACGGCGCTGCAGATTCTGTAGGCTCCTGCCAGCTGTGCCCTCACTGTGCTCCGGGCTGAGTTCTGGGTTTGAGACGGGGGAAGGAAGCGGTCCAGTTCTGTCTTCCACACCGGTCAGCCCACCGAGGAAGCCAGCGGCCACCATCTTGGAGAGCTGACATCACCATCGCCAGTTTTCGACAGATCACAGCTCATTCAGCAATAGAACAGGTCTGTGACATTTATACCATCTCCCAAACAGCGGGGAAATCACATGAAATCTCTCCCCGGCTTTCCGGGGGCGTGATTAACAGAGTGAGCATGAATAGAGGCGTGGGGGAAAGGTAAAGGCACCTGACCTCCAACTCCCAGCTCCCACCAGTGGCGAAAACGAAACCTATCTCGCCAGCTCTCGGAGGAGGGGCTAGCGGAGGGAATCAAAACAATAAGGTGCCAGTTCCCAAAAGCCGCGCTCCACGTCCAGGAAACTGCAGGTCCAGAGTGTAGCTTGAACTGCTGAGAGGTATCACACTGGGAAAGGCCTGTCTGACAGGAGAAGCCAGGGGACTAGAAACCAGGAATAAACCTAAGCTAACAGGTTTTGAGAGACACCAGGAGGGGGAGGAGGGAGCAGCCTCACAGGGATTGTTTCCTACAGCCGGAGGGCAAAATCTTGGCCCAGAAGGCACAGCACCACCTACTGGAAGCGAAGAAAATAGAAGCCTAACAGTGTCCCTTTTTTCTTTTAAATTTTTTTTTAATTTTTAAATTTTAATTTTTTTCTTTTCTATAATTATACTATTATTTTTTAAATGTAATTTTTATTTTACTGCATTTTATTATTATTTTTTTATTATCATTTCCTTTTCTTTTCTATTCTTTTCTCTTTCTTTCCTCTCTCCCTCTCTCTTTCTTGGTTTGCTTCCTTACCTTTTCCCCATCTTTCCTCTTAAGCATGACCACCCAGATTATGTACAACTTACTAAATGCAAATAGATGAATACTATGAATCGGTCCATAGTCCGCCTAAGTCCTTAACTACACCCAAGTACTCCTGTCTACTCTCTTGTTAATATCCGCCTGCATTTGAGTAACCCCCCAAAGAAGATAACATATACTAACCTCCATGCCATCCAAGCGCCCGACCTCAACATAAAATCCTAAGTTCAAACCTCAATTCTATACATGCCATCAAATTCTGTAGGCCT
>NW_026000174.1:34284168-34440884 GCF_001458135.2 Marmota marmota marmota | reverse complement strand
ATCTACATATTGTTGGGCGGGCTCCAAATTCCTTAATAGGACACCCATAGCACAAGAGTTAATAACTAGAATCAACAAATGGGACTTACTCAAACTAAAAAGTTTTTTCTCAGCAAGAGAAACAATAAGAGAGGTAAATAGGGAGCCTACATCATGGGAACCAATTTTTTACTCCTCACACTTCAGACAGAGCCCTAATATCCAGAGTATACAAAGAACTCAAAAAATTAAACAATAAGAAAACAAATAACCCAATCAACAAATGGGCCAAAGACCTGAACAGACACTTCTCAGAGGAGGACATACAATCAATCAACAAGTACATGAAAAAATGCTCACCATCTCTAGCAGTCAGAGAAATGCAAATCAAAACCACCCTAAGATACCATCTCACTCCAGTAAGATTGGCAGCCATTATGAAGTCAAACAGCAACAAATGCTGGTGAGGATGTGGGGAAAAGGGTACTCTTGTACACTGCTGGTGGGACTGCAAATTGGTGCGGCCAATTTGGAAAGCAGTATGGAGATTCCTGGGAAAGCTGGGAATGGAACCACCATTTGACCCAGCTATTGCCCTTCTCGGACTATTCCCTGAAGACTTTAAAAGAGCGTACTACAGGGATACTGCCACATCGATGTTCACAGCAGCACAATTCACAATAGCTAGACTGCGGAACCAACCCAGATGCCAGATGAATGGATTAAAAAAAGTGGCATTTATACACAATGGGGTATTACGCAGCACTAAAAAATGACAAAATCATGGAATTTGCAGGGAAATTGATGGCATTAGAGAAGATTATGCTAAGTGAAGCTAGCCAATCTCTAAAAAACAAATGCGAAATGTCTTCTTTGATATAATGAGAGCAACTAAGAACAGAGCAGGGAGGAAGAGCAGGAGGAAAAGGTTAACATTAAACAGAGACATGAGGTGGGAGGGAAAGGGAGAGAAAAGGGAAATTGCATGCAAATGGAAGGAGACCCTCATTGTTATACAAAATTACATATAAGAGGTTGCAAGGGGAATGGAAAAAAAACAAGGAGAGAAATGAATTACAATAGATGGGGTAGAGAGAAAAGATGGGAGGGGAGGGGGGATAATAGAGGATAGGAAAGGTAGCAGAATACAACAGTCACTAATATGGCATCATGTAAAAATGTGGATGTGTAACCTATGTGATTCTGCAATCTGTATTTGGGGTAAAAAATGGGAGTTCATAACCCACTTGAATCTAATGTATGAAATATGATATGTCAAGAGCTTTGTAATGTTTTGAACAACCAATAAAAAAATATAATAAAAAAAAGTGAATGGCATGCATCTGCAAACCCCAACAAACTGGAAACTCCATGAGGGCAGGAATTGTGCTTTAATTATCATTGAAAACTCTTACTTTTTGTTATCTCAAGTCAGACACTGAGATGAAGACTTGATCCCAGATAGTTGATGCCAAGAGACACATGTGACACTTGAGGAAAGTTGAGATAGGGAAGAAGAAAAGGTAAAAATGGGTTCATAAATATGTTGCCATTTGTGGGCAACTGGAGCTCAGTCCTGTTGGGGGGTCCTCATCCTCTTATTAATTATATATATAAAACACCTCAGAATTACCTCTTGAGGTATGGGAAGCTGAAGTTTTTACCCACTAATTCCCATCCCTCATTGGATAAGGAATTCCCTTGGACATGAAAACCCTGGTAGCTTCAGGTATCCTTCTCAGGGGATAATGAAACTTTGATAGCCATGGACAGAGGTCTCAGCAGAGAAGTGTGGGACTTGGGTGCTTGTTATATACTTTTTGAATTTCCTATAAAGGTCATGTGTTTTTATTACTAACAAAACAAAACACTGAAAGAAAACACTCCCTTCTCTCAACCACAACGCCTTCTTTATTTTGAGTCTCAACTAAATGACTAAAGTGTTGATCCTTTAACATAAATGGTCTTTTATCACATCTGCTCTTCCAACACATCATATCATTCAGCTTAAACTTAACTCTTCACTACAACAAACATTTCTGAAGGAAAAAGTGATGGCGACATCTCTGAAATGCTCACTTTCCAGTGTGTTTCTTCCTATTGATGGAGCACCCTCTCTCTCCAAGGAGACATCTGAAAACTCTAACAAAGTATTTGTTGTAACTGTCATTCACTTTATTTTACATTTACAAACAGTCTTTATAAGAATAAGAAGAAAAAAAGTTTTTCCAAAAAGTGTAAAAGTACTTTCCAGAGTTTGCATATATTGTATTCTACCAGTTTATTTGTAAGATTTTTGGAATATATAACACATTTTCTAACAAAATAATGTTTAAAAATAGTTTATTTTGTTTTTTTTTTCTTTATTTGGATTAACTCTCCAAACTTAGTATAGTTTAATTGCATTATTTACTTTGGTGCCCAAAATATACTTTGAGCCACAAATTTGTATCAGGCACAAATTTAAGTGTTAGGGTTATAACCATTACTGTTGAATGCCCCCTCTAGTGTAAGCTTGGCCCACCTCTGAGTCTTCTGCAGTCACCTTGCACATTAAGTACCCATGTGGATGATTTTAAATAAATGGAACTGCAAGCCGAAATTAGAACAAGACACAAAGAATTCAGACTCAAACATTGTTAGGTAGCTTTCCACAGTTTTCAATCCTTGCTCCAGTTTGTATCCATGAATCCCTAACTTCCAGCTACCATATATTTATGCTAAGCCACTCCCAAATTAAGGGCTTATTGAAACTATCTTTACTGTGGCACGGGGAGATAGTGGGAGCCTAATAAATCTGATGTCTCAAAAATTTACCTTTTTCTTTTTTCTTTTTGATACCAGAGATTGAACCAGGGGTACTTAACCTCTGAATCACATACCCAGCTCTTTTTATATTTTATTTTGAGACAGGGTCTAGTTGAGTTGCTTAGCGCCTCACTAAGTTGCTGAGAGGCTGGCTTTGAACTCACAATCTTCCTTCCTCAGCCTCCAGAGCCACTGGGATTACAGGTGTGTGCCACCACACCCGGCTCAAAAATTATACCATTTCTTAGAGAAACAAACAGATATTTAATAGAAACCTTTATTTCTCAAGGATCAAGGGGTAACGAGTTCACCTGTGTATTTACTTTAGAGAAGAAACAGTGGTCTGAAACCACCTTTGGTATCTAAGATATGTCATCTGAATATCTTATATGGATGAGCTATATAACATCATATGAAGAAAACTGTTTTCTTTTTATGGGACTATGTACTCACCCCAAATTCCCATGAATATTGCAAAGAATACTGTAGATTCATTATCAAATAAATGGGACAACTGTAAAAATAACAATAACAACATCACAAAGACCAGTTAGTATCAATTGCAATATAAAAGGAGGGAAATTCCAAGTTTTTTGAACATACCACAAAGTCTACATACCTTTGAACTCAAGCAGGTACTATTTAGTCTCCAATAATCACATACTTGATCACAGAGTGGGCACATGATCAATTGACCTCCAATTTCAGGGTCACAGATGTCAGTACTACCCGGAGAACAGTAAAGTTATTTTGAAGGCAATGTTTTACAGTGAAAGTCTAAGCTACTATTATTAGAACAACTGTTTATATAGATTCTCACATAGAAGAGAAGGAGCAATGAAGTAGCATTTTCTGTAATGGGTCAAGTTATATTTTGAGGAGAAAAATTTTTAAAGCACATCATTAAAAACATTTTCAAGAAAGCATCTGGTGAAGGGCAGCTGCTGTGTTTGGGTCCTCTTTGGAAATATCAGTTAACTGAGAGCATAGGGAAATATTTTGGACAAATGCCAGGGAAATAACAATATTTGTTTCATTTAACATAAGAAATATTTTCTCTGAGGAGCTCAGCTCTACTTACCTGGTTTGGTTAGAATCCATTAATAATATCCCATAAATAAGACAAGCTAAGCCAACTACAGCTGCAATTAGAAGCATTTCAGTGTAAAATCCCAAGAAAACAAAATAGATACCAATTTTTTCTCCAAAATAGTCCCTGTGAAAAAGATTAAAAAGAAAAATCAGAAATTAGAAGAATGGTGTAGTCTGGGGAGCTTCGGTTTTGTATTCAGACAGACATGCATTCTAATTTTGGCCCCACTGCTTTCTAAATGTGTAATTTTGGTAAAGTTCCTTAACTCTCTAAACTTACTTTCCACATGATAAAAAACAGGAAAATCCCTATCCCATTCTATGTGAATACATGTAGGGATTAAAAGAAGTAGCACATAGGAGGAGTTGCTTGAATATAATATAAATTTAAATTTTATATAATAAGATAATTTGAAGAGCTTCTAAATTTTAGAGAAATCATGCATTTTTAAAATAAACTACAAAGTACTCTGAAATGAAACCTCTAGCAATTAATCTGACACCTTAAAATCATACTCATAATCTGCATGGATTTTTGCTTTACCTAATTTCTGACACTGACAATGGTACTTGGCACATACTGTAGGTATATATGATCATCTTCCTCCTAGTTTGGATCTCTAATGGAGGAACATAGGTAACTGATCAAGGAATTTAAAAGGACTATTTAATAAAAATTCCACCAAGTATAGTAGTTCAGCTCTTCCTTTATAAAGGTTTAATATTGAGCATAAATATTCAGGTCTCAAAATCAAGTTTGTTTTCTTTTTTAACTGAGTCCTTCTTTAGGAATCTAACAGCATAGTTTTCTCTGATTCAGAAAACCAGGTTTCATTGTTGCTTCTTACCTGGTTATTCTCCTTCTTATTCATACAGAGACTAGCTCACCAAATTTGTATGCTTTTCAACAGCTTCCTAGACAGTTAGATGTGATTAGTTTTGATTTCAAGAGCATGTTTATGAAAGCACTTAAATTGCAGTTTTCATACATGCATCCAGGTCTGTAAAGGTTTAATAAACATCATTTCCCAATGAGAATTTCAAATGTATTTCTCATATTAAATATTAGTTTTATTGAACCTCTCTTTTCAAAACTCTTTTCTAAATAGGCTTCTTTCTGTTTGTATAATCTTCCTTCATTCTTTTCCGTAATAATAAGCATTTTGTATTTTTTCTCATGGTTTATATATTTTAAACTTTTATTGGATATTTTTATTATACATGACAATAGAATTCATTTTTATATCTTCATAAAAGCATGGAATATAATTGGTTCTAATTTAGTTCCCTGTACATCCCCACCCCTTTTCCTTCCACCTGTTCCCTTCCCTCTAATCTACTATTTTTCTGCTATTTATTTATAGTTTTTTTTAAAATTAATATCTTGTGGATGTACATGATGGTTTATTCACATATGTACATAGGGAAGTTAGGTCAGATATATTCTACTGTCTTTTCCTATCCCATCTGTCCTCTCTTCCCTTCATTCCCCTTTGTCTAATACTCTGGTATTTCTTCTATTTCTTTTATGCCCATCTGCCCCATATTTGGGATTAGCTTCCACATATCAGAGAAAACATTCTTTGACTTTTTGGGACTGGCTTATTTCAGTCAGCATGGCAGACTCCAGTTTCATTTATTTACTGGTAAATGCTATTAAGCCATTCTTCTTTATGGCCAAGTAATATTCCATTGTGTATACATTTTAAATTTTTATTTTCCCTATTGTTTTACAAATCACCATGACATGAAATTTAACTATAACACCATACTTACTAATCTACCATTCATAACTTCCTTACAGTTACTCTCAACTAGGGTGAATGGACTTGCTTTCTCCCAGTATTTTACTGAAACATATAATAATTACTATAATACTATATAACAATAAAATCAGGAAAAAAGTATATACTGTTTTATTTTGTGGAAGATCATTTTCACCATGTTTATTTTCCTTTGATGTTTTAACATTATAGAAGCAAAAATTTTAGGAGGTATAAGGTAATATTACTCCTATAGACATATAATTCCTCAGAAATTCAAAAGAAAACTATATATTTTAACAACCTTATTTTTAAAAACTATTTTTATTAGTTATTAATGGACCTTTATTTATTTATTTGTTTATATGTGGTTTATATATTTGCCTCACAAATGCTAGGTGATCACTCGACCATTGAGCCACAACCATAGCCCTCAACAACCTTATTTTTAAAGGACAAACTGCTTTTATCTACCTTTCAGATTTCATGAATATTTTAAGGAGGAAAATAGTCAAGCACTTATTAGATAAAGTTATGAGAATTTATTGTATCTGGAAGTGTAGCAATTATTTTACTAAACTTTGAACTTAAGTTTAACAATAACTGATTAACACTTAAACTACTTTATAAGACATACCTTACATTTGTATTACAGTAAAAATACATAGATTATTGAAATAAAATTTAAGATGCTGCTTAACCTATCTTATTATTCACAACAGAAATAAATATAACAATATGAAACACTCTACAAAGTCTCAAATATACTGAGACTCCTTTCTTTTGAGCATTTCCTAGGAAAAATGTGCCATATATTTATATGTATATTATTTCTCAACCTGCTCATTTTATTTACTAAATGTTCAAATTGTCTCTGACCTTCTAATATCTAACAGCATCTGACAGAAGAGATTTAGTAATAATGGCTGTGCAATGATTATATGAAGTAATTAGTCTAATTTGGGGGAATGTACTGGGGAATGAACTCAGGGGCTTGACCACTGAGCCACATCCCCATTCCTATATTTCATTTAGAGACAGGGTCTCGCTTTGTTGCTTAGTGCCTTGCTTTTGCTGAGGCTGGCTTTGAACTCAAGATACTTCTGTCTCATCCTCCCAAACTGCTGGGATTACAGGCGTGCCACCATGTTGCCTGGTAGGATTAGTCTAATTTTGTAAATCCAAGGTGAAAAAATTAGTCTGAGGTAGTACAAAGAATTATGATAGAATCTGAGATAGATAGGATGTCAGGGAGAGACAAAAGGAGACCCTTGGTAGAGGGACCAAGATATGTGAGTATGATCAGCCACACCTGCCTCATTAGTTAGATGAATAAAACCTCCAGTGTATGCTTGTACCAGATTATCAATAATGAGAACAAATCAGTTTCAATGCCAGCAGATTCAAAGACCTACACAGAGTACCCATAAATGATTTATGACCAGACGGCTTTAACCAGGAAGAAACATTCTTAACCCTAAATATCAAATGATTAACATGGGATTTTTCACAAAAGCTTGTTAGGAAACCTGTACTTTTCTTCCCCAGAAAATCCCATGTAGAAAATCCTATGTATGTCATTTGTCTTCTCTAAAGAGGCAAGAGGAGTCTGCACCCTGCCTTTGGGGTGTGCATATCTTTGCTTTAATCAATCTTTCTTGTGCCCTGCTTTCAATGTGTTCTAATTTTTTTTTAGTGGTATAAGTCAAGAACCCTCCCAGGCCAATTTGTGGACATACTGCCCCTTGGACCTTTGTCCAATGACAAATTGACTAAAATAGAGTCCCAAAGAAGGAATGAACAAATGCAAACATCCACTCTAAAAGAATTCATTTTCATAGCAAATTCATTGACAAATGAGAAACTTAGCTATTATATTATCTTGGAACTATAATAGTTCATTATAGTCATTGCGCTTTAATAGATAGTAATATAACATTTTATTTCTAAACAGTGAGAAAAAATTTATAAAGTTGTTAAACTGGCAAGGAAAAAAGGCTGATAGAGCATATAAAATTGCAGTTTAATATGACAATGACAGAAATCTTGGTATTAAAATTTCCCCAATATATTATTTAATACAATAAAGTGATCATTGCCCTAGTGACAGAAAAATCACTTATAAATATTCAGATGCTGGAATTGTAATTTGGTATGGAGATAACATAAACTATGTGAAATGTAGGAATTTATATTCCTATATTCTGAATCTCTTTCTAGACACCACAGTCATCCTGACTTCTCTATTATTTTCTACGTTCAGTCACCCACTAGATCCCAGGAATACTGCCAAACACACACAAAAAAAGTTTTATAATCCATGGTCTCTCCTCTATTCTGTTTCCAGTACCTTGGATAGGATCTTCAATATTTATTGCCACAATAAACAGCCTCCTTACTTGCCTGCTTCAGTCTTTCTCCTCTTCTGGGTTTGCTCATTGCACCCCCAAACTATTATTTTATCCCAAAGATAAATCTTAACAGGATTTTTTCTTTTTTCTTTTTGTTTTTCAATCAAATCAAATTGAGTATGTTATGGTTTGAATCTTGAATTTTTTTTCTAAAAAAGATTGTTTGAAACTACTGTCCCCAATACAGCAAGTTTCGGAGGTAGGGCTTTTAGGAAAAGATTGGACCATGTGAGATACAACCTCATCAGTGGATTAGTCATTTAAATGGACCACTGAGTAGTAACGGTAGGCAGGTGGAAATGGCTGGAGGAAGTAGGACACTGGAGGGGCATGTTCTTCAAGATAATATGTCCTTGGTGCCTCTCTCTCTCTCTCTCTCTCTCTCTCTCTCTCTCTGTGTGTGTGTGTGTGTGTGTGTGCTTCCTGGCTGCCATGTTTTGAGCAGCTTTCCTCCCCAGCCCTTCTGCCATGATTTCTGCTCTATCCCAAACTCTAATCAATGAAACAGGCAACCATGAAGTGATACCTCTGAATATAAAGCAAACTTTTCCTCTTCAAACTTGTTTTTGTCACAGCAATGAAAAGCTGACTAACAGTATAATTCACATATGATAAATACACTTGGTTTAAATGCATAGTTCAAGAATTTCAAATTCAGGCTTTCATTTCATGTAATTACAATTCCAATCACATACACATCACTTCTATCAATTAAAAAGTTCCCTATAGCCCCTGAAGTTGACCCTTCCCTTACACCGAGTTCTGGAAAATGGCTATTCTAAAGTCAGTCCCTATTGCTGTGTCTTTTACATAATGATATTTTTAAATGGAAACAGAGTATGTAGTTTTCAGTGGTTTGCCATGTTAATGCAACATCAGAGAAATGAAGATGTTGCATAAATTGTTTCTGTTTATTTCTGAGGGAAAATATCCACTGTATGAATGTATGATAATTTGTTTATACACTCATCAGTACATGGAGAGTTGTTTCCAGATTTTTATTATTAGAAGTTAGACTGTCATGAATATTCATATAATGATGCTTCTGTAGACATTTGCTTCATTTTCTCTGGTTATGCATAAGTGAAACTGCTGACTAACACAGAAACTATGCATTTATAAGAAACCTTCACACTGGTTTGTAAAGGTGCAGTACCATAATGTATTCCCACCAGCAGTGTTTGAGATTTCACATAGTGCTGCAGCCCTGCCAGTACTTCTTGTGTTTTTTTTTTTTTTAACTTTAGCTGATATAGGGAGTAAAAAGAGATATCTCAATAACATTTTAATTTTTATTCCCCCTATAAATGATAATATTGAGCTTTTATGTACTTATTAATCATCAGTAAACATGATTGTTTGGGGAAGTATCTGTTGCAATCTTTTGTCATTTAAAATTATTTTGCCTTATTAGTGAATTATAAGAGTTCCTTAAGTACTATAGGTAAGAGTCTTCTATTATGTCTATTGTAAAAGTTTTCTTCTATTGTTCTGTAATTTGTCTTTTGATTTTTGTGACCATCTTTTAAGGAGACTATATTTTTAATTTTGATTAAATCAAACATATCGTTTTTCTTATAGTGTTTTGGTGTCTTATGTGAGTTTATGCCTAACACAAAGTCATATAGATTTTTCTCTATACTCTCTTGAAAACACTTTCAGGTTTTCTTTTTTTTTTTGCCAGGCATGGTGTCACATGCCTGTAATCCCAGAGGCTTGGGAGGCTGAGGCAGGAAGAATGCAAATTCAAAGCCAGTCTCAGCAATTTAGCAAGGTCCTAAAGCAACTCGGTGAGACCCTGTCTCAGAATAAAAAAATAAAAAGGTCTAGGGTTGTGGCTCAGGAGTTAGACACCCCTAGGTTCAATCCCTGGTACAAAAAACAAACAAACAAACAAAAAAAAAACACTTTGTAGTTTTTGCTTTTACACTTAGTTCTATGGTCCGCTTCTGTTCAAGTTAATTTAAATCTTCTTATGGTAAAGTATCAAGATTTATGTTTTGGATACACATAACCATTTGTATCAGCATCATCCCCATTGAATTTTCAGGTAACTTTGTTGATAATAAATTGATCATATGAGTCTTTCTGAACTCTCCTTTTGCTAAAGGTTTCATTTGGAAATGACTCAAATAACAAAGAAAAATTGAAAGTACAATTCATAGAATGCTATGATTCTTTCATTGTAAGCATTTTGCTCCATATACATTTTCTCTCCCTCTTTTTATGGGTGTATATGATTTTCCACACATATATCTTTACCTGAACCATTTGAAAATAAGTTAAATACATTGTAGTCCTTTAACACTAATATTTCATTGTACATTCTTAAGAATGAAGATCCTTTCCATAACCACTGTGAGCAAATTCTAAGGATAATGGCTCTTTCCTGCAGTTGCTACTTCTGTGATAATGCAGTATTTTTTCTGTTGCCTTTTCAGTTATCTACTAAACACCTTTACTCAGCTATTGGTACTGAGAATAAATTTTCTGCTAATTTTTTTATTCTATTGTTGAAAATGAAACACTCTGCTTGCTATATATGGGAAATGATTAACAGGATGAAAAGTTTTATAGTTATTGAATTTAAGATACACACTGTCATCCAAAGGAATATCTGAACTTCCTTCTAGTTGCAAAAGGAAATTAGCAGGTGTTAACAAGATATTACAAATACACCAGCACTAATCGGAGACATAATGTGTCTATGGATCTAGGATTCTGAAAACCAACCCTGGGGAATACTTATTAAATGTCCACTTATGGTAGATATTTGAATAATGTTAGGTGAATAAAAACATTTTGAAAAATGTAAAACATGGAAACCCTCATTCTCACAACTTTGTTTCTTAAAAAAAATCCTACTAATATATTCTCCAATAGCAGACATTTCTGACAACACTGAATGCAACAGTAAAAAAATACAGGACAATCTAATGTTTTTCACTAGAAAAACTCACAAATGCCCTATAAAATGCATAAAAAGTTATTGCATACTGTTAAAAAGTATGAGACAGATCTTTGTATATCTACCAAAAAGGATATTAGTGATATATTATTTAGTGGAGCAAAAGAAATTCTCAGCATCATAAAAATGATAAAAATGCCAAAAGATTATAACAGACACTTTAACAAAAATTGCTTATGGATAGCTAATCAGTACATCAAAAAATACCACAGGTGAAAATATATTTATGTATATTCTCTTATGCAGACACATAAAAATAGAACTAAATAGATATCACAAAGCAAGAGAAATTTGTTCTGTGGAGTTTGCCAGAAATGGAATTTCCACTTAAAATTTTTACATTTTTATTACTTAAATTTTTCATAAATGTGCTATTCTGTCACTTAAAAAATTAAATGATGATTTTTCACCAAAACTTAAAATAGTCATCCAAGAATGAGTCTGATTAATGATTGACAGAGTCACTGGCTATGTGAAAGTATCACAGTACAAGCATAAATTATATAAAAATACTGACTCTAGTGGCAGGGGCATCTATAATCTGATTGTTCCTTTACTGATACCATAGCAGAGTCTCTCAATGGCCTGTGTACATGAAACATTGTTATCTTTCAACTTGAAAACCTGCAACCATATTGTTCTTGCTCAGTTAATAAAACTATCTGAAGACAGTTCAGGTTATTGAGCAAATGACTTACAGATCTCTAAGATCAATATACACACAAAAATCTACCTGTTACCTTCCTCCTATCTTCTAGATTCTCGTACTATAGAAGAAAATCTACACTAATATGCACTGAGAAGTAAGTGCTGGTCCCAATGCTAGAAAATACATGTGTCTATTTAATTACTAAATAAATCCAAAAGAAAGTACTTTTGTTATTTTTCTTCTACAGATGACCCTCTTAATAGCCAAGTGATTTGACCAACTTTATATAACTTTTAAGAGGCAGAACCTGATGATCTCATGGATTTTGGCAACAATATTCCGCTCCCAAATGAATTACTTGATGGTGAAAATTATGAGACGGAGAAGATGTAAAATGTAATGGGTGAAAATGGTAGCAAAATGTAATAGCATAGTTTTCATTGTAAGATACTTACTTAATTAAATCTAAAGGCTGCTCCTTGTAAAAATAGGAAAAGCGTGCCCAATTCTGATAAAGTGTATACCTTTCATTGACAGTACTGGGAGGTTCTGCTGGCTTCCAATATTGGCCCTATAAATATTCAAGAAGAAGAAACAAAAGACAAAGTAAAAGACAAGGAAAAAGTAAATGAATGCTTTTTTTCCCCCACCCCCAGGAGGTTAAAGGACAAGACTAATACTCTATTTTAGTTTTATATTTATGTTTCATATTCCACTGATGTGAATTTAATTACTAAAATCCATCAAAATTCATACTACTAGTGCTAATAGTGATTATTTACTAAGTTTTTACACAGCTAACTAAAAATATGAGTTAAAATTTGAGACTTGGCCTCTGCTCAAACTGTTCCCTTCACCTAAAATGCCCTGCCTTCTCTATTCAAGTGCTCTTTACTCATCTCAGCTTAGAGATTCAATTGCTATGTAGCCAGCTCAGAATTAAGAGATAGGCCAATGTTTTTATTCTATAGCTAGAAGAATTAAACCCAAAGCAGAGTTAAGTGAATGATCTAAGTCACACTGCTATGCCAGGAAGAGATTCTTGTACAGTTCACTTTGGTTATCACCAATAATCACTTGCCAACAAATGTAAATTATTGCAAATTTTAGCACTTAAGAGCCTCAGTATTATCTCATGTATGACTTCCCTACCCATTGTTAGATACTAAATAGCTTTGCTAAGATCTCTTCCTGGCTAGGCAAATAAAATACTGTGTACAAATTTAGCTGTGTAATACATTCTGTTCTACTATTTATGTAGACAACTGAACTACTGAGGACCACATTGAATGCACACTATGTTTAAAATTTAGCACATGTGAAAATATATATGATAGAGTGTAAAATTTTGTACTGTACATATTCCAACTTCTTTCTTCTGTAGATTTCTACTGAATTTTGAGAAATAAAATTAAAAAGAAAAGAAATAAGTAGCCTATATAGGAATCTTGTACAAATGATTCTGTAAAGCAGATAAGGGAAAATCCAGTATGTCAATTTGCATTCAGAAGTGAAGGTAAGAAAAGTACAATTAATTGGCTGTTAAGTTATAGGTATCTCTAAAGACAACTCCATATCACTGAATTTCCAATGAGCATGACACTTGCTTAAAAGCTAGATGTATAGATTCAATTTGTTGGTGGGTGAGGATGTTAGTTTGGCCTCATGACATGACATATTAAGAAGAGAATTAATGCCCTAAAAGTGAACAAACAAAAGTACTCAAAAAACAATAAGCCTTTTGTGAAGAAAGACTGACATAGAACGTGTTCAAGAATGTTCCTTAATCTACTTTAGATTTCTCTACTTTACCAAATGCCTATGGCATTTAGAATCCATAATCTCCAAGGAATGATTTTGCCCTGGGGGAAAAATATTTGTTTTTTGGTGTGGTGTGTTGGGTGGGGAGGTCATTACAGGAGGGAAAAGGATGGTTGAGATCTCTAAAACTTAAGTTAGGTGCAAATGAATTGATATTCTTATTCAAGATGGTCATGCATTTTGGAAAATTCTATTTTATTCTTATAGGAAACATGAAAATTAATAAACTCATCAGTGTCAAACTAGAGTGGAGTGAATTCTCATAGTATTGATTAATACAGGATGACACAGAAGATTGAGGAAAGTTTTTTGCTTTGGGATTTTGGAAATTGTTGTAACAACACCACCTCCAGAAAATTGACAATGATTTATCTGCTACTTATTTCAGTGAAAATATTTGTTTCTTCTATATTGTCAAAGAATATGTTTCTTGCAAAGAGACTATCATCAAAAAGTCTTTAAGTACGGGAGATTAGAACTGGAATAAAAGAAAAGATCCAAGGGATGATCCCAAATTAAATTAAATGCACTATTGTCAGCAGATAGTGAAATGAATACACTGACTATCTAAATCAGTAGATTTCCCTCAGAAACCCCAGAAACTAGGGCTTGGTTGCCAGGCTGTTTTCAAGTTTGATTCAATGGGTACATCATGTAAAAAGTCACTTCCTTATGTAATCTATAAGTCTTAGTATTTTTTGATTTGCCAGTCCCAGAGAAGAATTCTTAATCTCAATTATTAGTCTGAATTGTTCTTATAGACTGAAACCTATAACTTGTAGTGCAGTAGTGTACAACCTTTATTTCTAGGAACTGCCTAGTCTGTGAGCTTGGACTCCTGGTTGTGTTCCAATAATACCTAGGAGAATGTTTCCATGTAACAGAAACCTATTATGTATTTGATTAATGAATACATGAATGAATGTAATCTAAATCCATCAAGGCTTCAAAACTTTATGAGAAGCCAGGAATGGTAGCACACAAGTGCAATCTCAACTACTTAGAAGTCCAAGGCCACAGGATTACTAGTTAGAGGCCAGCCTGGTGAACTTAGATCCTGTCTCAAAATTAAAATTTTTAAAAAAGGGTTGGGGTTGTGGTAGAGTACTTGAGCATATGAATGGCCCTGAGTTCCATCTCAAGTGCTGTAAAAATAAAATAAAATAAAATAAAATAAAAGCTTTAAGAGAAAGACCTGATAAGTTCAGATAGAAATTTCCAAATATTATCTTCTAAAATGTTGACTAATCTGACTATTTTCAAAATGGGTTTTTAAAAATTCATATGCAAATACAATTACTTTTAAAAAATGAACTTACATTGGAAACCTCAGCATCAAGAGGCATTGGCAAGGTGTTTCAGCATAGCTGGGGGAGTTCTCAAATTGAGGTCTTCGGGAATTTTCCCATCATGAATGAATTAGTCAAATTTTAAGAAAAAAGAAATCAAGTGGATGACTCTATCTCACAACAAAACAATTTTCAAATGTAAGAGGAAATTTCAAAGCCAAATCTGTACTTACATCATGGAGTGGGTAGGCAGATGAATAGGTATTAGAAGTTAGCAGTCTATCAATCCCAAACCTTTTCTTCCCATCTTCTACGCCAAAAGGACACCGTGAGAGAATATAATATACCTACAAGATAAATACAAAAAGACTCTAGCACATTTCATAACTTTTATACTTTCTACATTTTTCAATCACTATTTATTTAACAATGTCCATTTTGTCTAAATGTAGACACAGGCTGAGATTACAGAAAGAAGCCTCGCTTGGTTGTTTTGGGAGAAGATACAGGATGTGGGGTTATAAGGACTCTGCAGATATTTCAGCTCCTGGTTCTGAGAGTCCCCTACCCTTGCAGTGGGGTCATGGGTGGATTGATTATAATGTAGTTTGGTTCTTTTATCTCAAGCTCCTCCAGGAGTCTTTTGTGTAGAATTCCTAGGATAGTCAGGATTCCAGATGGGAGTCTTTTTAATATATATTTATTTTTTAGTTGTAGTTGGACACAATACCATTATTTTATTTATTTATTTATTTATTTCTATGTGGTGTTGATGGTAGAATCCAGGGCCTTGCATGTGTTAAGTGAGCACTCTACCACTGAGCCACAACCCCAGACCCAGATGGAGTCTTAATATCACCAACATTTCACTTGAAAAAATACAAAGTAGAATCAATATATAGCCAAGCTGTTTTGAATATTTCTTCACTTAATTACTATGATGATTTATGCTGGACCTTTACCTGTTATTATCTTGAGTTGAATTTATTGACTCAAGATTATCATAGGTCCACAACTTGCAACCACTTACATCTTTATATATATATATTTTTTCCTGTTTACACCTTGGGCCTTGGTTTCCCTTGCTATTGTATTTCTATCAATTCATTCTAATCTGCTTTTTGTCTTCAGGAACTTTTCATAACTTCTACTTTTATGATTGTTTAATTGGTCCTTCAGCACTATTTTAAATGCATTTCCCACTCTTTTCTTTTACATTTCATCATTCAAGGACTTGCTGATTGCAATGTGGTGATTGTCCTTGAATCATCATTATCTAATGTGGTCCATTCATTTCAAGGGAAGTTTAATATTCCATCTTAATAAAGAAATCATAATTTATGCAAGGTAGTTTTAATTTTGATAAACAGTGTAATGAAACTATTTTATATACTTTGGATTATTTCCTTAAGACATAGTCACCAAAATAAGAAGTTTGTCTTGAGTGAAAAAATTTGTTTTACCAGATATTAAGATATATTACAAAGCAATGGTAATAAGTATAGTACTATTAAACAAGGAAAGCAGTATGGAGATTCCTTGGAAATCTGGGAATGGAACCACCATTTGACCTAGCTATCCCTCTCCTTGGTCTATACTCAAAAGACCTAAAAACAGTATACTACAGGGACACACAGACACATCAATGTTTATAGCAACACAATGCACAATAGCTAAACTGTGGAACCAACCTAGATGCCCTTCAATAGATGAATGGATAAAAAAGATGTGGCATATTTACACAATGGAATATTATTGCAGAATAAAAGAGAATAAAATCATGGCATTTGCAGGTAAATGGATGGAGTTAGAAAAGATAATGCTAAGTGAAGTTAGCCAATCCAAAAAACCAAATGCTGAATGTTTTTTTTTTTTTTCTTTTTTGATATAAGGAGGCTGATTCATAGGGGGATAGGGAGAGGAAATATGGGAAGAATAGACAAATTTTAGACAGAGTAGAGGGGTTGGAGGGTAAGGGAGGGGGCATGGGGCTAGAAATGATGGTGGAATGGGATGGACATTATTATCCAAAGTACCTATATGAAGACACAAATGGTGTGAATATACTTTGTATACAACCAGAGATATGAAAAATTGTGCTTTATATGTGTAATAAGAATTGTAATGCATTCTGCTGTCATATATAAATAAAAAAAGTTTTTCAAAGAAAGAAAAAATAAATAAAATAAAAATTTTAAAAAAAGATTATTCCAAGAGAGGGATGGCAACTATGACAATAGAAAGAATATTTTAACCAGGAAATCTTCAAACATCTGCAAGACCAGGCAGAATATACTTTTAAATTTTCTTTTACAAAGAAGTAAGCAAGGATTAGGGAGAGTTTCTCCTTATGTTAGGGAGCAGCTGCAGCTGTTCTACATATTAATGTTGGCTCAGGTTTGGCTCTACTAGATATTTCCTGATAGAAATAAAAGAGCAGGGAACATCATAGGCCAAGGTTTTGGTTCCTGTGAGGATGAAAAGTTAAGTTCCTTTATGTGAATTAACAAGGTCTTTGTTCTGAGGGACCAATGGTGCCAAACAATTAAACTAACCCTTTATGAAACAAAGACTGAGAATCTGAAAGGACTGTGGCAGCTTTTGTTACTACAAAATATTGAAAGGGATAAATTGTGAGGGTAAGCCAAACTTCTAAAATAACTGAATTTTCCCTGGTCCCAGAAGGGAAATGCCTTACCTTCTTTATCTCTTCTTTTGTGATGAATATAAATCTTTATAAAGCTAAATAGGCATCTCCTCAGTTTTACAAACTAACAAAGTCTTTCTTAAGTTTCCTTGGAGCTATTTATTTTAAATATATACAGCAACAAACCTGATATCATTTTTTATCTCTGAGTTTCTGTGGAGGTTTAGCCTGGATACCTGATTCCAAGCTGTAACTACCACTTGACAGAAAGAAGTTTCATTTTTTTTCTTTTCATAAAAGCAATGCACTAGCATAGTCTGATGGTTCAATTTCCAGGTAAATTTAGGATAAAGCACTGGATAAATGGTGCTGTGGAATCAAACTGATGAGATGGTAGAGGTATCCCTGAGTATCAACTCAATCACATGAGGAAGAATGGCTTTTTCAGTGAGTTTGTTCCCAGAAAAAAAAAAAAAAAAAGTATAGGGGATTTCCTTATCTGTTCCTGCTTTCCAAGACTACAGAACTCTGGTAAATTCATTTTAAAAATAATAAAAAGATCAAAGGCACAGATTAGACGCTAGAAGTAACCTATGAATTTGTGGTGTAAAAGAAATATGAAAGTTGTCAGAATCAAAATGGAGTCACTTGTGTTAACCCTAACAACAAACTCGAAATAAAACTGGTAGGTTACATAGGAAGGATTCTTCTTCATGATTGCCTGATATTGTCACAAAAGGCTATCAGAATCATTTCTCATTAGAAATTTGCCCTTGCCTCAATTTCTTTGAATATACTCATAGTTTAGAATTGAATACATATACCCAAATAAATATCTTATTGTTTGGAGAAGCTCTGATTATTTAAATGTAGGTTGACAGTGGATATTTGAGTCATGACAAAGGTAGCACTGTAAAACAGTATGAAAAGTTGAGTGTTTTCAGTAATTGTTACAAGTTAGCTGACCATAGACAACGGGGGAAAATCAATTACTATTTTCTGCCATGCACAAAAATTAATCCTAGGTAAAGAGTGGTTCTCAGTGGGATAAGTGAAATAATACAGGCATGCCTCTGAGATATTGTACAACACAGATCAGACCACTGCAATAAAGCTACACAATTTTTTTTAGTTTCCCAGTGCATATAAAAGTATCTTTATAGTGTACTATAATCTATTAGTTGCACAATATTAGTATCTCCAAAAATAGCAATTGCTATACCTTAATGAAAAATATTTAATTGCTAAAATATGTGAATAATAATATTGCATTCAGTTGAGTCGTAATCTCTTTCCTGGTGGAGGCAAGGGCATGTTTTTAATGAGAAAAATGAAGGGGATTACTTAAGATATTTTGAAACAATAATCCCTGGCCACTATGATTAATATCAAAAGTGGCTTCTGTCTGAAGTTGAACACACAGTTCTGGGCAAGCATATTTCCTTATAGATGTATATTTTTAATAAAGTTGTGGTGGCCTCTCTGCAAGTGTGTGATTTGGGGACTTTTTTACATTAATCTTCCAAATGACTTGTGTAATAGAACAAGAATAGTAGTTGTCCCTTCTGAAGAAGGGGAATATAATCTAATGTTGAATTAGTCTATATTGTCACTGTTTATATGGAACAAGAAACATAAAAAAAGAGTAACATTTGTGTCTGATAAAGATCCCATTTCATTCCCGTGTGTTCACTGTTTTTTTTTTTCCCAAACTTTTAATGGAACAAGTATTATTAAATTACAGTTTGCAGAGTGTTTTGCATATTTCCTTCAATTGATTTTCACTATAACACCAGTATAATCATTATCATTGTTTCAAGAAGTTCTCTTTATTTAGTTATCTTATTTCAAAGTGACAGAGTTATGAGTTGATACCAGGGCATCTGATTCCGTGTCTCATGCTTTCATGTCCTTAGTGGTTGCCTCTTAAGTTTTTTTTGCTGATTTTTAATATTGGTATAAAAAGGAAGAAAACTTTCAGTTTGTGAATTCATGTTTTCATACCAAAAATCCTAGGAATTACATTTTAATACTCCCTTCAATGAACCTTTAACTAGGAATAAAATGGAACTAAGCTTCTCCTCTGGTCAGGAAAAAAAAAAAAAGCACATCACCTCAAGGCATAGACCTTGAGATTTTTAGAAACCAGGTGGTTGAATTAGTATGCAACAATGTATAAGGGCAACACAAAACCTGAAATTTTCTTCTGAAGTCAAATAATAAGGATAATATCTAAAATTTGTTGAACATTTGACATGTGACATGTACTGTTCAAAACTTTTCATATCTTAGCTTCTTTAATTCTTAGAGTAATCTGTGAAGTGGATACTGTCCTAATTTAAACACAAAGAAACTGTGGCACAGAACCTTTAGTTTTTTAGGAGACAGGTTTTTAACGGGAAGCTTAAAAGATCCTAGTAGTACAAATGGAGAGGAAATATTGATTCAAAAGGCTGAAATTTAAATTGGGGGAGAAAATTCTGAGATTTCTCAAATTCTATCTCTATATAAATAAACTGAAACATTAAAATTTTACATGAAATGATCAATATTCCTCATACTATTCACTGATTTTATAAAACCAGACTTGAATATTATAAGAGCAATCTACAAAGATCATATAAAATCAAAGTCCTCTGGCTCTCAGTGAAGGGATTTGCTAGGATGGCATGATTCTATTTTTATTACTATATCCACAGTGTCAATGACTCATTTTTTAAATGAAAAATTGAGAGGCGTGGAGGATAACAGGTTTAAGTGAGCCAAACAGATTTTCCAACCTGCCCAATACTGCCAAATGCTTATATCCTACACATAGTATTGTACATGCACAAATATAAAAGCACACATAGTCACACATGCCATAGTTGGAGAGATGTGCAAGATCTTTTCTACCTACAATTCTGTTTCTTGATGAGGATGGAAAGAAGGTTGCTTCATCTTCAATGAGGAAGAGCTCCTGCCGATGTCTGCTGAATTGGGCAGTGAAATATTCAGGGCGAGGAAACTTCACTTCCTGTGGGAGCCTCACAGGCCCGAGCATATAACGCAAAGGGCTGTTCTCAGTTCGGGGAATATCACTCTCCTTAACAGGCATTTTGATTCCCAAAACTTCTGCATAAGTAACTAGTACCTCCCAAGGTGCATGAATCTTGACAAAATAAGTTCTTCCATCTTCTGAGTCCTGAATAAAATAAAGGCAAAATCAGTAAGCTTACTGACCATTTGTTATTGAGCTGATTAAAGAAACAAAACTTAAAAAAAAAAAATCAAAGATGTCAAAGCATTTTAATTTGTTGAAAAACTATAGCAAAATTTTTACAAAATTAATCTGAAAACAGATATAAAATACTTATACATTTATGTTTGTTATATATGTATATACACATACACATGCGTGAGACAGAGACACAGAGAAAATGTTTTTTAAAATATATTACATGGCCCATCAACATGCAGCCCTAAATACACAGCCACACATGGTTATGAACAATTTCTGAATAAAACTTTTTTTCCTTGGTCCTGGGTATTGAACCCAGTGGACGCTTTACCACTGAATCAAATCACCAGCCTTTTAAAAAAAAATATTTATTTTTTAGGTGTAGTTGGACACAATACCTTTATTTTATTTATTTATTTTTTTATGTGGTGCCGAAGTTCAAACTCAGGGCCTCGCACAAGCTAGGAGAGCACTCTACTGCTGAGCCACAACCACAGCCCCTCACCAGGCTTTTGTTGCTGTTTTTTTCTTTTTTATTTAGGACAGAATTTCATTAGTTGCTTAAGGCCTAGCTAAATTGCTGAGGCTGGCTTTGAACTTGTGATTCTCCTGCTCAGCCTACTCTGTCACTGGGATTACAGGAATGTACCACAGTACCCACCTGAAATGGCTAGCTATAAACTCAGAATTCTGCTTAGTTTATATAAGGGATATATCCAAACTATAAGATGGTCTCACTCTTCTTATCCAGCTTTTGTATAAAGCCTACATGAAGATGAAGAGCTTTAGATAATAAACGTCCATCATATAGCAGAATAAATTACAGATGTGTGCTGTAATATACATTTTTAGCTAGTAAAAGTAGGAGAGAAATAAGAACTAAAGAATATTAAATTTAAAAAGCATTAGAAATATATAGACAGGGTGGGATCCTAAATGTGTCTTTAAAAACAATTTTAAAAGTGATTCTAGAAAAATGGTGAAAGACAGGGATTAAATATTAAAAACTTGGTATATTCATGAACAGTGCATCTTGACTTATGCTGTAATATATCCAGTTTAACTACTTAATGTACCAGATTATAGACAGTCTTCAAAATAAGGATGAACCTAAGACCATGTCTTCACTTCTTTTGTAACCTGGAAAGATATATTATGTATGCTCATTTTAAAGTGTTTTACTGGTCTCCCAACATTCTAGAGGGCATTCAAAATATATATAATTTTTTTAAAAAATTGAGAAAGTAACTCTTATTCCTAATGTAGGAACATATGATTTTGTAAACCAGATGATTACCCATTCTCTGAATTCAACAAAAATAATAGCAGAGCTAATACAACTGCTAGGTGAAAGATCCTAAAACATTATTTTAAACATTAAATCACATGACTATATGCTGAGTTCTGTATTTCTAATATAAATTAGAAGTTCAAAAGATTAACACTGTTATGACAGTACTTCTAATCCAATCTTTTTACTTTATTTGAACAACCTTCCTTTACATTACTGACCTGTAAGACAATAGACACTACCATGCCCAGTGCAGACAGCTGATACATAGTGATCTAAACACAAAATATACCCACTTGAAGGCCGGAACAGGAGAAAACAAGACTTAAAACATAAAATTCTCATATAAATTATCAATTACATTTACCCTTTTGTCTTCAATTTCCAACTCAAGACCTGTTTTTCTGAGATTTTGTTCAAACTCTTTTCTTCTTTCCTACAGCAAAACAAATAAATGAATGTTTTTGTATTTTTTGCTCAGTGCTATGCATACTCAAAATACAAAGGCTGTGCTCCAGACGATTCTGGCCCTCTCAGCTTTGTCTATAAATGTACTCTATGTAATACCCCCATCTTAATGTCATGTGTTGCTTTCTACCTATGCATAAACATAAAACATAAAATACAATACATGGAGGAATAATCTCTAAGAAATATGCAGGATCTCTATTTGAAGAGGCATATAAAACTACTGAATAACACAAAAGTTTAAAAAGCCCTCACAAACAGAGAGACATATCATACTCCTAGTTAGAAAGACTCAACATTACAAAGATCAGTATTCTTGAAATAAATTATAAATTTAATAAATTTATAAGACAAATATCATCATGACTTTTTAATCTTAAAGAATAGAATAGTTTCTTAGAAAAAAGTGCAGCCAAATTTCACTATAGGTCATTATTGTAAATAATAATTACTGTGTGGTTTAAAACCATGTATTGATGCTCCAAATTTTTTTGGCCTTAATTACGATTTAAGTGAGAAGAATTTCAAAGTGAAAAAAAATTGTTAAAAGCCTTACTAGGATATTCTAGGCCATTCATTGTCAAATAGGCATGTCTACCTTGAAGTTTCTGTAAACTTTTCATAGAATAACAAATAGCTTTAATATGTTGTTCTTCTCCACTTCCTGGGTGGTTGAACTAGGCCTGTGATAACACTGCAAATTCTCCTTCTTAGCTACATTTTCATCATTGCTCTTTTACAAAATAAGGCATACACAAACTTCCAGAAAACCAAAGATCGGATGGGGGACTCAACTATTGCTTTCAGTGTTGATAAAGTGAATAACTCTTCTATTAACTGCAGAAACACTTTGTAAATCACATGGTTATCCATTCTCTGAGTTCAATAAAGCTGATAATAGAGTTCATTAAATTGTTATCTGACAAATCATAAAACATTGTTTTAAACATCAAATCACTTTTGCAGAAGTTCAAAAAAGATTGACACTGTTATACTAATACTTTTAATACAATCTGTTTACTTATCTAACCAACCTTCCTTTATTGTAAAATATATAAAAATGAAGAATATAATCCAAGCTGAACCACCTCATCCTAAGATTAATTTTTATTCATGCATGAATATAAAAAACTAATTAATCAATGTATATATAACATGCTTACTTTTAAAATAATTACTTGTTAAATTTTGAAATATACTCATGGTTTTCAATTAAGCACTAATACAATTATAAAATAATTCAATACAAAAAGTTTAAGACTCAGAATATTATAAAGACAATAAAAACATTTCAATCAATATAAATATGGTTTTGTAGCAAAATAATGATTAACTGAATAATAAAAATACTCTCAAGAATAAAACATGCTAATACCACCCTCCTGATCCATGCAGGAGCCAAGGCCAAAATTAGACCCAGGACTGCCCTGCAGACAGCAGACAGACGCAGAAACCTAGGCCTAGCCCGCCTACATCTTGGGACACTGGAGCCATCACCACAGCCTACCCCACACAGTAGTCTCTACCTTGGGACAATACATAGGGTCTAAAGGCAGCTGCATCTCTGAACAGGCAAGACAACCTTTCAGCCCTATCTCTAAAAGTGATTGCAGCCATCTTGGGATACAGCCACTACTATCTTGAGTTACCTCTACTATTGCCACCATCATCTTTAGTTGCAGTAGCATTTATCTTGGGACATCAGCCAGGGACTAGAAGCCCAATACCAAGGTGAAGTACAGGTAATCTGCAGGGAAACTACAAGATCATAGGGTAGAAACTGTAATACATCAGATCTGCACTGCAAGAAGGAAGACACAAAGAAAACATGAAAAACAAGGGAGGAAAGTGCCCCAAACAAACCAAGATACTACATTAATAGAATTCATGGACAGAGCAATTGATGAAGTGTTAGAGAAGGAGTTCAGAATGTACATAATTAAGATGATGTATGAATTAAAGAATTACCTAAGTGAGCAAATACAGGCAAGAATCCATCATTCCAACAAAGAGACAGGAACAAATACAGGTAGCAAAAGATTACTTCAAAAAAGAGACAGAAATTCTGAAAACAAACAAATAAAAAATAATCAGAAGTCCTTGAAATGAAGGATACAATAAATCAAATAAAAAACTCAATAGAAAACATCACCAACAGACTAGATTACTTGGAAAACAGAACATCAGAAAATGAAGACAAAATATACAATCCATAAAATAAAGTTAATCACACAATGAAGATGGTAAGGCACCATGAACAGAACACCCAAGAATTATAGAACAGCATAAAAAAAACTAAGATATATTGGGATACAGGAAGGCACAGAGATTCAAACCAAAGGAATGCACTATCTATTCAATGAAATAATATCAGAAAAATTCCCAAATATGAAGAATGAATAGGAAAATCAAATACAAGTGGCTTAAAGGACAGCAAATGTACAAAATTACAACAGATCCCACCAAGCACATTACAATGAAAATGCCTAGCATACAGAATAAGGATAGAATTTTAAAGGCTACAAGAGAGAGGAATCAGATCACATATAGGGGGAGACCAATTCATATCAGCAGATTTTTCTACCCAGACCCTCAAAGCCAGGAGATCATATACCAAACTCTGAAAGAAAATGGATGCCAACCAAGAATCTTATATCCAGCACATTTAAACTTCAGATTTGATGATGAAATAAAACCTTTCATAATAAACAAAAGGTAAAAGAATTTACAACTAGAAAGCCTGCACTACAGAGTATTCTCAGCAAAATATTTGAGGAGGAAATAAAAACAACAATGAAAATCAGCAAAGGGAGGAAATACACTAAAGGAAAGGCTAATCAAAGGAGAAACCAAGTCAAGTTAAAAACCAAAAATAAACCAAAATGACCAGGAATACAAATAATATTTGAATAATAACCTTGAATATGAATGGCCTGAATTAATCAATTAAAAGACATAGATTGACAAATTGGATTTTTAAAAAATGACACAACAATATGCTGCCATCAAAAGACTCATTTCACATTCCTTGGACAGCTGGGAATGGAACCACCATTTGACCCAGCTATTCCCCTTCTCGGACTATACCTATAAGTCCTAAAAAGAGCATACTACAGGGACACAGCTACATCAATGTTTATAGCAGCATAATTCACAATAGCTAGATGTGGAACCAACCCAGATGCCTTTCAACAGATGAATGGATAAAAAAATGTGGCATTTATACACAATGGAATATTATTCAGCACTAAAAAAAAAATAACAAAATCATGGAATTTGCAGGGAAATGGATGGCACTAGAGCGATTATGCTAAGCGAAGTTAGCTAATCCCTAAAAAACAAATGACGGATGTCTTCTCTGATATAAGGGAGGTGACTCAAAACAGAGTAGGAAGGAAGAGCATGAGAAGAAGATTACCACAAAACAAGGAAAAGAGGTGGGAGGGAAAGGGAGGAAGAAGGGGAATTGCATGGAAGATGGAAGGAGACTCTCATGGGTTCACAAAATACATATACAATGGTGTGAGGGGGAAGGGAAGGAAAAAAAAGAGAGAGAGAAAGTGTCACAGTACAAAGGGTAGAGAATAGTGATTGGAGGGGAGGGGTGGGGAGGGGGGATAAGGAGGACAACAGAATAAACTGACACTAGGATTGCTGTATGTATACACATGGATGTATAACCAATGTGATCCTGCAATTTGTACATGTGGAAAAATGATAATTCATACCCTATTTGAATCAAATGTATGATATGTCAAGATCATTGTATTGTCTTGAACAACTAATAAAAAAAATGAGTAATGGACATAGGTAAAGCATCTTAAAAAAAAAGACTCATCTCACAGGAAAAGACATCCATAGACTGAAGGTGAAAGGGTGGAAAGAAACGTACCATTCACATGGACCACATAAACAAGCAGGGGTTTCCATCCTCATTATCAGATAAAGTGGGCTTCAAACCAAAACTAGTGAAAAAGAAGGACAGTTCAAGGTGTAGGCTCTCTCTTCACCTCACAGATTGTTTCTTTTGCTGAGAAGAAACTTTTTAGTTCGAGTCCATCCCATTTATTGATTCTTGATTTTAATTCTTGCGCCAAAGGATTCTTATTAAGGAAGTTGGGGCCTAATCCCACATGATGGAGATTAGGGCCTACTTTTTCTTCTATTAGACGCAGGGTCTCTGGTTGTATTCTTAAGTCTTTGATCCATTTTGAGTTGAGTTGTGTGCATGGTGAGAGATAGGGGTTTATTCTCATTTTGTTGCATATGGATTTCCAGTTTTCCCATCTCCATTTGTTGAAGAGGCTATCTTTTCTCCAATGCATGATCTTGGAACTTTTGTCTAATATAAGATAATTGTAGTTTTGTGGGTTAGTCTCTGCATCCCCTATTCTATACCATTGGTCTACCAGTCTGTTTTGGTGCCAATACCATGCTGTTTTTGTTACTATTGCTCTGTAGTATAGTTTAAGTTCTGGTATAGTGATGTCACCTGCTTCTCTCTTCCTGCTAAGGATTGCTTTAATTATTCTGGGTCTCTTATTTTTCTAGATGAATTTCATGATTGTCTTTTTTATTTCTATGAGAAATGTCATTGGACTTTTGATCAAAATTGCATTAAATCTGTATAGTGCTTTTGGAAGTATGGTCATTTTTTATAATATTAATTCTGCTTATTCAAGAGCAAAGTAGATCTTTCCATCTTCTAAGGTCTTCTTTGATTTCTTTCTTTAGGGTTCTATAATTTTCATTATATAGATCTTTCACCTCTTTTGTTGACTCTCAAGTATTTTTTTGAGGCTATTGAAAATGGGGTGGTTTTCCTCATTTCCCTTTCTGTGGATTTGTCACTGATATACAGAAATGCCTTTGATTTAGGAGTATTGATTTTATATCCTACTACTTTGATGAATTCATTTACTAATTCTAGTTTTCTGGTGGAACTTTTAGGGTCTTCTAGGTATAGAATCATATCATCAGCAAATAGTGCCAATTTGAGTTCTTCTTTTCCTATGCGTACCTCTTTAATTTCTTTTGTCTAATTGCTCTGGCCAGTGTTTCAAGAACTGTTAAATAGAGGTGGTGAAAGAGGGCATCCCTGTCTTGCTCCATATTTTAGAGGGAATGCCTTCAATTCTTCTCCATTTAGAATGATGTTGGCCTGGGGCTTAGCACAGATAGCCTTTATGATGTTAAGCAGTGTTCCTATTATCCTTAGTTTTTCTAGTGTTTTATTCCATTATGGTCAGATCGAATGTAGGGTAATATCTCTGTTTTTTTTTTGTTGTTGTTGTTGTTGTTTTTGGTATTTGCTAAGACTTGTTTTGTGGCATAACACAGTATGTTTTGGAGAAGGATTTATATGCTGCTGAAAAGAAAGTGTATTTGCTTGTTGATGGCTGGAATATTCTATACATGTCTGTTAAGGACAAATTATTGATGGTATTACTAAGTTCTATAGTTTCTTTGTTTAGTTTTTGTTTGAAAGACCTATCCAGTGGTGATAGAGGTGTATTAGTCACTCAGTATTATTGGTATATGATCTATTTGGTTCTTGTAGTTGAGAAGGGTTTGTTCGATGTACATAGATGCCCCATTGTTTGGGGCATAGATATTTATGATTGTTATGGCTTGCTTATGCATGAATCCCTTGATCAGTATGAAATGTCCTTTTTTATTTATATATAGCAGCAGAATGCATTACAATTCTTATTACACATATAGAGCACAATTTTTCATATTTCTGGTTGTATACACAGTATGTTCACACCAATTCGTGTCTTCATACCTGTACTTTGGATAACATTGATCATCACATTCCACCATCACTAATAACCTCATGCCCTCTCCCTTCCCCTCCAACCCCTCATGCACCACGATCAAGTGGGATTCATCCCAGGGATGCAAGGTTGGTTCAACACACAGAAATGAATAAATGTAATTTATCACATCAGTAGACTTAAAGATAAGAATCATATGATCATCTCAATAGACGCAGAAAAGCATTTGACAAAATATAATTAAAATCAGGGCAGAAATAAATGAAACTGAAACAAAGGAAACAATTCAAAAAATTAACAAAACAAAAAGCTGGTTCTTTAAAAAAATAAATAAAATTGACAAACCCTTAGCTACACTAACAAAAAGAATAGAGAAAACTCAAATTAACTAAATTTGTGATGAAAAAGAAAATATCATGACAGACACTATTGAAATAGAGAAGACAATTAGAAACTATTTTGAAAATTTATACTCCAGTAAAATAGAAAACCTCAAAAACACCAGAAAAATTCTAGAGGCATAGGATCAACCCAAACTAAGTTAGGAGGACATACACAATTTAAAGAGATGAATTTCAAGTAAGGAAATAGAAGACTCCATCTAAAGCCTACCAACCAAGAAAAGCTCAGGACCAGACAGATTCACAGCTGAGTTCTACAAAACCTACAAAGAAGAATTAAGACCAATACTCCTCAACTTATTCCATTATATAGAAAAGGAGGTAACCCTTTCAAACTCATTCTAGGAAGCTAGTATCATCCTGATACAAAACCAAGCAAAGAAACATCAAGGAAAGAAAATTTTAGACCAATATCCCTGATAAACATTGATGCAAAAATTCTCAATAAAATTCTGGTAAATCACATACAAAACCATATTAAAAAAATAGTGCACCATGATCAAGTTGGGTTCATTCCAAGGATGCAAGGTTGTTTCAACATATGGAAATCAGAATAATTCTTAGATGGCAGCGGGAAGGGAGTGAGCAGCGCCGTGACCTGCGCCGCTGCGCCAGCAGGGTGTAAGTTCAGAACGGCTGGATGCTGTCTTGTCAGGAATATTCAGGGAGTTTGAGCATCTGAGGGGCACGGATGTAGCTCAGTCACAAGAAAACCTGAGCCACCTCGTGCGCTGAGCTCTCCGTGGGTGTGAATATCAGAGCCAAGGGAAACTGAAAAGGCACCTGACCTCCAACTCCCCCTCCCTCTGGGGGCGTGGCTATCAGAGGGAATCAGACTGGATAGGCTGCCAGTTTTCAATGCCCGTGCTCCACAGCCATGATGACTGAGTGAATAACAAACAAAGAGAGCACCCAGTCGTTCAACAGAGCAGGGCATCCAGAGTCCTGCATGCCCAGTGTGAACCTAGAACTGTGGAGAAGAGCCCCAGTAAGTGGGGCCTGGCGGGCAGGAGAAGTGAGGGGGCAAGAGACCAGGAGCAACCATAAGTGACCAAGCTGGGGAGGGAGAGCCACCTCACACAGACTGTTTCCTACATCCTGAGGGCAGAGGCTTAGCCCAGAAAGCACAGCTCCACCTACTGGAAGAGAAGAAAATAGAACTCTAAGAGTGCTTTTTTGTTGTTGTTTCTTTCTTTTATACACACACACACACACACACACACATATATTTATTTTTTTATTATTTTTCTTTCTTTTCTTTCTTTCTTTTTCTTTCTTTTTTCCCTTTCCTTTCCTAATCCTTTCCTCCCAACCATTACTACTTCTACTACGTGTAATTTACTAAATGCAAATAGCTGAATGTTTCGAGGCTCTCTATAGTGCTCCTAAGTACTTAGATACCCCCAAATACTCCTGTTTATTCTCCTGTTAATATCCCCCTTCATTAGAGCTATCCTCCAAAATAGCTAAGATATACTAACCCCCATATCATCACATCTTTCTACCTAAACATAACGTCCTAAGACTAATCCTAAGTTCTCTAGATGCCATCAGAATCTGTATGCCTTTTATGAAACTAATGAATTTACTTTAAATTACAATTAAACCCAACATCTCTAGACATTGTCTCCTATCATAAAGGAGAGATCTCGGAGCTATACAAAAGCAAAACAAATTTATAGGAGAAAATAATAACACAGCAGTCACACAGAGCTGGAAAGAAACGTGAGCATTATGAAAAAAAACAAGGAAGAAAAGGAACACAAACAATGCAGGACAGCTCAACATTACAGGAGATGTAGACACAGCTGAGAGACGGTCAGATAAAGATTTCAAGACATACTTGCTTCAGTTGGTATGGAGTCTTAAAGAAGAACTTAAGACAGCAAATGCAAACAATGAAAGATAACTTCAACAATGAATTACATAAACAAATCCAAGAAGCAAAAGAACAACTCTACAGGGAGATAGAGGTTATACAAAAAAATCAAACAGAAATCCTGGAAATGAATGAAATTATAAACCAAATCAAAAACTCAAATGAGAGTATCATCAGTAGAGTAGACCAAGTAGAAGTCAGAACATCAGACAATGAAGACAAAATATATCATCTCGAAAAGAGTCTAGTTAACTCAGAAAGGCTGGTAAGAAGCCACGAGCAAAACATCCAAGAGATACAGGATATCATAAAAAAACCAAACTTAAGAGTCACTGGGATTGAGGAAGGTATAGAGGTCCAAACCAAAGGAATGAGCAATCTGTTAAATGAAATAATTTTAGAAAACTTTCCAGACATGAAGAATGATACAGAAATCCAAATCCTAGAGGCCTACAGGACGCCGAATGTCCAAACCCACAGGAGACCCACACCAAGACACATTATAATGAAGATATCCGACATTCAGAACAAGGAGAGAATATTAAAAGCTACAAGAGAAAGGAGGTAGATTACATTCAGGGGTAAACCAATTAGGTTAACGGCTTATTTTTCATCAAAGACGCTGAAAGCAAGAAGATACTGGAACAATGTATTTCAAACGCTGAAAGATAATGGGTGCCAACCAAGAATATTGTATCCAGCAAAATTAAGCTTCAGGTTTGACAATGAAATAAAAACCTCCCACAATACACAAAAGTTAAAAGAATTCGTAGCCAGAAAACCAGCACTGCAAAGCATTTTGGGCAAAACACTACACGAAGAGGAAATGAAAAACAACAATGAAAATCAACAGTGGGAAGTAGCTCAGTAAAGGAAAAAACTAATCAAAGAGGAAAAACAAATCAAGTTAAATAACAAAAATAAACAACCATGACTGGAAGTACAACCATATATCAATAGTAATCCTAAATATTAATGGCTTAAACTCACCAATTAAGCGACATAGGCTGGTAACCTGGATTAAAAAAAAAACAGACCCAACAATATGCTGCCTACAGGAGACTCATCTGATAGGAAAAGACATACACAGGCTGAAGGTGAAAGGTTGGAAAAAGCATACCACTCACATGGACCTCAGAAGCAAGCAGGGGTGGCCATAATCATATCAAATAAAATTGACTTCAAGCCAAAGTTAATCAAAAGGGATAAAGAAGGACACTATATACTGTTAATGGGAACCATTCACCAACAAGACATAACAATCATCAATATATATGCCCCAAACAATGGTGTTGCCATGTTCATAAAACAAACTTTCCTCAAGTTCAAGAGACAAATAGACCACAACACAATAATTATGGGTGACTTTAACACACTTCTCTCATGACTGGACAGATCTTCCAAACACAAGTTGAATAAAGAAACTATAGAATTCAATAACACAATTAATAACCTAGACTTATCTGACATACATAGAATATATAAACCATCATCAAGTGGATATACTTTTTTCTCAGCAGCACATGGATCCTTCTCAAAAATAGACCATATATTATGCCATAGGGCAACTCTTAGCAAATATAAAGGAGTAGACATAATACCATGCATTTTATCTGATCATAATGGAATGAAACTGGAAATCAAAGATAAAAGAAGGAAGAAAACCTCCTACACCACTTGGAAAATGAACAATATGCTACTGAATGAACAATGGGTTGCAGAAGACATGAAGGAGGAAATTTAAAAATTTTTACAGGTAAATGAAAACATAGACACAATATATCGAAATCTATGGGACACTATGAAAGCAGTACAAAGAAGAAAATTCATTGCTTGGAGTTCATTCCTCAAAAAAAAAAGAAAAAAAAAACCAAGAAATAAATTATCTCACACTTCACCTCAAAGCCCTAGAAAAAGAAGAGCAAAACAATAGCAAATGCAGTAGAAGGCAAGAAATAATCACAATCAGAGCTGAAATCAATGAAATTGAAATAAAAGAAAAAATTTAAAAAATTGACAAAACTAAAAGTTGGTTCTTTGAAAAAATAAATAAGATCGACAGACCCTTAGCCATGCTAATGAAGAGAAGAAGAGAGAGAACTCAAATTACTAGCATATGGGATGAAAAAGGCAATATCACAACAGACACTACAGAAATATAGAAGATAATTAGAAATTATTTTGAAACCTTATACTCCAATAAAATTGAAGATAATGAAGGCATTGATAAATTTCTTAAAGTCATATGATCTTCTCAGATTGAGTCAGGAGGATATACACAACTTAAACAGACCAATATCAAGTGAGGAAATAGAAAAAGCCATCAAAAGACTACCAACCAAGAAAAGCCCAGGACCGGATGGATATACAGCAGAGTTTTACAAAACCTTTAAAGAAGAACTAATACCAATACTCTGCAAGCTATTTCTCATTCTATGAGGCCCACATCACCCTGATTCCAAAACCAGACAAAGACACTTCAAAGAAAGAAAACTACAGACCAATATCTCTAATGAACATAGATGCAAAAATCCTCAATAAAATTCTGGGAAATCGGATACAAAAACATATCAAAAAGATCGTGCATCATGATCAAGTAGGATTCATCCCTGGGATGGAAGGCTGGTTCAATATACGGAAATCAATAAATGTAATTCACCACATCAATAGACTTAAAGATAAGAACCATATGATCATCTCGATAGATGCGGAAAAAGCATTCGACAAAGTACAGCATTCCTCCATGTTCAAAACACTAGAAAAACTAGGGATAACAGGAACTTACCTCAACATTGTAAAAGCTATTTATGCTAAGCCTCAGGCCAGCATTATTCTAAAAGAAGAAAAATTGAAGGCATTCCGTCTAAACTCTGGAACAAGACAGGGATGCCCTCTCTCACCACTTCTATTCAACATAGTTCTCAAAACACTGGCCAGAGCGATTAGACAGACGAAAGAAATTAAAGGCATAAATATAGGAAAAGAAGAACTTAAATTAGCACTATTTGCGGTTGACATGATCCTATACCTAGCAGACCCAAAAGGTTCTACCAAGAAACTTCTAGAACTAGTAAATGAATTCAGCAAAGTGGCAGGATATAAAATTAACATGCATAAATCAAAGGCATTCCTGTATATCAGTGACAAATCCTCTGAAATGGAAATGAGGACAACTACCCCATTCACAATATCCTCAAAAAAAAAAAAAATACGTGGGAATCACCTAACAAAATAGGTGAAAGAGCTATACAATGAAAACTACAGAACCCTAAAGAGAGAAATAGAAGAAGACCTTAGAAGACGGAAAGATAGACCTTGCTCATGGAAAGGCAGAATTAATATCATTAAAATGGCTATATTACCAAAAGCACTTTACAGGTTCAATGCAATTCCGATCAAAATCCCAATGGCATTCCTTGCAGAAATAGAAAAAGCAATCATGAAATTCATCTGGAAAAATAAAAGACCCAGAATAGCTAAAGCAATTCTAAGCAGGAAGAGTGAAACAGGTGGTATAATGATACCAGATTTTAAACTATACTACAGAGCAATAGTAACAAAAACAGCATGATACTGGCACCAAAACAGGCTGGTAGACCAATGGTACTGAATACAGGAATCAAACCAGAGACTCTGCGTCTAATAGAAAGAAGAGAAAGTTGGCCCTAATCTCCATCACGTGGGTTTGGGTCCCCAAATTCCTTAATAAGACACCTATAGCACAAGAGTTAAAATCAAGAATCAACAAGTGGGACGTATTCAAACTAAAAAGTTTTTTCTCATCAAGAGAAACAATATGTGAGGTAAACATGGAGCCTACATCCTAGGAACAAGTTTTTACACCTCACACTTCAGATAGAGCTGTAATCTCTAGAGTATACAAAGAACTCAAAAAGTTAAACAACAAAAAAATAAATAACCCAATCAATAATGGGCCAAGGACCTGAACAGACACTTCTCAGAGGAGAATATACAATCAATCAACAAATACAAGAAAAAATGCTCACCATCTCTAGCAATCAGAGAAATGCAAATTAAAACTACTCTAAGATACCATCTCACTCCAGTAAGAATGGCAGCCATTACGAAGTCAAACAATAACAAGTGCTGGCAAGGATGCAGGGAAAAAGGTACACTCGTACATTGCTTGTGGGAATGCAAATTGGTGCAGCCAATTTGGAAAGCAGTATGGAGATTATTTGGAAAGCTGGGAATGGAACCACCATTTGACCCAGCTATCCCCCTTCTTGGACTATATCCAAAAGACCTAAAAAGAGCATACTACAGGTACACAGCTACATCAACGTTTATAGCAGCACAATTCACAACAGCTAGACTGTGGAACCAACCTAGTTGCCCTTCAATAGATGAATGGATAAAAAAAAATGTGGCATTTGTACACAATGGAATATTACACAGCACTACAAAATAACAAGATCATGGCATTTGCAGGGAAATGGATGGCATTAGAGCAGATAATGCTAAGTGAAGTTAGCCAATCCCTAAAAAACAAATGCCGAATGTCTTCTCTGATATAAGGGGGGTGACTCAAAATAGGGTAGGGAGGAAGAGCATGAGAAGAGGTTACTACTAAATAGGGAAGAAAGGTGGGAGGCAATGGGAGGGAGAAGGTGAATTGCACGGAAGATGGAAGGAGAACCTCATTGTTATACAAAATACATATATGATGATGTGAGGGGGAAAGAAAAAAAAGAGAGAGAGAAATGTGTCACATTAGATTGGGTAGAGAGATTTGATGAGAGGGGAGGGGAGGGGAGGGGAAGGGAGGATAGGAAGAGGAGCAGAATAAAATAGACACTAGTACTGCTGTATGTATATACGTGGCCGTGTAACCTATGTGATTCTGTAACCTGTACACTTGGAAAAATGAGAAATTATACCCCATTTGATTCAAATGTATGATATGTTAAGATCATTGTATTGTCATGACCAACTAATAAAAAATATGGAAATCAATAAATATAATTCATCACATCAACAGACTTAAAGATAAAAATCAAATGATTATATTGATTCAGAGAAAGCATTTGACAAAATATAGCACCCTTTCATGTTCAAAATCCTAGAAAAACTAGGGGTAGTAGGAACATACCTCAACATTGTAAAAGCTATCTATGCTAAACCCAAGGCCAATATCATTCTAAATGGAGAAAATAAGAAGCATTCCCTCTAAAAACAGGAACAATACAGGAATGCCTTCTTTTACCACTTCTATTCAACATAGTCCTTGAAACTCTAGCTAGAGCAATTAGATAGACAAAAGAAATTAAAAGGAATGAATAGGAAAAGAAGAACTCAAAACTATCATTATTTGCTGACAACATGATGCTGTATTTTGGGGATCCAAAACCCTCCACCAGAACTCCTAGAATTAGTAAATGAATTCAGCAAAGTAGCAGAATATAAAATTAATATCTATAAATCAATGCATTTCTATATATCAGTGATAAATCCTCTGAAAGAGAAATTAGGAAAACCACCTCATTCACAATAGCCTCAAAAAAAAATACTCTGGAATCAACAAAAGAGGTAAAAGACCTCTACAATGAAAACTATGTAACACTAAGAAATAAATTGAAGAAAACCTTAGAAGATGGAAAGATCTCTCATGCTCTTGAATAGGCAAAATTAATATTGTCAAAATGGCCATACTACCCAAAGCACTATATAGATTCAATGTAATTCCAACTAAAATCCCAATATCATTTCTTATAGAAATAGAAAAGGCAACCATGAAATTCATTTGAAAAAATAAGAGATCCACAATAAGCAAAGCAATCCTTAGCAAGAAGAATGAAGCAGGAGGCATTACAATACCATCCCTTAAACTATACTTCAAAGCTATAGTAACAAAAATGACCTGGTATTGGCACTAAAGTAGACATGTAGATCAATGGTACAGAAGAGAAGACACAGAGACAAACCCACATATAGTTATCTCATATAGACAAAGGTGCCAAAAACATTCATTGGAGAAAAGATAGGCTCTTCAACAAATGGTGCTGGGAAAACTGGAAATCCATATGCAACAAAATGAAGCTAAAGCTCTATCTTTCACCATACACAAAACTCAACTGAACGTGGATCAAGTACCTAGGAATTAGACCAGAGACCCTATGCCTAATAGAAGAAGAAGAAGGTCGAAATCTTCATCATGTTGGATTAGACCCCGACTTCCTTAATAAGACTCCTACAGCACAAGAAATAAAATCAAGAATCAATAAATGGTACGGATTCAAACTAAAATGAGGTAAAGAGAGAGCCTACATTTTGGGAGCAAATTTTTGCCACATGCACATGAGATAGAACACTAATTTCCAGCATACATAAAGAACTCAAAAAACTTAACACCAAAAAAACAAACAACCCAATCAATAAATGGGCTAAGGAGCTGGAAACTGCTCAGAAGAATACATTTGATCAACAAATATATGAAAAAATGTTAAACATCTTTAGTAATTAGAGAAATGTAAATCAAAACTACTCTAAGATTTCATCCCACGTCAGTCAGGATGGTGGTTATCAAGAATACAAACAACAATAAGTGTTGGTGAGAATGTGGGGGAAAAGGCACACTCACACATGGCTGGTGGGACTGCAAACTGGTGCAACCAATCTTGGAAAGCAGTATGAAAACTCCTTAAAAAACTTGGAATGGAACCACTATTTGACCCAGCTATCCTACTCCTTGTTCTATACCCAAAGGACTAAAAATCAGCATACTATAGTAATGCAGACACATCAATGTTTATAGCAACTCAGTTCACAATAGCTAAACTGTGGAAGCAATCTAGATGTCTTTCAATAGACGACTGGATAAAAAAAAAAAAAACCTGTAGTATATATATACAATGGAATATTACTCAGCATTAAAAGAGAATAAAATTATGGCATTTGCATGTAAATGAATGGAGTTGGAGAATATCATGCTAAGTGAAGTAAGCCAATACCAAAAAAACAGGGGTTGAATGTTTTCTCTGATAAGTGGATGCTGATCCATATGGGAGGGGGGCATGGGAAAAATGGAGGAACTTTGACTGGGCAAAGGTGGAGGAGGGATGGAAAGGGGCTATGGGAGCAAGAATGATGGTGGAATGAGATTTGGACATTAAAACCCTAGGTACATGTAAGACTGTGCAATGTAATATGGTGCAATGCTACATCACGTACAATCAGAGAAATGAAAAGTTGTGATGCAAGTTTTACAACGAATCAAAATGCATTCTGCTGTCATATATGGCTAATTAAAATAAATAAATTTATTTAAAAAAATAATAAAACATGCATATTAGGGTAAAATTATGTGGGGAAGTAGAATGAACATTTTAGGTGTTTCTTCATATTTTTTTAAAAAATGAATGATGGTTGATATCCAATTTTCACAGAATTTTCTTTCTATAGAAACACAGGAAAAGTAATTGAACTGGTGCATTTACAGTATATTTTAAGTTATATCCTTTCCAAAAATTGAAGGATATGATGAATAATTATAGATGGGGAGGACTTTTGGATGGGTCTGTCTTTAGGGGAAGTATAGGAATTGAACTGTTGAGTTTCAGATGTCTATGGCATTTATAAAAATGCAGAATAGTCATTGAGTTGCGCATTATTGGGAGAAAACTCTGAACAGGAAAAGGAAACTCTGTATTTGGCACAACAGTTTTACAACTAGCAAACAGAATCATATCATCAGAGAAATCAATGAAGTTTAAAAAGATAAGGATTAAGAACTATGTCTCTTGTGGCACCACAAGAGTAAGGGTTCCAGCAGAGATTGAGAAGGAACAACTAGTGAAAGAAGAAAAATTAAGAAAATGTATTCTTGGAAGCTAAGTGAAGAAAATACATAAGAAAGGGTATTATCAACTATGCCAAACTGTAATATGTCCAGTATGATGGGGGCTGAGACTTGAACTCTATATGTGGAGATGCACAGAGTGATTGGGATGAGGGCCTGAAAGGAAGAGGTTTAAGGAGTTGGGTAAAAAAGAGTTTGAGAACTGTAGAGTAGTTGGTAAGGAAACTTGCATCAAGAAAGTTTTTGTCCTGGTTTTGCTTATTTTCTCAAAGTAGAAAAATTAACTGCTTATTTTTTAAGGAAATAATTCAGTAAAGAACAATACAAAATATGATTTTGTAGAGAAAGGAAAGAATTGCAGGAACAATATTCTTAAGTAGATGTAAAGAAAAGAGTTCATATAATAGACATGAAAGTGCTATCCTGCCTGCAGCGTTGGAAAGGTCATCCTTGGAGTGTGGGGACTTGGTTTTCTGGAGGTTTCTCCTCAATACCAGAACTGATAAGAGTGGCTCAATATGCTGAAACTATTTGTACACGCAGAGTAGTTTATGCTAAACACCTAATTTTACTGGGAGTAAGGGATTTGGACATGCCCTAGGCAGAATGTGAGGAGGTTACCAGCCCACTATTAAAGCCTAAGTGCATTGAGTCTCTAATGATTTTGCCTAGTACACAATGCTTTACATTTGTGGTCATATATTGTTTCTGGAGAAGGTTAAGTATGCCCCAGGGACTCTTGTAAGCTTGTTCCTGCTTTCTCCTGGACTTTATTCTATGAGCCTTTTCTCCTTGCTGTTTTTGCTCTACATCATTTCACTGTAATGAAACAGCCATGAACATGACTGTATGCTACGTCCTGTGAGTCTTTCTAATGATCAAAAAACCTGGGGGGGTACCGTGGGGGTTCAGTGTTAGAGCATGTGCTTAGCACACGTGAAGCACTGGGTTCGATCCTCACAGCACATAAAAATAAATAAATAAAATAAAGGTATTGTGTCCATCGACAACTAAAAAAAATTAAAAAAAAAACTAAGGGTGGTCATGGTGACTTCTGAAGAGTCAGTAAGAAGAAATAAGCTACAGGGCACATGTGGAGATGCTGGCCTTAGATAGAAGGATGAGTAGTTATTCTACAGTAACAGGAAGGCAGGCAGACTATACAGGTGAAAATGCTAGTGGCTAGAGAGATGTGATGATAGAAACTTATAGAATTTCTCTTCTTGCAGCAGTTTTCTCAGTAAAGTATAAAAGTGTGGTCTCCTTAGTTTGAAATGTGGAAGGAGGTAGTAGAGGTGTAAGAAAAAATAATAAGTTCTCAAGCAGGAGAGTGGAGGACAATAGAATAAGGAAGTCAGATATTATTGCCATATAGCACTAAGGACTTACTTATGGTCCATGGGCACCTTATAAGGTGAAGTCTAAGAAGTATGGTTTTCTTTTTGCATGGGAGTAGGCATTTAGAAAGTAAAAAAGTTGCGTTTAATTAAGGTTGTTTTCTCAAGTAAGTATACTTGAAAGAGGGGCAAGGAACTTAATGTCATATATAAGAGTGGTTACAACTGTTGACCATCAGAATTAAGCTAGAAAAACACCAGAAAGAGGGGGATAAATAGCAATAAAAAAAGGTGGTAAGATAATTATATTTCATCTAGTCCTGGGATTGAAAGAGAAGGGTATAGGTTAGAAAATTTGAGGAGCTGGTTAAAACATTTGACCTGTGAAATGAAATCATAAAGAGTTACAGTTATCAGGGAAGTTACAAGTTTCAGGGAAGTGAATAAGAGTTAGAATAATGCCTAAGATGATTGAAGAAGGGAGTTCAAAAAACAGAAGGTCCAAAGGGACAAAATAATCCTCTATGCATGCCCTGACATCAAAAGTGATTTAAGAAAGAGTACTGAATACTGAAAGTGAGCAGGAAATATTGAAAGTGAGCAGGAGCTAAAAACGTAGAAAAATAAAAAGGGAAGAACCAGAGTCCAAGAAATGACAAGTGACAAGTGCAGAGCACTAGTCAATTTGATGAAATTCAAAACTCAGGAATTTGAGGAACAAGGGAGGGAGAATACAGTGTAATCAACAAGACAAATGGGTGAGTAACATTTACCCCATCTCCAGGGAAAGTAAGGAAAAATGCCTCCACTTGAGATGACTACCCCAATGAACAGCCAGGAATGAAGGGAACATTAAGAGAAGAGATAAAAAGATAACAGTGTATGAATTTCAGAGACCTGCCGCACCAGATAAGGAAAGAGTAAAAGAAAGAGACAGGACTAGACAGTCATATATTCTTGCGGATATGTATAACAGCTTTAGTTGCATGACATTTACTTTGTAAGTATGTAAATAAATGTGAGTGTATATATGTACATCCATATATATGTTTATCATTGCACTTTAACTTAGTACTTCATTTGAGTATTTAATATTAATTGCACTCCAATTATCATTCCAGATATCTGGGTATACAGCAATGAATAAGACAGAGTACTTGGCCTTATAAACATAATTTATGGGTAGTAGATGCAATAAACAAGTTAAAAAAATGAGTAAATAAATTGAGAACATGATAAGTGTTACAATGAAAATAATAGGGTAGGGAATAGATCACAACATGAAGGTTATTTCAAATCAGATGGATTAGTCAAACATTTTCAAAATGAGAACTTCATACAAAAAGGAAATAATATTCACAAACAATCTCATATTTTAAGACATTAAATGTCTAAAGTGAGCTAGGTAAAACATATATCAATCATTTGAAAGAAGAAAAAGAAGTTGGTCTCCAAACTACCCCCCCCCAAATAAAATTGACTTAAATATCCATTTGTAGGCTGCTTATTTTGCAGTCTGCTCACTAAGTTTCAGCCTTCAAGAAAACTTCAGAGCACTTTCACATTTACAACATAATTCAATGTGGTCATCTACATCACAATACAGAATGGGCATCTCTTTTATTCTTGTTTCTCTAGATAAGCACTTACCGCCTTTATCTCTGCATCTTTCTTTATGTCATCAACATAGGAAAGCACAAAATCAATTTGCCTGACTCCATCACGGAAGAAGACAGAATCTTTGCTTTGTGCCCTTTTTTGAAACTGCAGGAGACATCAATGAGATATTTAAAAATATTGTTTATTTTCAAATAGCAAACGTAAGAGGATATTATCTAAAAGTTGATTACCATCTTATATTTGATCTTAAAATAATAAGTCAGGCAAATAACCATGAGTTTTCATCAGAAGAGAATGCTTACTTTATAAAGTGAAATTTCATAAGGGGGGTTAAATAAAAACAACTCAGGAGGAAGGTAAGAATATTAACTACATGCACACACAACAATGCTGCAACTATACCAAATTATAAAATGAACATATGTATATATTAATCCCAAAATGCACAGAGTCTTATTATACTTATTAAACATACCAATTAGTTCATTAAATAACGATGATTACACACTTCTTCCAGGATGTGATTAATTTCAGACCAATTAATGGTATCTCACTATAAGAAAATAAATTTCTGATTGATAGTTCCAGATATTTTCATATAATTATCAGTTTTTAATTCAACTTTTGAAGTGTTAAGAATAAAATCAAGGCACAGTTAAAAATTAGAAAGCGGGTAGCCTGCTAGTTGGTCTCACTGTAAATAAGTTCTCATGCAAATCTCTCTTCCATCATTGATCTTGGGTGAGTTACAATCAATCTTTTGTTTAAATTTATGGAATTATCTCACTATTATAATCAAATTTACAAGTTTAGGTTTCATATGTTGTATAGTTCATTTATTCCTTCCCTTTCAAAACAGCAAAAAAAGTACTACAGAGCTTAGAAAAAAGAGATTTCATGTTTGATTTATTTAGTCTTCTTTACAGTCTACATGCAATATGTAATACTTGATACTTCTAGTAGTTCGCATGTAAAATTTAGAATCATGCAAATAAATTATGCAGTGGATGTCCATGCGATCATTTTCTACGTGATTAAGCTAACTTGCAAATGGAGAACTAGATGTCTGTATTTTCATAACTGGTGGTTTTATTAGTTTTTGATTTTCTTTTATGGTACCAAAGAATTAAAATGTAGAAACTCCAAAGTTATGTCTGAGTTTTTGGCACACCATATGAAGAACTGAATAATCATTTACTCTTTCCTATAAGAAAGTAAAATAACCTGAGAAAACTCACATTGCTATATGTTATATGGTATACTATGATTATAAATCAGTCAAAAGGAAAAGAACTGAAAACAAAACAAAAAAGCATTGGCACTCTTATAAATCATCATAATATAAGCCCATCTTATGTAATTCCCCCAAATTTATGGAAGCTAAGTGGGATGAAAAAACTAAGCAAACTAAGTATAGTCTAAGTACAAATTTAGAGATAGAGAAGAAAAAAAAAAAACACTCCTCTTGCTCTGATTCTGTTACAGCCACATATATGGTAGGTTTGTTAAATGACTACTATTTTTACAAATGATCATTTTGTTTATAGAAGCTAAATGTAAGTCCACAAAGAACAGTTCTAGAACAACCCAAACTTCTCTCATATGTAACACTGATTATAAATTGTAACATATTTGTAAAATACAGAAAAAAAATCACTGGTGTTTTTGCAATCACCATTAGGCACATGTTTTAATATTGTTAACAAAAACTGACTAAAATTAACTGGGGCAAAAATGTATAATTCTGTTACATATAATAGAATACTATTAAAACACATCTTGTCTTTGTTTTGTTCAAAACATGACACAAAGACCATATTTTATAATATATGCATACATTAGTGTTTATATTTGATTCTGAGAAATGTCTATAATTAAGCAAACGTCCGGAGTGACTTCTCTTTGAATAATGGGTTTATTCTGAGGTTCATGACCTGTATTCCTGACAGGAGTTCATATACCTCTGAACTACATAAACTCTCTGTGCCTTAATATGTGTATGTGTATGTGTGTGTGTGTTCATATACATTTTTAGGAAGAGGGTACATAGATCTCATTATATCAATGATTAAGAATCACCATTCTTAAATGTCAATTGTCAGGGAAGTAGGAATTGGCAATAAAATCCCCCCCATATTAATAGTATTCATTGGAAGAAAATTGAGCCATCCAGAGCATAAGCAACATCATTCAACACTGTTTTACCATAAGACGCCGCTTCAGGAACAAATTGAATCGCTTTGCAGGCTGTGAAGCAATCAACAGGGAGTTAGCAACCTTACTCAGGATTAAAAAGTTTAAAAAACAGAAAATCACTATTAAACAAACCTTTAGTGTGATTGCTCTGTGTTGTGTGGGTATGTGTGTGTTTGTGTGAGAGAGAGAAAGAGAAGGGGGGGGGAGATATTAAAGCTGAAGGGTAAAAAGGTTAACAAGAAAGAAAAAATGGGAAAGAATAATAAAAAATTACTTCAAAGTAAATTTCCCTAAATTGTTTGTAAAGAAAATGTAGATGAAAGATGTTTGTGAAATTGAATTAAGGAAAAAAAGAGAGGTATAATGAACTGAAACATGGCAATAATTGAAATATAAAGCAAATATATATATTCTGTAAATATGCCTCTATACATCAGACAAAGAAAGCAAAATTACTAACATTAAATATTCTAGGATGATATATAATGTGGAAAGTTTACCCAGGGTTTATTTCTTAAATTTCCTATAACTTCCTAAAACACCGAAGAAAAGAAAAAGTCATTCAATTATTGAAATGCTGAATTGTATCCTAGTTTCTGTTATCATGGATAAAATACCAATATGTAAAATACCAATGAAATGTCTTTAAAATATCTGTAATAAGCAATGATATCTGAAAGAAAACAAAATCAATAGCACAAAAAGGCCAGTATTGTGCATACCTTACAGTGTCATGAAAGAATAATAATCCAACAAAATTACCAGTGAAGGGGTTCAGTTCTTAATAAAAAGTTTTGTTTCAACTATTCTCTTTCTGGAATAGACTGAGGGGACCTAGGCAACCGGTGACCATTGCGGGTGAAAATTCCTGTTCTATAAAGTAATGAGCAGTTTTGTGTGTAAAAAGACAAGAAAAACAAATCAAGAGATAAGAGAAAAGCCTAAGTGCCAGACAGGAAAGTGGAAAACATAGACAAACAGAATTATAGAGCCAAATAAATTAAAATGACCTTTCAATGTTGAAAAAATTAGTATCTCACTCACATAGAGAGAAATGAAAATTTAAACTAAAGCAAGGATACTGAACAATTTGAAATAGCTCTCAAAAGGCTCTCAAATGGACAAAGATCTAAAGGTATAACAGCCCAGTTGAAGAGGCTGTAGGGAGACAGGCACTCTCATTAGAATAGATGGGGTGGAATTTCGCAACATATGGCAGGATCGCATGTGTCTTCATTTTCTATTAAAGAAATCCGATGTACAAAGATATACTGGCCAAAGTAGCTTAAAATTAACCCCCATGGGTATTCATTGTAGCCTATTGGACAGCCTTTTAAGAATTGAACCAAATAAAAATAGTTAAAACAGAAGGACTGAGAGGCCAAAGAAGGAAGAAACTTCTTTTTTTCTGAAAACGCTTTATTTCTCATTTTCAACTGAGATGGATTTAACTTCAAGTCAATAAAGTCTAAGCCTCAGGGCACTTTACTTGCACCTGCCACTTCAGAGGATTTAGGAAAGACCCTAGCAATATGTTCTCATAGTTAAATAATTTTTCAATTGATTTTCCTTAAGGAAAAACACCTAAATTTTATAAGCTTTAGGCATCATTCTTATTTGATCTGTGGTTTTCAACTTTGGAATCATGTAAATGATTCCAAAACCAAAAATAAATAGTAAACCAACAAAATTTCAATTATTTTAATTTGATCATCTCCACAATCCTCATTCAGAATACTAAAGCTTAGGACCCTGATAAAAAACAAACCATCATCTATGTTGAAACTCTTATTTTCCCACCTTCCAAAATGGCATTTTTTATTTGCAGAGTGAAAAATTTGGAGTCTCTCTACTGACTTCTTAATTGGTATTTAAATTTAATTTTAAATTAGTTGTATTTCTTCATGATTATTTTTAGGCATCTCTTCATAAATAAGAAGGGTTATGTAACAGAAAAAAATTCCAAACTAGGTATCAGAAACTTAGCTCTAGTCAAGCACGTTGGCACATGCCTGTAATTCCAGAGGCTGAGAAGGCTGAGGCAGAAGGATCTTGAGTTCAAAGCCATCTCAGCAACTGAGCCAGGTCCTAAAACACTTAGCAAGTTAAATAAAAAGGCTGGGGATGTGGCTCAGTGGTTAAGTGCACCTGGGTTCAATCTCTGGTACCAAAAAAAAAAAAAAGAAAGAAAATTAAGAAAGAGACAAAAAAAATACCATAATCTTAGCTCTAGTCTAGGATCCATCCTTTAACCACCCATACTGATGATGTGGATCAAGTCATAAACTCACTGGACTTTTCATTTTCTCTTTTGCAAACTAGAAGTTATTAAAATGCAAGCAAAATGCTATGCTTAATATGTCATTCTCATTAGTGTGACTGATGTTATTTTCCCTACATAAGGTATTTTTACAAAAGTAATGAACTATCAAATACCATGTGTTAGGGTCTTCAAAAAGACTACATTGGGAAAGATAGCATCACCTTGCAGTATGCAAAAAGGTATCCCATGTGTGCCATTGTTAGTACCAATTGCTTACCATTCTTTCTTCATTGATGAGAAAACAGGTTTCTGCGCTGCTCAGGCTCTGTTAATAGCGTGAGGGGGGGAGATATAATGCTGTCAATAATAGTGTCCATCAAGCCAAGTGGAACTTTTAAATTTCCATAACAAAAAAATTAAGGTTTCCTATGCACAGATACAAAAATGGGAACTCAAGTGAATTATGAAACTCCTGAAAGTGGGCCTCAAATTTTGTATATACATATATATCCATGTACATGTATGGATCTAGATATCTATGTATGTGCCTGTATGTATACAAGTCTCTGTATATAAAGAGAAGGAATGGATCTTTTAGAAAGAATGATAATTTGGGAAGTACTTTTATTAAATAATATGTGACCTAAGAAATGCTTAAGAATGTAATAATTTTACAGGGAAAGAACCAGAAGCTCTATTCTTCGAATGCACTGAATTTTGAACAGGATCAACCAGAACAGCAAAATTAATTGGTATTTTCTGCCTTACAACATTGGTTTTATAAAAGTTATCATCAGGATTCTTAAGAATTTATAGTTATATAAAACACTCATAGGGCAATCTGGGAGGAATTAAGTGGCAAACCATGCCAGGAAGAAGTGATCTCTTTGTGTTATTAAAGAGGAAGAAGAGATAATTTTGAACACATGTAAATTACCATAGCATTTTATTCAATATAACTTTACACAAAAAGTAGTGGGAATGATTAAAGACTTGCTAAAAATACTATTCCACTTACCTGTGATTCTAACTTGTGGACTGTGAATGATTTTCACTAGCAAATCTAAATATGTCAGCTATCAAATAAGGAATATCTTAATCAGTCAATTCTGAAATAGCAGTCTCTACAAATAAAATGTATAGTTCCATAGTATATTTTCATTGTATATTGCTTTTTTATAACTTTTTAAAAATTATCCTACAGAAAGGTCAGTTACTTTGCTTATAAAAGAGTACAAAAAAATTTAAGAAATATTCCAAAAGCAACCAGTGTAGTACCTTATAATCTCTCACTTCAGGAAAAATAAATTTGGTCTGATTTCCATCAAAGTCTGCGGTTATATCTCCAGTTGGCAAAATGTAAAACAAAATAATGAGTTTTTCTACTTTTTGCTGAGTATTGCATTATCTCCCTTCTTACTGACCTCTTTATTTGGCAAAAGACTGTTATCAATTCTACATTTCCCTCAACAGTGGCAATAACCTTCATTTCTCAGGTGCCTTCTTTCTTGACTCCAACCATCAAAGGATTTAGTGAAATAGTACAAAATGAGACAAAATGAATAAATGGAAAGTAATACAAACTTTAGTAGCAAAATGGGACACTATTCAGAAGCTATAAATCATCATAGACACAGAGAAGTCAGTCATTCTGAATATTTGGAATATTAAATAGGAAAGATGTGGAGATTGAAATTCAGAAAAAAAACATAACAAAATTTCTACATAGGAATTTTCTGGTTTTGAATTAACTTATTATGCATATTTCATTATGTATATTTAAGGTATTCAATATAATCTGATCTCACAATGGTTTTAATTTTCATTCTCCGATTGTTTAGCACATATTTTGGGCATTCTTATGTCTTCTTTGGAGAAATAGACATTCAGGTCCTTTGCCCATTTTTTTTTTTTAAACTGGGTTACATGTTTTTCTACCTTTGAGTTGTAGAGTAAAATTTACAATATTAACACATTGTCAAATATGTGGTTTGTAATTATTTTCCCAGTCCATGGATTGCCTTTTCAGTTTTGTTATTTCCTTCCCTGTGAAGAAGTTTCTAGTTTGATGTAGTACCGTTCACTTAATTGTTTTTGTAACCTGAATTTTACTGTGATACTCAAAAATTCAAGGACAATTTCCAGGAAATTTTTTCCTAAGATCAGTAGTTTCAGATCTCACATTTAAGTCTTTCATCTATTTTATCCATTTTAAGTAACCGGTATAGGATTTAAGATAAGGATCCAAATACATTCTTCTACATGGAAATCCAGTATTTCAAGAATCACTTACTGCATAGACTATCCATTTCCCACTGAGACCTCTTAGACTGAGCCCTTGTCAAAATTTGTATGACTCTATCTTTTTGGATTTATTTCTGGGTTCTGTATTCTGTTCCACTAAGCGTGTCTGTGTTCGTATGAGTTTACATATGGATTTTATAATTTATTTATAATTTATTATTATTTATTATTATTAAGCTACTATCATTCAATCAGAAATACATAGAAAACTTCAACAAACCAATAATGGAGAGAGATAGAAGAAATAATTGTAATCCATCAGCAAAGAAAATCCCAGAACTATAGCTCAATTTTACATAGGGTTCTTAATATAGTATTCTTAAAGAAGTAATATTGTCAGGTGAATTGTTATATTCTTATATTACTATTCCACAATGAAACCCATTATTGTGTGTAAATAATATGCACCAATAAAAAATTAAGCAAAAATGGGAAAAATAAAAGAAATATGGAATGATCAGCTCCTAAATTTCATAGATAAAATAATATATCAATTTATATAGTTTCACTTTACAGAATCCTCATAAATTTCTTCTTCAATATGTAAAACTAACTACATATGTATACTTGAGTAAGTTTACCACGACATCCACACAGCAAAATTAAATAAGAGATAAAAAGTTCTCAATAAATATTGGCTTCTTAAAATTAATCTTTAGTTACTTTCCAGTGGTCATTGATAAGTTTGCTATTTGTATCATAAATTTTCAATTCATATGAATTATCTTATCTCCAAAAGATTGTAACAATGTTTAATGACGACCTATATTAATTCTAAATCAGAGGTAACTCAACACTCTGGAATTCAGTTCTTCACTCTTTAAGCAGTTATGAAAATACAGAAGAACTTTTCAATGCACAAAACAATTTTGAAATAAGGAAACTAGAATTTCTATACATACTTCTGTCATAAATAGCCCAAACATTCATCAGTTCATTAGCCCAACATTTACTAATGGATTAAATTATTCATTGATTCTAGTCATCTCTGCCTCAATCCAATATGTGGATGAATATTATATTAACATATTTCTTTTTAAAAAATTCACTGCAAAGTAGAGTTTTCATTTTTATGGCACTTGAATATTGATGGAAAATATTGGCATTAAATAATGAAGGTTGTACTCACTTTAAAAATATTTCGAAATAATGATAGCTTCATGGGAATTTTACAAAATACGAGAGATTTCATATACCCTTGAATCAATTTCCCCTAATGATTGCATTTTACATAATAACAGAAAAAATATAAAATCTAGGAAACTAACATGAGTACAATGTGTGTATAGTTCCATGTTCTTTTATCACATATGTACATTTGGATGCGAACCATACCAAGCAATATTCAGAGCTATTCCATCTACAAAGATCTCCCTCATGCAACCCTTTTAAATTTCTGTCCATTTTCCTTCTCCTCAAAGTCAATATCCCCTAGGAACCACGATGTTTTCCTCCATGTTTCTAATGTTGTTTCAGGGGAGTTATAAAAATGGAGTGAAAAAAATATGTATACTTCTGAATATATATATATATTTTAATTCAGCACAATGCCCTGGAGCCTAGTTGTGTACATATACCACATTTTGTAGATTCCTCAAAAGATTAGGAAAGGAATCACTATATGACCCAGTTATGCTAGTCCTTGGTATTTATTCAAAATAGGAGCCATCACCTTATATAGTGATCCATGCCCATCAATGTTTACAGCAGCAGAATGCACAATAGCAAAATTAAAAACCAGCCTACCAGTTGTCTGTCAACAGATGAATTGAGCATATTTTCATGTGCTTATCTGTCACCTATATTTCCTCTTTACGAAAATGTTCCATCACATATTTTGTCCATTTTCTAAATGGGTGGTTTGATTTTTAATGTTGAACATTTTTATTATTTTATAGATGATCCTCAATTTACAATGGGGTTATGTTTAAAAAGCCATCACAAGTTGAGAATATTCCAAAATGAAAATATATCTAATACACCTAACCTACCGAGCATCACAGCTCAGCAACACCGTATACTCTAGAATGTGTGGGTAACTGTGTGTTTTGCTGCTGCTGCTGCCTAGTATAATGACAGTGTATCATGCCACATATTACAGGTCCAAGAAAAGACCAGACTTTAAAATTCAAGGTATAATTTCTATTGAAAGTATACGATTTTCATATCATGATAGCATACAAAAAAACATAAGTTGTGCTATAAGTAGGGGACCATCTCTATACCGTGACACAAATCTTTTGTTAGATAAATAATATGTAAACATTTCTCTCAGTGTGTAACTTATACTATAACTCTGTAAATTCTCCTACGATCTTTCATAGGACAAGATATACTTAATATGACAAATTCCAATTTATCAATTTTTTCTCTTATACATCTTGCTTTTCTGTTATGTTTAAAATCTCTTTAACATGACTTGGTTTTCAAAGAGTTTAACTTACTTTTTCTTCAAAAAGTTTTTAAGTTTTATGTTTTACATTGAAACCTATATTCAAGGTTGAATTAATTTTTGTATAAGGTGTGAAGTTTAGGTTGACGTTCCCAGGGATGCCCATGGATACACAAATGCTCCAGCAACATTTGTTGAAAAGACTATCTTTCCTTCATTGGAACTGTTTTTCATACCAAAAATCATTTCGCTATTTCTGAGGTTTCTTTTTCTGTTTCATTAATCTACATAGCTTTCCCTCTTCAGAATAGAGCTAAAAAAAAATCTTAAAATAAGATGTATTGGTGATTCCTTCCACTTTATTCTTTCTTGAAATTGGTTTATCTCTTACTTTCTTGTCATTCCATATTTTTTTTAAGAATAAACTTGTCTATATACAAGATACCATGCAGATATATTGACAGGAATTGCATTAATCCATATGCCAACTGGGGTTTTCATATGTTCACTGCCAGTATATATAAACACAATTGAGTTCTATATTATTCTCTTGTATTCCATGACCTTGGTCACCTCACTTAACTAGCTGTAGGTTTATTTGCTTTTGTTTTTACATATTTGTTGGAATTTTCTATGTAGACCATCAAATTTTCTGCAAACAGGGACAGTTTTATTTGTTCCTTTCTGTTCTGTGTGCCTTTTATTTTCTTGTCTTATCTCAAGACTTCAACAATTTCTTTAATAGAAATGGCAAGTGATCTTTATTCCTGATTTTATGAAGAAAGCTTTCTATCCTTTACTATAAAACATGATGTTATTGAAGGTATTTTGTGGATATTCTTTAACAAATTAAGAAAATAACCCTCTATTCCTACTTTTCTGAGAGTTTGTATAGGATTTCTTTCTTTGTCTTTAATGCATGGACATTGAGTCTTAACAATTTTTTTCTAATAAAATATCATTTTTATTCCTTAGCTTTTTAAAATATTTTTTCTAGTTGTTGATGGATCTTTATTTTACGTATTTATATGGTGCTAAGAATTGAACCCAGTGCCTCATGCATGCTAGGCAAGTGCTCTACCGCAGAGCTATAGCCACAGCCCTCCTTAACTTTTTAACATGATGTTTTTCAAATAATAAATGATGTTTGTATCACTGGAATAAACTCCACTTTTTCATGGTATACAATTCTTTTTATACAGTACTGAATTTTATTTGCTAATATTTTATTAAATATTTTTTGTTTATGTTATGAAGGATAGTATTTTCTGTTTTGTGAATCTCTGTTTTATTTTTTGTGAATATCCTTAAGACTTCCTTATTCAATTATGCCTGAAATTTCCTTTTTTTAAAATTGTTTTATTGTTCGTTGTTCAAAACATTACATAGTTCTTGATATATCACATTTCACACTTTGATTCAAGTGGGTTATGAACTCCCATTTTTACCCCGTATACAAATTGCAGAATCACATCAGTTACACATCCATTGATTTACATATTGCCATACTAGTGTCTGTTGTATTCTGCTGCCTTTCCTATCCTCTACTATCCCCCCGTCCCCATCAATTTTTAAAACAACTTTTAGCAAAAATTTTCAGAGGAAGGGTGAGCTCAAATATGCCCCAAAATTTGTGTCAGATATACTCAGAAACTACGTATTTACCTTGCTGACTGAAGGATAATCTCACTTAGTTGTCATTTTGTAAGAAAACAACTCACTAGTCTTCTAAAGTCTGCTTAAAAAATTGCTGATATATGTAAATGCCACTCAGAAGGCCTCCTACTCTATACTCTTATCATCCAAATACAATGCCCAACAAACAGCTAGGTTTCATTGCATCAGAGGAGAGCTCTTGCTTTGAAATGTTTTCAAAGTTTCCATGACAAAATATTCTTTCACCGTCTCTGCATCAGTGAGCTGCTTTGTATTTCTAGCACAGCTAAGCAATTAAAAGAAGATGAATAGATGTATTCCAGCATGTGTGATAACAAATGGCATACTTAAGGTGACAAGGTTTTCTGTGTTAACTGGCTTTGCAGTCACTTGCAAGTTTTTGAAAAATATTCCCTTTTATTGGAAGTTTCCCCACTTCTTAATCTCAGCTATTTTTCTCAAAGCAAATTGGAGGAGAACTCTTCAAGTCATCTTTGATGGGACAAAATGTATGTACATATTCTCTCGGTGCAAAGGAGCTGCCGCTTTTCTTATGACAGCCTAAAATTGACTGAAGTTTTAAGAGTCAAGGCACTCACCATTACAAAAGATGCTCCTCATGGTTTTCAAAGATAAAAACTCTGCAGGAAACTGAGGTGGTCCCTTGAAATTGCTACTCTGTGGTTTCTGATTTGCAGTAAGGTTAATGCAAACTAGGAAGACTCTCTAAGGCTCATAGACTCAGGACACTTTTTGACCTAGTCTATTCCCAGAAACAGGGAATAATGGGAAACTGGGTACTGTTTTGGTTGTAAATGGATGGAAGAAGAACCAGATGGCATTAAAGCCCTTTTAACTTGATCTTCAGTTTTCATCATATTTCTCTTGCTCTTTTGAAAAATTGCCTATTCTGGGTTTTATTTAGGCTCTCTATAGTTACTTGAATTTGTGTTTAGTAAATCTAAAAATTAAAGTCATAGGAATACTAACCTCCTGCTTGGCTCAGGTACTGTCTAATGACTTCAGGAAACAGGTCATGTGACATAAGGTAACATACTAACCTGGAGGAAAACAAACTGGGATCAGGTTCTAATTCTGACCCTTTTGACTTTATGACCTTGACCAAATTATTTGACCTTCTTGGCTACCAGTTGTGAATATAAATGTAATCCATGGGACTAATTAAAATATTGAGGGCTGTGATATGCACAGTGGTTAAAAACTTGTTTTTGTAGAAAGAAGGAAGAAAGGAGAGAGAGTAAAAAATATTTGTCTTTGTGATTAGATAAATATAGACTTTTCTGATATCATAACTATGAAATCTTGAGAATTTTATTCAATNGGTATCCCATGCGAATGGCAGCATTTCGTTCCCTTTGCTGGGTGACCAAAGCAATGGGTGAGTCCTGACTGGCCCTCACAAGCCCTGTCTCAGTCCTGTTGCCACTGCCTATGAAGGCTCGGTTGGTATTTACCTCCACAGTATTCAGCAGGACCCGGACCGAGAAGCAGTTTCCGCGGGTTCTTTATCCCTGGGCCAGAGCAGTTCCGGGAGCCGGAATTCGGCCGCTCCGTGCTCGGTGTATGTTCTGATAGGAGCAGGCTCCAAGAAGCAGTTTCCGCGGGTTATTTAGCACTGAGCCTGAGTAATTTGTCTGCGAGCCGCCGGCGAATGGCAGCCTAAAATTACCTGTTCTATGGCTGAATGAGCTGCGATCAGTCGAAAACAGGGATGGTGACGTCAGCTCTCCAAGATGGTGGCCGCTGGCTTCCTCTGTGGTCTGACCTGTGTGGAGAACCGAATTGGACCGCTTCCTTCCCCCGTCTCAAACCCAGAATTCAGCACTTAGTACAGTGATTGCACAGCTGGCAGAAGCCCACGGAAACTGCAGCGCTGTATCTTTGCATTGCTATCTCCTCGTTTCCCAGCGTGCGCCGCAGACTCTAGCCGCAGGGCAATTTGCTGAATAAGCGGCGTGACCCTCCGTGCAGACAAATCTCTCGCGTTTGAGCCCCCGTAGCTGATCCTCGTGAGATGGAAATCTTTCCTCTAGGTTTTGGAGCACCCCAATTTTGCTGGAAATTCCTAACAAGATGGCTTTTAGCCGTTCTAACTCGTCATTCTCCCGCACAGTGAAGTGGTACACGGGGGTAATGCTCTCCCTTCGCCGCCATCTTCCCTTCCTTTATCTGAAATTTTCATTCCTGACGTGTATTTCACTGGTTATAAATTTCTGCAGTTATATACTTTTGAGTTATATACTTTTGAAAATTTTTGCATCATTTCCTTCAGAATCTGAATTCTTATAAGAAATGTGCTGTCATTTTCACTACTTTTCTCCTAGAGCTAATGTGTTGTTTTCTTCACTGCTTTCAATATTTTTTTCCTAATTCTCAATTTTAAGAATTAATTTTAGTCTGATTCATCTGTAATTTTTGGGATTCATCCTATTTGGGGTTCCTTCAGTTCTTAGAAATTGTGGGTCTTAATGTCTTTTGACGCTTTGGTATTCCAGCTATGATTTTCTTGAATATGTCTGTAGTTCACTTTCTCTCCTCTCTCAGGACTCTACTCTCCTGAATGCTAAAACTTTTGTTAAGTCCCACAGGTTCCTCTGCTGTTCACATTGGGCAATTTGTATTCTTTTATCTTCAACATCACAGATTCCTTACTCTATTCCCTTGATTCTCCTAGTAAGTATTTTCACTTCTAAAGTTTCCATTTTACTCTTCTTTATACTTTTAATTTTTGATATCATCTTAGAACTGGCATCTGTTAATCATATTTTCTCATTCTTCCATTTCTTGGCATTGTGAGTCATTTCCTATAAAAACATGGACTTGGGAATATAATGTGTTAAAACTATTGATTTTATTTAAATCTGCTGATACTACTTCCAGGTGAGTAAGCAGGGTGATGCCTCACTTCTCAGTGATAATAGAAACTCAGCCTCTGTGGACATGGAAGAAGGCAGCAGTGGAAGGGTTTCTCATAACTGCTCAGTTGGGGTGAGACTCCAATCTCACCCATAGGCCTTCCCTGATTCCAAGAGCAAGAATGCCTCATTTTCAGTTCCCAAATGCCCTCCACTGTCACCATGGTGGGAAAGGGGGTAGAGGTGGCTTCTCTTCCTGTGGGCAGTGATGAAGCTTCTGACTTACCACCAGACCACCTCTGTCACCTCCCCAGCAAGGAAGAGTTGCTGTACCATTTTACCACTACTGGGTATGGAAGTCCCAGTTCCTCACATGGTCTCCACTGACACCATAAAGGGACAGGATGTCAAAAGGACTTTTATCACCTGTGGGAATGAAAGTTCCAGCTCTCTGTTCAAAATTCTCTGACACCAACACTACAGGGAGTCAAAGCACTTTATCACCAACAGCTGGGGGTGAAAATCTAGCCTCCATGCTTAAGCTCTGGTAGAGGGGGTAGTGATGGGGTCTTGATTCCCCACCCCACCCCATGGTGTTTGGCTGCAATAAAGTATTTACTGGCTAAGAGTTTTCTGTCTTCCTAGGTCAGCCTTTTCCTATACAGAGTAGGCATTTCTTGAGATTTTCTTTGCCAGTGTCAGCATTTCTGGTTGCTGGCTTCTCCAATAGCCAGCTACAACATACAAAGCAAAGAGTAAACCCAAGAACTAATTCCATGTTTGTTTGTTTTTTTTTCTTGTGTTTCAAGGCTGCCCATTTTTGGTCTCTATTCTTCTAACTTCAAAGTCCTATTATGTTTGTTTTATATATGAGTCTAGAAGTTTTAGCTGTACTTAGAAGAACAAATAGGATAGAAATTTTCTACATCATCCTGGAAGCAGTAACTATGTCAATATGAAAATAACAACATATTTGTTATTATTTTAATTGGATCAGTCTCATAAATCTTTCCTCTGTCTACACTAATGACACGAAAACTTATGTTTCATGATCTTTATTTTCTAAACAATTGTCTTGATTTATGTATTCACTTACTCAATATGTTTTAATGTATATAATGTAGCACATTATATCACTCTGGTTGTGGAGACCCTGCTTTATGATAGTGATTTTCAAATCTAGTGACATTAAGAATCATGTTTAATACTTTTTAAAAAATCATAACAACTTCATCCTTATCCTCAAAGATTGGTAGACATACGAGATTGGGTTCAAGAGTCTGCGTTTAAAAAAAAATTTTATTCAGATGACCTGCAAACTACACCATTAAAAAAATCACTGGACTATATTATTTTCATAGTACCTGCCAGTTCTCATATTGCTTCTCTCAGTATCATGCTCACTGAGCTTTTAAAGGAATCCTAGGGACTTTCTGGGACTTTTTTTTAAGTCAACCATCATATTTATTATTCAGCCAATTTATCCAGCCAACCAACCCACAGCCAACTTATCCTGAAAGGATATGTTTCCCCAAGTGGTAATTTCTGTTATTCCTAGAATTTTTATTTGAATGCCAGGAATAGAATCCAAGGCCTGAGACTTACTAGGGAAGTGCTCTACTACTGAGCTACATCTCTGACTCTTTTTATTTTGCTCAAATGTGTCTCAAGCTGGCAAACCTCCCACCTGAGCCTCCTGAGTAGCTGGGATTACAGGCATGTGTCACTGTGCCTGGCTCCTAGAAATTTATTTTTAAAAAACTGATTTTATCTGACTAGATACCTCTAACCTAACTTTGGGGCATCTACCTTTGTGAGAGCTGTGCAGAGTTCTAAATCAATTAGAACCTACCAGAAAGATTATTTTATTGAAACACTTTTAAAATGTTTATACTTGGCATAGAAGCAATATAAAGTGTCATATTTTTTAAAAGCTTATATAAGTAAAATAAGACCTTCGGTTGAAGTAATTCTAGGTTTTTACAAGTTGCATATTATTCCTTGGTATCTTCAAGGGATTAGTTCCAGTATCCCCTGTAGATACCAAAATCCATCAATGCCCAAGTTCATTAAAAAAATGGCATGGAATTTGCATATAGCCTCCACCTAATTTTTTCATACTATAAATCATCTCTAGATTCCTTATAACATCTAATATAATGTAAATGCTATGTAAGTAGTATTGTATTGCATTGTGTAGAGAATAACGACAAAGAAAAAATATAAATGTTCTATAGAGACACAATTATCTTTTCCAGATATTTTTTATTCTCAGTTGATTAAAGCTACAGATGTGAAAACCACAAATAAAAAGGGCCAATTATTATTATTTTTTTAAAAAAATTTTAGTTGTTGAGAGACCTTTATTTTATTTTATTTATATGTGGTGCTGAGAATTGAACCATGCTAGGAAGGCTCTCTACTACTGCGCCACAACCCCAGCCACTCATTTTATTATGCTATTCAATATGTTTATTTAACTAAAGTTGAATCACTTGAATTCTAGCAGATTGACTGATTAAAACACATAACATACTAAAAATTCTTAACATAAAAAGTGGGTTCGGAGGCTGGGGTTGTGGCTCAGCAGTAGAGTGCTCACCTAGCACATATAAGGCCCTGAGTTCAATCCTCAGCACCACAAAAAAATAAATAAGCAAAATAAAGGTATTTTTATTTTGTGTTTTTTATTTTATTTTTAAAATTGTGTCCAACTACAATTAAAAAATAAATATTAAAAAAGAAAATGGGTATAAATAAGCCTGTATTAAGCTCTCCCAAAGGGTTTGGTTGAATACTATTACGTTGTGTATGAAAATCCAGAATATCCGAGTTCATTTCACAAAAAAAGGTTAAAACATTCAAACTTAGGTTTGTTCCTTATAACAGCTAGAAATATCTATTACTAAATCTGCATGAAACATGGACTTACAAAAAAGTGAATAGGTTGGAGGACAAAATAAAATGTAGACTGAGTAAATAAACTAAAGTACAAAGACTTAACTGTTCATAGGAAGGACACTGCTAACTTTGCCTTGATAAATTGTGTCTCTTAAATACAAGGGAGTTAATACATATATAATTCACTTACATCACTCGTTTCAACACTATAGATGAATTCTCTACTGTTTCTTCTTCCTAGATAAAAAAAAAGAAATGGAAAAACACGTTTCATTGGTCAGCTGATGGACTACTTTCAAAAACTTACACAATGAGAAAACTGGAATTCAACAAACAAATGAAATTCAAAGCAAAAATACTGGGAAAATACCTGCAAGACCATTCTGGGCATAAATTATTGAAAACAGCCTAAAAAGACATCTCGCTAAAATCTGTTTATAATCTAAAGGAAAATGCCAATTACTGATGTGTAGGATATACTCTCATCCACTAAGAAATAAACTTAAAGTTTGATCAATGGAGTTATCAAACCATAGGTAAAAAGCACTAAGAAGAAAACATTCAATAGAATGTCCACTGGTGTCTTCTAATTCTCAGCATGAGCCATTAAATATTTTTTCCACTTCGTTCTTGGAACTGAACCAAACTGGTTTCAGGGGAAACACTATCAGAGCATACCAGTTCTCAGCAGGTTCAGATTACTTTCCCAACAAAAGATATTTTCATAACGGCTATGTTCTTATTTATTTGGACTGAAATACATGTTCAAATAAGTTTCTAATACTAAAAAATATTATAATGTAGAATTCTTATTATTACTCTCTAGTGACTCCAATTTGGACAAATACTATGAAATATTTATCAACTCAAAAACTTCTTACATGAAATTTTTTTAAAAAAATATCACAAGGTGAATGAAATAAAATTCTGGTATCACTTAAAGGCCACCCATAATAAATAATTATAATTTTAGGAAAAGTTAACATATGTTCTAAGAAAATAGAAAAATCACAAATCCATCATTTAAATACTTTCTCAGAATCCAAGAAACAATTCATTTTACAAAATGATTTTAAACAGATGAAAAAGATTTAATTTACAACAGTCCATTCATTTTCACAGATTATTCAAATCACTAATGATTAGTGAGAATCACAAGAGGGTAAATACAGTACCATAAATGTTTTGAGAAACAAAGACTATATTCAAATAGTTTTATTATAGTATATTATTATACCTGTTCTATCCTATTAGTTCATATTATTAATCTCTTTCTTTGCCTATGTTATAAGGTAAACTTTGTCATAAGTATGATATCATAAGAAAAAAGCACAATAATATACATATAGGACTTGGTATTATCTGAGTTTCTGGAATCTACTGGGGGGTCTTAAAATGTATTCCCCACAAATAAGGGGGACTACTATCCAAGGTGTATGATGTATTTCAATAAACTAAACAAAAGATTCCCTATCCTTCCTTTGAAGAGTACAGCAAAAGTTCAGAGCTCTCAACTATCTCATAAAGGGCATAATGTCTATCTCATAAGATTTGTGTGAGCATAAACAAGAGGCCAACAAATAGTCTTCTTTTTGATACTGCTATTACTCTTAAGATAGAGATTCTGTTCCTTATTAATAATAACTATTATAAATTTCTTTGGATTAAATTTCAGCATGTCAGAATAAAGTTGAAATGATTTCTTTCCTATTTGCATTTTTTGTTGTTGTTGAAGGATCTGATCTTAAAATGCAAACAGTTACTATAACGAAACGTGAAAACTAACCAACTAGAGGCTTAACTTTTCTGAGTGGAGAATTTCTCATGTAAAAAGAGAAAAATATAAATTAAAATACTCTGAAAATATATGTAGTACAGTACCATCAAAAGAAATGTTTTCCCATGAATACTACCTTGATACACCATTGAAAACTTCACAATGTCCAGAACACCTATCGCTGCATTGAATATGGAATGCACACTAATCTGATGTTCTTGTTTCATGGTTTGCATGTGATTTAAGTGTATCCCCCAAGTGTTCACATTCTGAAGGCTTGGTCCCCACTGTGGCAATGTTGAGAGTGGGTGGAACTTTTGGGTCCTAATGGCAGGTAATTAGGCCACTGGAGGCAACAATCTTTGAAGAGACTAACATAATACTCAGTGACCCAAATTAAAACAAAAACAAGATTTTATAAAAAGAGCAAGCCTTGCTCTTGAATTTTTTCTTATTTCCTATCTTGCCATGTAATATCTCCTTCTCATACACAATTGCCATCATGCCATTAACAATGTTTTGATGTAGCCAGAAGGTGTTCAGGTTAAATAGATGGGGCCACATAATCTTGGTCTTGCAGCCTCCAAAAACTGTGATCTGATTAAACCCTATTTTAATAAAGTATCAAGTCTCAACTATTTTATTATAGCAACCCAAAGTGAACTATACCTTATAATGCATAGGTAAAGAACAGTATTTTAAGAAATACATGCTTTGTCTCTCAAGATATTGTCTTTGAACATTGACCTAAGGAGGGTTACATTTTTTTAACAACTAAAACAGTCACTATTACACTGAAGAAGAATGCATCAAACAAAATATTGTTCCAAGGACAGAACAATCCATCGAGTACAAGTCTTAGGCTAGGTTTATTGATCATTTGTAATACCATTTTTTATGAAAAGAAAGTTGAAAAATTGCAGACACTAATCCCTCCTTCCTCTGATTATTTTTGCCCCATTTAACGGAAAACAACAAAGTTTAAAAAATTTCAAATTTATGTCTGAACTTGTTACACATCATTTTATTGAGGATTTAGAAAAGAGGAAAAGAGAATCCTCCAGAAACCCTCCCATCACTACTAGTCTGCCTCTCACATTTAACCTTTAAACTCACTGCTTTCTTTCACTGAAATGAACAACTGTTCTCTTCCCCTGCTGACACCTGCTTATATTTCACATTATGTCAGTTTAAACATTCTCCTTTCAGGCCTTGCTGATACTGCCGCAGGAGTACACTTTGTAAGGAGGATCCTTTTCTTAGGAGCACACTTTGTAAGGTGGATTGTTTTGTGAAAAGCAGAAAAATTCAGGATAGATTTATTTCCTCACACATTGCTCACTGTGTCTCTCTCACGCACAATGAGACGTTCATACATGCCATATATTTACACAGACTTTCACACTCCCTCACAGAGTATGAAGATACATTAACCATGATGCATGATCTCCAAACCACTGTCAAAACAGGTCTAGCTGAAAGGACAGGATTTGAAGCCAACAACTCCAAATCAACTTCTTGCTATTTCTCCAATTTCTAAGTGGCTGTACTCTTCTTGTGGAGTAGAAACAAGAGATATAAAGGTTTGGTACCAATAATTGTGGAGAATTATCTGATAGATGCTAAAAGAAAAGCCAGCTCCAAGACTAAGGTCTGAGTTTTCACTGAAAGCATATTCCTAAGAATATACTCTCCAGCAAACCCAGAGTCCTAAAATAGCTCTTGAATTAACCAGATGGTCTTCTCACCTTACACTCCTACCAGCAGCATAAAATAAAATATAGTTTTGTGCTAGCATAATAACATTTCTGTCAACAATGGACAACATATAACACAATGTCTGTAACATTATAATATAACCTAGATTTAATCTTACAGACATTGTGTATGTAATAGGCTATACCATCCATTTTTGTGTAAGTACTCTATGATGTTCCCACAAAGTGAAATCACCTAACAAAATCTCAGAACATATCACTGAAATTCAACAGCTTATGACTGTATATACAATCAAATATCTACATTCCTTAATGATAGGTGGTTTTATTAAGCATGATGCTTAATATACATGCAAAGGTATTAGTTCTATGTATAGATTCTAAGTATAGATTTTTTTTTTTACATTCAACTTTCAAACTGTCTCTTCCAATGCTAACTGTACATAAATCAAAGCATGAACATTGCAAATCAGATTCCTTATAATGTCAACTAGTCAGTAATTCAATTCCAGCAACATTGACGTTTTTACTGTTTGTTTACATAACTATTTAAGTGTACTATTACAAATTTCCATTAGAATTTCATTTTAAAAATTAGTAGACAGTAGGAAAATAGCCAAACGGAAATATCTGAATAAAAACAGACTGAGAAAATGCAACAAATCAGAAATTTCTCATTAATATATTTAACAGGCCAGATGTTAATTGTCTCTCTAGAAACAAATCTTATTACATGTAAATCAATTGTTTAATTCTCCCATGTTTAATCTTTGAAGGCGATTTAGGCAACACATAACATATAAGACTGGTTTACATGTAAGGAAATGAACTTACTCTAAAAAATCCTTTGACACTATAAAATGTAGAAATGAAAGTGGCTTCTAAAAATCGATGCTCCAGAACCTAGAAAATTTTAGCTTTCTTTAGCCAGCACTTTTGTTTTTATAACTGTGTCACTTAATTCGGAGGTGGGGAGGGATCTGAAAGGGGATTTCTAAAAATCCAATGGATTGTTGATGTTAAAATAAACATCTTAATCACAATGCACTTTCATAAGACCCTATTAATAACAGAAGATAATGGGCAACAAAGCCAATTCAGCAAAGTAATTGACATTTTAATTTTGTATCCAGAATATAAAAGATACTGAGTGGCCTTGTCCACTCTCCTTCTTAGGCCCTGCTCCCACCAATGCCACAACTCTCTGCAACTTGGATTCTGGATCTGTGAACAAATCTGGGCACAGATATTTGGGAAGGATAAAGTCATAGACTTATCCATCAAATATATAGTACTATTCATCAATGTCTTTTTTCTCACCTACATCAAAATCAGATGAGAGAGCATAAATAAATTACAAAGCTTTGGTGCATGCCTATAATTCCAGCAACTCAGGCGGCTAAGGTAGGAGGTTGTCAAGTTCAAGATCAGTCTTAGCAATTTAGACAAGGCTAAATAAAAAGGACTGGGAATGTAGCTCTATACAGTGCAGTGTCACTAGTTCAATCCCAAGTTCAAGTAAATAAATAAAGAAATATTACAAAGTCTTTTGTGATGAAAAGTAAAAACTCAAGTCATTTGGGGAAAAGTACTAAAACATTCTTAGAATGAACTTATGCTGCATGTGACTTCATGTTAAAATGCTATTAGTTCTAAGTATAGATTCTAGTAAGTAAAATCATCAGACTCCAAACAATTGAAAGACAGTATCGGTTAATCTCTGTAATGTTATATTAAAATATATTTTTTTCATTATATAAAGAAGTAGCTCAGGGATAGAGTGCTTGCCTAACACATGTGTGGCCCTTGGTCTAATCCCCAGGACCATAAAAAACAAAACAAAACAAAAAATTATACAGAGAAAGTTTCATCATATACATTTATTCCCTCCACTCTTCCTTCAATAAAGAATAAAATTTTGGGCTCTCATAGTTTTATCTGAAAAGGATCAATTTTTAAAAATTAATGAATGCTGTGAATGAAAAAAAAACCATTCAGACTCTTCAATTACTAAAATTACAACAGGAAATAAATCTCAACAAAAACCTAAACCATCAAATGAATATGGAAAACGACTTTCAATTTTATACTCCTAAAAGCCATTTGACTGTTTTTTGCAACACTGAACAATTATTTTTCCTAATAAATATATTTATCAGTCATTATTCAAAGCTTAGAGTTGTTAATAGCTTCATTTTTTTCTATCCTCAAATTAGTTTTTTTTTTAAATATCAATGGATCTTTATTTTATTTCTTTATATGCGGTGCTGAGAATCGAACCCAGTGCTTCACAAATGCTAGGCAAGCACTTTACCACTGAGCCACAACCCCAGCCCCCTCAAATTAGTTTTTTAAATGTAAAGGGGGGGGGGCATGAGGTTCAAGTGACCTGGAACAAAAGAATAAAAGATGATAACCCATGAAGTGGAAGAAAATATTGTCATATATATAAAAAGAGGACTGGTATCTAGAATATATAAAGACCTCTCACAAATCAATAACAAAAGGAAAATTAACTCAAATTTTAAAATGAGCAAAAGGATTTGAAAATAAACATTTCTCCAAAGAATATATAAACATATATAAATATATGCAAATACACACATATATATATAACAAATAAGCATATAAAATAGTTTACACATTAGTCATTGGGGAAATGCAAATCAAATCATATTAAGACACCAGTTTACAACACTGGAATAGTTATAATAAAAGCAGACCATAACAAGTGTTGGGAAGTGGAATAATTTAAATCCTTATACATTACTGGTGGGAAAATAAAACAATACAGACACTTGGAAAAATAAGCAACACAGAGCTAGTACATGATCCAGGAATCCCCTTCCTAGGAATATACCCTCCAAAATTGAAAACATATATGTTTTCAATAACCCATTTGACCACCACCTGATAACTGGATTATTGTGGTACATCTCTACAATGGAACATTACTTAGCAATTAAAAGTCATCAGGAACTGATAAATGGGTGAACTTCAAAAACATGCCAATATACAGAACCAGTTGCAACAGACCATGTATTGTATGATTCTACTTATATTAAGTGTCTGGAAAAGGTAAATCTATAGAGACAGTAAATAGATTATTGGCTGCCTGAAGCTTTTTTTCTTTTGGTGGGAACTGAGAAGGATGGGAAATGACTGCATAGGCAGTTTCTATTTGGAGTGATGAAAGTGTTCTAAAATTACTTTATGGTGATGATTACAAAAATCTGTAAGACAATTGAACTTTATTCTTTAAATGGGTGAATTTTATGGTATATAGATTATATTTCAATAAAGCTGTTTTTAAAGGATAGAAGGATGCAATAATACACTATTTCTTGGTCTCTGAAAACTGAATAGTAAGACTATGCTCGTGTATTTCATTACTTTTTTTAAAAAGCTGCTTTTCAGGTTTAGATCAAATTCTAAACAGGACATGAAATTATTGTCATTGAAACTATTATGAAATTATTGTCTTGGAAAATGAGCAAAAAAACTAAGTGCATTTTAAAGAAAATGTGTTTATTAAAATAGATCCACGAAGCATAGGTCTGTGCAAAGAATGGACAAATACTTCTCTACAGAACTTAGCCTTCAACTAAAGCTGTTCTGTTAAAACAGTAGTGTCCCCAGGAACAAAGGAATCTCAGGCAGAGAAACTTTAAGGTCTGTGCCTCCCATAATTGAGCATCTCCACCCATGATTGGTAATCAGCAGACAGGTAGGCAAACAGACCCGAGGGCCAGCTCCCTACAGGAGAGGGCACCCCATCTTGCACTCTAAGCTGTGACTCCCTTGGGGGAAATCCCTCCTTTCCAGTTGGGCCTTGTTAGGAGGCTCAGCACACTCTAGCAGCCCAGAATTGCTCAGAGGCTCAGTGGAGTCCTGGGGAGCAACGAGGGTGGCACAGGAAATCGCGGGACAAGGAAACCCACCTACCCAGCTCAAGCACCCAATGTCCATACTGCTGTCTGTCTCGCGCAGGGCTGGCCACTCAGCGAACGTCCCCGGCATTCCCGCGGCAGGGCCGCCAACGTCCCCTGGGTCCTTGTGCTGGGAATGGAGGGGTCCACGCGGGCAGCCCGCCCTCTCCCGGTGCCTCTCCAAGGGGGTCCTACCTTCCTGCTCCACCATTTCCAGGAGGTCGGGATCGCCCATCTTCGCTAGCTCGTTGATCACACTGTCGCGGGGACGGGTGTCGGTGGCCGACCACTGCGACCAGCGGCGAGACAATCTGGAGGCGAAACTGAAACGGATCCTGGGCCGCGGCAGTGGTAGCCTGGCTTGCTTGGGAAGTTCGGGCTTCTCGGGGCCGCTGTCCTCCGACTCCTCCTCAGACTCCTCCGACGCCTTCTGGATGGTCGGCACTTTGGCCTTCCTCTCCAGCGGGAACGTCCACTTGTCGTCGGGGGACTCCGCGTCCTTGACCTTGCGCTTCACTGACCTCTCCCGGTAGCGCCTCTCGGCTCTCTCGGTGTACGCCTCCCAGTACAAGTCCCGGCGCCAGCCTTCCTTGCCCGAGTCCTTTCTGCTCTTGCTTTCCCGGCGCTTCCTTTTCGCCTGCTGTAGGTCGCTGTCTCCCCACCTCTTTCCCCGCCCCTCGTCCCGACTTCCAACCTCAGGACCCGCCGGCGCCCCACCCTCGGGAACCGCCATCTCCAGGCCCTCCCGCCTTTCTAGCAGGGCGCCGGCCTCCTCTTCTCCACTTGGCCGCGGCCGCGGCTCCTCCACCTGCCGGCCCTGCTCCTGCTCGGGGCCCGCCGCCGCCGGGCTCGCCCGCCGGCGGTCCGCGTCCTGGCCCTCGGCCCTCCGCCTCTCCTTACTCTCCCGCTCCATTCTCAACAGGCTTCGCCCGTCCTATCTCACCCGGGCCACCCTCGCCTTGGAATCCGGGCTCTCCGCGACTACCTCCCTCCTTCTCTCTGAACCCTCCTCCGACCCCCACGGGTGGGCTAGACGCTGCTTCAGCCAGTTGGTCCTCATTCATCCGCCTGGCCCCCACCCACCGTGGGTGCCACCGAGAGAGAACCCCCTCCCCGGTTCGGGAGTTACTTTTTGTCGGGTGAGAAAAGTCCCCGTCCCTTAAAGGGACCCCACCCCTTTACCGCCGGTGAATGGCTGGGGTCTCCAAGATTCCAGCAGACCTGTCCTGCCCAAGTCTGAGCACTTTTTCTCTGGGCACTGCCAGCTACCTGGACGCTGAGCAGAATCTTTTCTATAGTTGAGAGAAAGGAAAAAGTCATACATTGTGGCCAGAGGTTAAAGTCAGACTCCGCTCCTTAAAGGTTACATAGCTTTTGGCCAAATTTCTATAAGCTTCAGTTTCCATATCTTTAGATGAGAATAATGGTACCCACCTTCTAATTCTAGTGGTGTTGTGAGGAGCAGAGTGCTTGGCCCAGAATGTGTTATAAATTTGGCTACTATTAAAATTAGCCTATATCACGTTGAGTCCTACTTTGATCCCTTAGTGCCCAGAGAACTTGAACCTGATGCTCATAGGCCTCTCTGGTTTTTTGTTGTTGAGACCCTGTCAATTGCCAGCTCCATAATAGTCAGGATATAGGAATTACTGTCCAATGGGGAGCAGGAAACAGATGAATGGTGATGAACTGAAAGTGATGCAGACATCTGAGCAGATAGGAGAGCTTTGAGAATGTTGAAAGAGGGACTGAGTTTTGAGGTAATTTCAGAATAAGGAAGAGGTGACCAAAGAAAACTTGGTCTTTATTCATTGCTCTGCTACTGTATTGTTGTTTTTCCCATTCCACTGATATTTTCAAACGGAGAATCACCTTTGGCAGATGAGGAACTGGCATATTGAGAAGATTTTGGTAAAGTTGGTGAAGGTCATGGTTTACTGCAGAACTGAAATCACTTTTCACCTGTATCTTCCCTACTAAAACTTCTAGGAATCATCAGTTCTTTCTTGCCAAGTGATTCAAGACTACAAGCAATTCCCTAGTTGATGTGTTCTTGAATTCAGTTTGAAAGGGGAATATGGACGAGTCAAGCAATAGATTTACATGTGATTATAATAAATGGCGAATGATGACCAGTTTGTATTTTACCTCTTGATTATTAAACTTTGTTTCATTCTAATGAATGTTTGATAATGTGAATATCTCAAATGTTCTTCTTCCTATAAGATAGGTATTCTGCATATAGATATAGATGCTGTGGATGTTATAAGTAAACAAATGGGTAGAATCTTTGCTTTACATCGATTAAATAAATATAAAGAAACAATATTTTTCTGTACTTTGTATAATTCTGTTTCATATTTCTTGATTCTGCACTATATTCAAAGTTACATATATGAGAACATATTATGTACTGATGATTTTCAAGAAATTAAATATTTTTGAAACCAAATTTGCTAATATCTTATCAACTTTCTTTAAACTTTGTTAATAAAATTTTGAAACCAGCTGTGTTCTTTTCACATAACATCTTATCCATAACTTTTTAAATCTTGAGAAATATTCTTTGTATTTGAATCATTGACATGTTTTTGTTGTTTATCCATTCATAATTTTACAATTTCCTCCATCTCTACCCCTTGCCTCTTTGTACACAGTCTGCAACCATTCATTTCCAGAATTATGTACTGAATACTGAATACATATTCCTTGAATGTAGTTGAATACACAGGTAAGTACTCTATTGGGATTCAAAAGGCTTGGCTTGGCTTTGCTTGGCTTGGCTTTGTTTTTTCTTTTGTTTTTGTTTTTTCCCCTCTAAATGATTTCAGCTTTTGTTTAAATTATTACAAGCATCTGGTAACATCTTTATGTAGTTTTTTTTAGGTCTTTTAAAGCATGCAAAATTATTTACATGATTATACAAACAGCTATAAATAATTATACTTTGAAAACTAAGCTGGCAACTGGCCACTTGAAATACTTGTTTGCCAGCTGATGTGGAAAGTATGAATTTGCTATAGGAAAGGGTTGTCAGTATATAGTGTATGAAAGAAAACTTGAGTGTATAAAAGTCATATGAGTGCTCTTAAGTAACATCTGTGAGTATGTGTGTGTGGTGGTGGTGGTGGGGGTGTTGTTTTAATTCTACCAGTCTGATTGGATCAGTGGACTTATGTTGAAGAGTGTAAATTTATGATATAGAATTTGAATGCCAGAAAAAGACTCGGGAAGTCAACAAATGAATCCTCCCTTCTGGTATTTAAAACAAAGATACTGTACTTCTAGTCTGGTCTGGATCAATCTCAATTTCTCTAAGTGTCAAACTTTGACTCCTAGAATAAGTTTCCTCCTTTTGGATTACTCATCATCAATGTTTATCCCCTAAATTATAATTTACTTCATGTATTTTCAACATCACCATAGTCCACAAAAATAGCATACTCTAATATATGGAGCTTTGTGACAGGGCTGGAAAGACCTGCAAACTAATTTTAGCCCCTTAAAAATGTGAGCAGTACCATCCTTGCTAATCCCATGCCTCTCCCTTTCCCTCCCACCCCTCTTCACTATCTAGAATTCATCTATTCCTCCCATGCTCCCCATCCCTACCAGACCATGAGTCAGCCTCCTTAAATCAGAGAGGACATTCAGCATTTGTTTTTTGGGGGGGATTGGCTAACTTAGCATTATTTTCTCCAATGCCATCCATTTACCTGCAAATGTCATGATTTTATTCCCTTTTATTGCTGAGTAAAATTCCATTGTGTATATATACCACATTTTTTATCCATTCATCCACTGAAGGGCATCTGGTTTGGCTCCACTAGTTTAGCTATTGTGAATTGTGCTGCTATAAACATTAATGTGGCTGTGTCCCTGTAGTATGCTGTTTTTAAGTCCTTTGGGTATAGTCTGAGGAGAGGGACAGCTGGGTCAAATGGTGGTTCCATTCCCAGATTTCTAAGGAATCTCCATTCTGCTTTCCATATTGGCTACACCAATTTGCAGTCCCACCAGCAATGTATGAGTGTACCTTTTTCCCCACATCCTTGCCAACACTTATTGTTGTTTGTCTTCATAATAGCTGCCACTCTGATTGGAATGAGATGATATCTTAGAGTAGTTTTGATTTGCATTTCTATGATTGCTAGAGATGATGAGCATTTTTTTCATGTATTTGTTGATTTCATATATTTGTTCTCTTCTAAGAAGTGTCTGCTCAGGTCCTTGGCCCATTTGTTGATTGGGTTATTTGTTCTTTTGGTACTTAGCTTTTTGAGTTCTTTATATACCTTAGAGATTAGTGCTCTATCTGATGTATAAGGGGTAAAAATTTGCTCCCATGATGTAGTCTCTCTGTTCACCTCACAGATTATTTCTTTTGCTGAGAAGAAACTTTTTAGTTTGATTCCACCCCATTTATCATTATCCAAAGTATATTTATGAAGACACAAATTGGGTGTCAACATACTTTATATACAAACAGAGATATGAAAAATTGTGGTATATATGTGTAATAAGAATTGTAATGCCAAAAACAACAACAACAACAAAGTACATGTATAAAGACAAAAAAAAAATGTGAGCAGTACAAAGACCATGGACAGGTGACTTGATTTCTTTGAAGCCCAGGTCCCATCTCTGAAATACTGAGGTTCTTAACTTAGTTCAACTTTCTTCTGACATTTTTGTGAAAGTCAAATAAATCATGTGCATGAAAGAATTTATAAACGATAAAAATGTAATAAACATGAGAAAGAGTTTTATCAACTACCAGAGGTAACATAATAGATTTACCTTGAGATAGAAATCCCGATGGGGGTGTTGCTTCTCTCCATATGCAGACACTTTCTGACTTCATACATTTACTACCTCCTGGCTTTAGAGAAGGGTCCAAGTTTCTTTATTTGCAAAATTTATCATGCTGAAACCTGGCTTTTTAGGTCCTGGGTTTAGTGTGAACCTAGTTTTATTACTAGCACCTTCATCCCTGCCCGTCGCCTGGCATTCTTCCCTCTCTTAGAAAAAAAGTTTAGTACTTAGCATTTACATACATGCTTGATATTTGCCAATCTAAATGCCTAAGGATGACATGGCTCTTCTTCATTGTAAATAGAATGCAAAATGACTATGTTTCCTGACTAAAGAGATTATGGCGACCTTCTCATTAAAACATAAAGAACATGGAGGCATTTTCTCTCCCATGTCTCCATGTGACAGCAACTGAGGTTACAAATAGACTTTGCTTTTAGTCTTCAAATGGCTTTTGATCATATATAGGGAAAAACCCAAACACATTTCTTGTCAGTAGGCTTTCAAATGCTGTATTTACACAATATGGGCCTGGCTAAATCTCCATCATTAATTTCCACTCTCTTTCCCACATAAAGGTTTTCACACAGATAGATGCTTGATGGTTCACTCTGACATCATTTAGTTCCTTACTTCAAAAGACCTTTGCTGACCACCTGAAGAGAACATCGCCACATCAATATCTATTTACTGAGAGTCAGTTGTGTTCATAGCATTTATCATTTCCTAACTTTTTATATTTGCTTTTGCTTATTTATTTGTGTACAAGCTCTATGAAGGCTGAAGTTCTCCTCTTCACTTTTATATCTGTGACACTTGGAACGGTAGTGACAAAAAGAGGTTCCCAGTAAATATCTATAAAAGGAATGATTTGACTCCGTGCTATCATCAAATTTCACATTGCCTCAGTCTGGCTAAGGGTTGGCTTCTCCAATGTCTCTTGCTTCCAAGCAGCTGGGAGAGTAATCATATTACATATTTGGACCGCTCTATGGCTCTGAAATGCTGAGTGTCAGAAAACTAGTTTTCTAATACTAAAGAACTATAACATGTACCTAAGGGAACTACTAGATTTAGCAGAGTTAGAGACAGTAATTTGGAAATTCACTTCATCATCTGGGCACCAACCTCCACTTTCCTGTAAAGGAAGCAAGCAATGGCAGCAAAAGAGAGGCTGGAGTTGTGGCTCCGTAGTACAGTGCTTGCCTAGCATGCATAAGACATTGGGTTCAATCCCCAGCACCACATAAAAAAACTAAATAAAATAAAGATATTATGTCCATCTACAACTAAAATTTTTTTTTAAAAAAAATGACAGGAAGAGGTGAGCTATTATTATATCAGCTTTAGTGATACTCTGTTTCTGAAGCAACAAGTATGCTATAGTATGATTTCCTCCTCTTGTTTAAATGGGAGATGCTTAGAATTGTTATTTTTTCTTTGTCATACACATAAATAGGACTCCAAAAATAAAATTAAATACTCTATACTGGTTGCATCAAAAAGTAAGCATCTGGACTTTGGGTCCTGAGTGGATGCATTTATATTACAAATTCTCAAACATTTTCTTTACCATTAAATCTTTAAAACAAAACAAAACAAAAAAACTGTATAATGCCATTGAGGAGACTATTCCCCAAACTCATTCTTCATTATCCTGTATCAGTCATTAAGTCCAATATCTCTTTCCAAACGTTCCACTATGGCTTCCAAGATCTGTACCTTTCTTGATCTTTTCCAATAATTCTTATCCTTCTACTCTAGACAGTGTCATGTGGAAGAAAGAGCATGTACCTTAAAATCAGAGAACTATGGATCAGGTAAATTTCCCTCAATCTTGAATCCTCCCTCAGCCACCATATGCATGTGTAGCCTTGAGGTAGAGGGTTAATGTCTCTAAATCCTAACTTGCTCATCTATATAATAGAAACAATCATATCCACCAAAAGATATGGTTATGAAAATTAAACAGTGATGCTCTCTTTGGCCTCAATAGATTTTAAATGAATATTAGTTTTTACCCTTCTTTTGTAGCCTCTATGACTTCATTGTTTCCTTTACCGAAATCTCTATTGTTTTCTTTTCCATTTACTCTTTTCCATAACTATCACTTATTAAGTCTCTCAAATATCCAGCTCCCCACTAATTTCTCATTGAAGATTTCTCAATTCATAATACAATTTTAAAGTTACTTACATATTCTAACATTAACCTAATTTGAGAATACCTAAGTCTCTATCAAGTGTACCCCATACTAACTTGGCTTTCAAACTTTTCCATTTCTTTCAAAGTCACCAGGAGAGACAGGCATGGTGGTGTATCCTTTAATCCCAGAGACTCAGGAGCCTGAGGAAAAGAGGATTGCAAATTCAAGGATAGCCTGGGCAACCCAGCAAGACCCTACCTCAAAATAAAAGGGGCCAGGGATGTAGCTTAGTGGTAAAGTGTCCCTGAGTTCAATCCCCAATAGCAGAAGTAGCATCAACTAGTGATTTAAATTTATAATGGCTACTAGGTATCAGTATATTGGGGATCAGTTTTTTACTCCAGTTTTTATTATAATGGTTTGTTGTGAACACACATAACCTGACTGGTCCTTACCTCAACTCTGTTGGGTACCTTACGCTTTCTCTCCCGGAGCTTCTTCTTTACCACAATATGGGGTTCCTGTGCATGTCCATGCCTCAACTCTGACATACGTAAACCCATTAGTAGGAAAAACTGCAATGTGGGGCAACTCTGAACAAGAAATATGATGAGTAAATATTCCTCTTTTCCATTCTTTGGAGGGGCAGTTCTGAGATGCATTTCACATGGCTCTTCAAGGGTTCCTCAGAAGGACTAGTGCCTATTTGCCCAAAGTGGTAGCCATTTCAATAACAGTCTTTGATTGGCTTTCTTTTTATGTTGAATTCTTTCATGCCCCTGCCCCTGACTCCTCTTCCAAAGGGCCATTTCCTCCAAATAAATTTTCTGTACACAAGTCTTATCTCTGATTCTCAGGTGAGGGGAAATTCAGGGTAACTAACATTACAATTTTTTTACATCCCTTTAAAAATCACTTAGGAAACCCATGCAAAAAGAAAAAAAAAAGGTTAAATGACTTTCCAAATAAACATTGTTATTACAATACAGAGCAAGAGCTTGGATCCAGGATAACCTAACTCCCCTCTTCATGGTTTAATCACCATATTGCTTTCCAAGGGGAAAAAAGTTAGTTTGGATTTTGTTGAATATTTCAAAAAATTATATCTAAACTCTCTGGAGTTTTGCCCTTTCTTTTAAAATGTCTCAAGCACCAGGTGCCAGTGGTGCATATCTGTAATCTCAGTGACTCCAGAGGAAAGGCAAAAGGATTACAAGTTCAAGGTCAGGCTCAACAATTTAGCAAGATCCTGTTCCAAAATTAAAAATTAAAAAAAGGCTGATAATGTAGCTCAGTAGCAAAGCTCCTTTGGGTTCAATCCCCAATATCAAAAAAAAAAAATAAATAAAAGTAAAAAGTTTCACTCATCAATTATTGAATATAATTTCATCTTGTTGGAAGCCACAGTGGGTAATTTTGGGGATCATCTAGAAACCATTGTTGCTTCATCTTTTCTACTGCTGTCACTTTACTGTCTGCCTCTCTGATTCCTACAATAGCCTGTTAGTGATTTTTCATTCTTCCAACCAAGCAATATAGTTTAATGGAAGTGATATTGGAGAATTAATCATTTATAAGCTTGATAAAACTGATTTCAAATCCTAACTTACTTTTTAACTGTGTGGTTTTTTGTTGTTGTTGTGTTTCATATTTTCTCTAAACTTCAGTTTTCTTATTTATATAAAGAAAAAAAAACAACCTCTCTCTTCTAAGGATGTTTGGTGAGTTACATGTAATGATCCATTCCTTCATTTTTTTTTCAAATATTAAAACACAGGATGTCAGTCTCATTTCATTGTGTTCATTGTTATTGTTGTTGAGTTTAAGTGGTAGAGTGTTGAGAATGTGGGACATTTTATTGTTTAATGGGTATTAATTCCTTTCATTTTCACAAAAGGGTTCTTAGGTCTGTAATGCTTCTAGTAATCTGTGGAGCAAATCCAAAGATTTCTGAACTTTAACATTGTAAGTACATGATGCATAAAAATGTCAATACAAATATTTCTTGAAGCAATAGAAGCAACTCTCAATAGCCAGTGGAATCACATATTGATTTTAGTGCTCCATTAAGCAGTGTTCAGATGAGCTTTAGTGCTATGGAAATGAAATAAAGACTCCTGAGAAATAGTAGGTTCCCATTAAAAAATGACTTCATGCTTGAACTCAAATATGCTGTTACACAACTCGTGTTCCCTAAAATATATTATAGCCACTACTAATGTTCTAAAAAGGTCCTTGAAACAATTTGGGTTAAATAGAAAAACAAACTTCATTGAAATGTAGAAGCTTCAAGTAAGTGAAAGCATACAATTCATTTACACTAAAACTGGTCAGACCGTTTGTAAAATATATTTTAAAAACACAATCTATTTTCAATATGTCTAATTTATATACAATTTTACCATGTGGTAAAAAGAAAGTGAAATTAAAGAGTTCCATTGCCTCGGTGGTGAAATCTGGGTTTAATCCTCCTAATTAAATCTTCTATATGCTCCACCCAGTGGCTACATGGTCTTTACCAGTGTCATATCAAGCATCAAAAATATATTTGATTCCTCCCAAATAATGAGCATGTTAGTAACTGAGCCTGCTGTACTTTGTAATCTCCTGTTTTAAGGAGAAAGTTGTTGATCATGTTCTTTATTTAGTTCTCCCAAGCTAGTTATTTGAAAGTAAGCAGTCTTCCCCAGAGAGATGAGCCTACCCTGCCTGATTATATACTTGCTTTACACTGAGGGAAAGGCTCTAAGTCAGAATTGCCAGAAAAATCAAGGAATGGGAATCTTGAAAAACAATACAGACTGCTCCTAAAATTAGCTGATCACCATCCACCTCACAAGAACAGCCCTGCAGATCAATGTCAGGGCGGGGTTTGAATAACCGACTTGTCTAGGTACGGAATTTAGCCAGAAAAGAACCAGTGTATAATACTATATATATAAAAAAAGTTAACATCTGCAATTATCTAGTTATTTGGTTTCATTATTTTGACCATTGTTCTATGAAGGCAAGAAATGTCACTTTTACTTGTCCCTGCATTCTCCATAGGCAAGCACAGGGCACAACACAGGAATATCCATCAACTGATGACCAGCTGAATCTCTCCTTCATGTTTTTGCTCTCTGGTATTTCCTCATGTGGTTTCTTATCTTCCCAAGTAGGTTATAATCATTTGAGAGCAGAGACCACATCTTATATTCCTCCAAAATCTTCATGCTGGTCTTCTTTCAAAATCACTGTTGATACTATGGCAGAGCAAAATGAGAATTTTAGCAGTTTTAAGAGCTAACAAACTGTAGTTTTGCCTGCTGACACACTGCAGCTCTGCTTACTGACATTTAACCAAAGAGGCTTGCAGTGACTAACAGGGACCTATAAAAGATAACCACAGAAGCAGAAGGAGAAACAGGCAATGGGGACAGAACAATCCTGCTTTAGGCTTAGTGCAGTAAAAGTCTCTAAGCTATATGAACTAAGAGTCTATACATTGTTAACAAGCTGACTCAAGCTTGTCAAGGAAATGTAGAATGCAACCTTGAATAGAATTTCACCAACTCCCTTGCCTTGATATACCCCAAACTTGCTTACATATGAAAGTTAAAGCCCTACTGTGCTCGGGGCTCAAACTTTGCGAATTATCCCTCTGGGCCTGGCACCACTAATAAAGTGTTGCTTTCAGATGTCAGTGTCCTGACTGTCTCATTTCCAATTACAATACCTGTAGGATATTAAGTTCTGAACTTGTGGAAAAAGTAAAAAAAAAAACAAAAGTGGTAATAATGGGATGATTTCTGTAAAACATGTCTAAGTGTACATTGAGTACACACAGTTAGCAAATTTGAATATTTTTTACCTATTTCACATCAGTTTCATGTGATTCCATCAAACTTCCAGGTAGTAATAAATGTTAAGAGAGCAGAGCAAAAAAACCTGAATTCTGTGCCATCAATCAAATCTCAGTCAAAGCCCTGACATTCATTAGTTTTCAATCTTGTACAAGCTCACAATTTTGGTTGGTCCTCAGACTGAGTTTTAAAATGGGTGTGATGCCCATTTTGGAGCACTAGTGTGAAAGTTAGGTGAGCTGAGATCTCTACAATCTCTAGCCCATTTCAAATAATTAAAATAGCTCTTCCTCCCAATCACTTCATGTAAGTATCTCAACATTTCTTTAATTCAATCTGCTCATCTTTAAAATGGGCAAATTAGGTGTGATAGGTGTCTTTATGGATCAGTTTAAAGCTTTTTGATATATCCTTTAATCTCTCTAATAGTTATATGAGGTAGATATGGTTATTATTGTTCCCATTTTACAGACAAGGAACTATAAGTGTGGCCCGATGCTCATGTGTATAACTACTACAGTATACTACAGTTTTAAACCAGCTATAAAATCCATTAGCAGAAAAATTTTTAGTGTTCAGACAACAGGATATGGAGCTAGTATAGGAGAAAAATAAAAAGGACGATGGTCCTTGTGTGAGTGTGAGAGGGAGAGGGTAAAGATGTCTGTGTCTGACTTGGACCATCTATTTTTCTTCTCAAAGCATGCATGAAAGACAAGTATGCATCATACTTGATAAATATTTGGGGTCCTAACCCTTCATTTGTTAGGAGCATGGGGTGGCGGTTGTTTATCTCTGAGTTAGAGTTTACAATCTGCTCACATAGTAGGTTTAGCCGTTTTGAATAAAAGAAGGATAATGGCCCAAGAATATAGTATGTATTCTTTATTCTTTCTACCCACCCCCCACCCAAGTTCTGGGGGCTGGGGATTGAACCCAGGGCCTCACACATGCTAGGTAAGCACTCTACCATAGAGCATCATTCCCATATCCTTCTTTTGCTCATCTTCTTGATTTTTTTTAAAAGCTCTCTCCCTTATTTATTTATTTATTTATTTATGAGATGGGGTCACTATGTTACATAAACTGGGTTGGAACTCTGGATCCTCCTCCCTCAGCCTCCTCAGTAACTAAGATTATAGCCATGTGCCACTGCATCTCACCTTAATAACTTTAATCAACTTATTTCAATTCTGATTCTGGTACTATTCTAAGGACTTTAATATATTGACTCTTTTACAGCAACCTTGAAAACCAGATGCTTCTATTAGTCAGCTCTTCACCACTACAACAAAGTATACAACATAGGCTACTTATAAGGAAAAGAGTTTCTTTAACTCACTGTTTTGAAAGGTAAAAATCCAAGCAGCACAGCACAGGCTCCTCAAGGACTGCTCCTTGGCTGTATCAACTCATGACACAGGCAGCAATGACAGGAGTGTGTGCAAGAAGAAAAAACTACAATTGGAACCAGGAGGCGAGAACTGGATAAGGTCAGGCTTACTCCTGTTGGAACAACACTCTCCTGAGAAATACCAAAAATCAAACAAGAATTATCAAGGGATTGCAAGGGAAGTACTTAATTCCCCAGTGACTCAAGGATCTCCCACTCCCTGTTAAAGACTTCACCATCTCCCAGTATCACTGCTCTGGGGACCAAGCCTCCAATGACATGAACCTTTGTGGGGCAGACACAATTAAACCTTACTCAAACCATAGCAATGCTATTCCCTTATTTTTCCGTTGAGGAAAGTGAGGCACAGATGGTCTTAATAACTTTCTCAAGATCACATAATTCCTATGTTTCACAAAGGTAGATAGGTTCCAAAAATTCAACTTTTCTTTTTGTGTGTAATTCTGTTCTTTAATGATTTACAAATTATTGATTCTATATATTATTAGCTGAAAACTACTACTACCAAGGAGATGTGTTCCGATACCTAAGTGATTGCCAGTTAATATTGTAGAATTACCATTGGGGATTTTCTCCACTATCGGGAATAGCATAATTCACTAACTGCCTCTAATAGCACCATTAGGGTTTCATTCATTTGTATCATGTGTTAGTCAACTTTTCATCACTGCATCAAAATAACATCAAAATCAATGTAAAGGAGGAAATTGTTGCTTGTTTTTTTTTTTTTTTACAAATTCTGTCTACAATCAATCAGCTGGTTCCAGTGTTGTGGGCCTCAGGTGAGATGGACAATAATGGCAGAGAACATGAGGCAGAGCAGAGCTCTCACTTCATGGTGGCTGGAAAGCAAAAATGAGACAAAAGGAAGGGACAAGATGTAGTCCCTCAGGACATTACCCCAAGGACCCACTCCCTTCAAATAAGTCCCACATCTTATGATTCTATTTTTTTCCCCAAAAATGTAGTCAAATTCCATATCAATCAATGGATTAATCCACTGATGAGGTTAGATTCCCTCATGATCCAGACATTTCCCAAAACTCCCACATCTGTGCTTTGCTGCATTAGGAACAAAGCATTTAACACATGAGCCTTTGGGGACATTATGAATCCAAACTATAACAGGTAACAGGTAACTATAACAGGTAACAAGTCACTTCATTTTAGATACCTATGGTAGATGAGAACATTAGCCTAGACTAGTATCTAAGGGTTGGGGAGAAGAAAGAAAGTAAACCCTGCAGTATTGGAGAACCGCTGGGAAGTTGAGGCTGGATCTGGTGCCTTGGTGAGGAAAAGATAGAGGGGGGGAGAAATATCTCTCAGATTGGACAGTCACAACACTGAGATACCTACTATGTGCACTAGTTTGTGAATGAGAAAACTGATGATCAGAGAGGTTAGGAATTTCCCATACTCATACAGATATTAAGCAGCTGAGGATGAATTTAAAATCATTTCTGAACCCATATGTAAAGTCCTTATTTTCCCATTACTCTGGGTACCTTCCAGGGAAGAAATTAGTAGAAAATACATGGATTCTCAACTGAAGGAACACTTCCATAGTGGAGTATAGACAGTTGAATAGTGTATCCCCCCAAATATATGCCTAAACCCTAATCCTTGGAAACCATGAATATGATGTTATTTGGAAATATGATATTTGCAGATAAAACTAAATTAAGGATCTTGAGATGAGATCATAGGCCTCTCTATGTAGAAACATGGGGCAAAAAAAAAAAAAAAAGATTCTCCACCATACATTGTCTTCAGTCATCACTTCCCATTTTGCCCCAAATTCTTTCTCCCAGCAAAGTGTCTCCTCTTGCCACTTCTAAAGACCCTCAAAGAGCATTTGTAGAACATGCTCAAAATGCAGACACTTGGTTCAGTCACAGCCTGCATATATTCTCTTCTGCCTCTTATTCAGCACCCACTTGTTTTAATCCAGAACCTTAGAAGCCAAAAGGGGGGCAACCAAAGCATACTTGTAACAATAAACATGTGAAAGCACTGATGTTCCTGGAATCCAAAGCAGGGCATGTAAGGAAGGGAAGGGAATGACCTTCTCAATTTTCTGCCAATCGTGGCACAGCGGCAGTGCCAGATCCTAAGTTCATCATGTGAGAGGCTCCCTCATGCTCCTCCAGTCTTATCTCCTCTCTCCCCAAGGACATCTGTCACACCAGGCACAGAGTGTGGGCAGCAAGCACAGTCCCACTGCCTCAACTCCTCTACTCTCTAATCTCTTTCATAGTCTGGGTGTGTGTTTGTGTGTAGGTATAGATTGTTTCAGTCAGCTTTTTTGCTGCTGTGACTTAAAGACCTGACCAGAACAATGGTAGAAGAGGAACAGTTTATTTTAGGGTTCATGGTTTCAGAGGTTTCAATCCATAGAAAGCTGGCTCCATTCCTCTGGGCTTGAGGTGAGGTAAAACATCATTGGAGAAGAGTGTGGCAGAGGGAAACAACTCACATGATGATCAGGAAGGAGAGAGAGAGAGAGAGAGAGAGAGAGAGAGAGAGTTTCTACTTGCCAGATACAAATATATATACCCCATAGCCATACTCCCTATGAATTACTTCCTCCAGCCACACCCTACCTGGCTCCAGTCACAACAGAGTTAATCCCATCAGGAATTAATTCACTGATTTGGTTAAGGCTGTAACCTGATCATTTCTCCTCCATACCTTCTTGAATTGTCTCACACATGAGCTTTGGGGAGATGCCTCAAATCCAAACCATAACACCATAACATATGTATATATATGTATATGATATATATGTGTGTGTATATATATACACGCACACACACATATGCATATACACATGCATATGCACATACATACACACATACACATACACATATATTCTTTGGTAAGGATACACACACACACACACACCACATACTACAGTAAAAAAAATTATATAAAGAGAACTCTAGAAAAAAGAGTAATATTCTCTACCCACACCAAACTCCACTCCAGATAACACAATCATTGCATAAGGCAAGAGTAAAAAGAAACAATAGGATTGTTGGTACCGAGCAAGTGTAAGGTTGTCAGAGACAAACAACTCTTTTCCTACCATCAACCCTATTTGTGCTGATGTACTGTCAAAGACTTTGAAGCTTGATCTGACTTGTTGCTCTTTCCAGTGCCTGGAAGGAAGTTTCCTGCTCCAAGTCTTGATGGAAGATTGTTAATTGATGAGAAGTTCATAAGGTCTAGTTTCTGGACTTTGGCTCCATCCACCACAGGCTTTAGGTTGAGAATGGAAAAGATGGAATTTGGCCATTCCATTAGCCCTGTGGAAGCGGCCTCAGGAAAGCTGCCAGCACCCACTTAGATCAATTTTACCTGTAGAGGCTAAAAGCAGTCCTGATGTGAGAGAACTGATGCCAATTGCAGTTCAAGAAAGAAGACAAGAAAAATAGCAGAAAGAAAAGAGGACAGTGAGAAAAAAAATGATATTGAGTTAAGTTTAAAAAACGAGTTCAAAGTCATAAACAGACAATAAGCATGTGTTAGGGAATTAAGTGCAATGTGTTGTGCTAGCTTGAACATTTGTTTCCTTCCTAATACCTGGGTTGAATCTGAATCCCTAACGCAATAGTTCTAAGAGGTGAGATTTTTAGGAAGCCATTAGGCTGTGAAGATTCCACTCTCATGAATGGATTGGTGTCCTTATAAAAGGTCTCAAGGAAAGGAGTTTTGTCTGTTTTGCTCTTCTACCATGTGAGGACACATAGGATGCCTTCAACGAGAAATGGACCTTCAGTACACACCAAATTTGCTGATGTCTTTATCTTGACCTACCCAGCTTCCAGAACTATGAGAAATATAAACTTGTGTCTTTAGGAATTATATAGTCTCTGGCATTTTGAAGCAGCATAAATGGACTAAGACATATTCCAAACCTATGAAGGCGATATTGTACTCATTTTGTAACAGGGACTCTTTTGAAATTGTCCTCCCCTCCCCCTTTCCTTTAGCTTTTTCATCCTTCCATAATTCTTTGGCTGAAAAAGAAGCACCCCTCCCCATACACACAGTTAACTGCTAAACCTTTCTTTGGAGTCATAGAAATCAGATGGCTTTTTAACAGCCGTCCTTAGTAATTAGTGCAGGAGATGGACATCCATTGTGAACTTTTGGAGAAGATAGCATTCACTGCCTCCTCCCTTCCCCATGAAAACTCTCCCCTACCTAGTCCAGTAAGGAACTGCCTTGAGGAACTAGCCCCTCTGTATTTTTCAAGGCTCCCTTTGAATACACCTGACTGCTTCCCACAAATCTCCTTTCTTCAAATACAGGTATGCTAGCAGCTGGCAGCCCAGACATTTGATTATTGTGACAGTTTGCTAGGGCTGCTGTAATAAGATGCCAATTACTGGGTGGCTTGATAACACATTAATTTTCTTACATTTCTGGAGGCTTAAATCCAAGATAAAGGTTTACTTTCTCCCAAGGACTCTCCCCTGGGCTGGCAGGGCTACCTTCCCTCTGTGGTTTTGCACATCTGTGCTCCGACATCCCTGGTGTCTTTTTTGTGTGTCCAAATTTTCTCTTCTTATAAAGAGATAGTTTTGTGGTATTAGGACTGCACCTTGTTACTTCTTTTAATCTTAACTCCATCCTTAGGGCATCAACATATGAATTTGAAGATTAGAATACAATTCAACCCTTAATAGATATATATTCAGTAAAATGAACAAACATGCTTTGGGTACAGTATAAATGCTAATTCACATTAGTTTTATGCTTTCCCTTAAACATTTATCTAATGGAGGTAAACACTTCTGAGCCTAAAAAGCATTTGAAAAGAGTTCAAGAATTTTCTAGCTTTCAGAGAGCTAAAAAGATCACTTAAATACACAAAATATTGTTTCAATTCAGTAAGTAGGCTGTGCCAATTTCCAAATATTGAGTGATTCAATGCTCATTACAGGTCAGATCATTCTCCTTCCTCCATTTGTGCTAAGGTTGACACGTGGCAGCTGCCTATCTTTAGAGAAGAGAGTGTATGATAAGTCTCTTCACCTGTCTGCCTTCCTCTAACCTACCTACAAACTGCTGTTTCTTCTTCTGAGGCAAAGGGACAAGAAAGGAAGTAGAGGTAAGAAGAGCCACAGAGCTGTCCTGACTCACTGGTCTGGACAGCTCTGTGCTTCAGCAAATGCTTAAGTAATCATCTTAATCACCTAAGTGCCTTAGTGATCAGCAGGGATGAGCACCTCTTTCCAGCAATTCTCTTGACCTGAGTGCATATGTCCTTATTTCAAGTGACTGCTTGTGGTTTATTTTCTTAGACTCCTGTAACCATCTGGCTATATCTAACTTCGTGCAGCTGAACCCCTCTGCCTTTCTAGTCAGCCTTATTAGCCAGGTCCCAGGGTAATTCTATAATGACATTTTCTCCTGGGGTGTTTATATTTGGTCAGTAGGGAATCTCTCTGTTTTCTTGCACTAGCCAAGCCTGAGAGTTTAAGCCTATCCCAATGCAACTCCCTCAATTATGTTGCCATGGACTACGTTGGCATTCTGACACAAACCAGCTAATAGTCCTCAAGATTTCACAATTGAAGGAACACAGTTTTATTACTGCAAGGTGGTCCTAGAAGCATTCTCCTGCCTTAGAATGCTTGAAGTAAAGACAGTTTTTCCAGGTCTGGGGTGAAATAGGTAAGAATTCACACTGTAGAAGCAGCTTTCTTCAAGGAACTCTCTCTGGTAATTTTTCTGTCTGCTCTCCAATCTTTCTATATTTTTGATTTGGTGCAGATATTCAAAATCAGTTAAAATTTCACATCTATTTTATGTTGGGTATACGGTCGCGACACACACACTAACCCAAAGAGGGTCAGTGGGTGCAAGGGAGAAATAGAGACCTCCTAAAAATATTAACTGATGGAAGTAGAAGTAGATTAATTAAGGATTAAGGGGAAAAAAGATTAAGGGAGAAAAAAAAAGAATGGTGGTAGGAAGGAAGGAGGGAGAGAGAAAGATAGGCCAAAGTGTGCTACAAATGTTTTTAAAATAAGTATTAACTGGTGAAAAAAGATAATTTAAGCTTTCCTCTTTATACATGAATCTTCCAAATAGTTTACAATGATTTTAAAAATAAAAAATTGTATTTTATAATAGTTTTGGAATTACAGGGAAATTAAAAAGCTAGTAGGAAAATTCCTCCAATACCCTACAACCATTTTTCCCTCTATGATTCACATCTTGTATCAGTAGAGTACATAATGTCATTGTTAATAAACTAAAATTGATATATTATCAATAGCTAGTTCCTACTTTATTCAGGTTTATTTACATTTTGCCCAGTGGCATATTTCTGTTCTAGGATGCTATCCAGAATGCTACAAGTAAATTCAGTTGGTTTTTCTAGTGAGCCAGCCTAAGGCTGTGGAACATCCTTGGGTTTTCTTCATTTTTCTGTGACAACCTCTATAGTTTTGAGTAGTACTGGTATGACATTTTATAGAATGTCTTTCAATTGGGATGTATTTGATGATTTTCTCATGGTTAAATTGGGGTAATATAGTTGGGGGAAGAAAAATCACAGAGGTAAAAGCCATTTCCTTCACTGCTTATCAACGGTAGACACAACCTATCACTGTAGATGTTGACCTTGATGACCTAGCAGATAGTGCCTGGTGGACTTCTGTACTGTGATGTTACTCTTTTTAATCTACTATCATACTTTTCATGCAGTTTGAAAGGAAGTCACTGTATACATACAGATCATACTTCAGAGAGTGAGGAGTTGTACTATCTTCCTTGAAGACAAAGTACCTACATAAATTATTCAGAATTCTTCTGCATAGGAAATTAGTCTCATCTCTGATTTATTTATCTAATAACTTATTTTTATCAGTATAGACTCATGGATATTTATTTTATGCTTGGGGTATATGATACTTTTTATTAGGAAAAAAGACTGAATATTTCTAATTTGGAATCAAATGAAAATGCATTAACAAACATGTAAGAAACTTTAATTGGACATTTTAAAGTAAATTAAATTTAATCAAATATAATTACCTTTGTAAAATAAAAAGAAACTTTTCAGTAGCATAACTACACTGAAGGGGATAAAAGTCCCCTTCAGTAGCTTTTAAATATATTTAAAATAACTTTTAAATATATTTAATAAAATAACTTTTAAATATATTTTTTAAAACCAAATAAATTTTAGACAGTGTACTTTAGTGCCTTATTTCAAGGATAAAATAAGCTACAAACTAATTCAGAACTCTGCTTGGTTTGTTTGTATTTCACAGTAGTATGTTTGTAGCAACTGTGAACTGTTGTATGTGTGTTGTGGGATTGAGCAAATGAGTGAAGACACTGGCAATATATGAATGCAGAGTTATCAGGTGAACACAAAGTAGAAGAGGACTAGGAAGAACCTTGTACTGTTGGATGGGAATTTTCCACAGCTTTTATGAAAAAGAAAAAATACAAGATGAGCACAGAGCACTTGGTGGTAGTGCAAAGTAAGAAAGTACCCAAAGAAAAACGTAAGAGTGTATGGCAACAGTGGAAGAGGGCTGGCCTGAGATGCCTCCCAGAGCCCGAAGCTGAGAAGATTGGTATTAAAATAATGATATTCATAGGTTATATTCCAATCACTGAAACAATCTGTGAGCTCATACTGATAAAAATAAGTGAATGAATAAAAGGTGGAGAAAGAAAAACTGCATATTTTCCCCCAAAAGAATAGCAAATATTTTACCAAATTACTAATTTCTGCCAGTTTTGTATGAGAATACAAGTTTTGCTATACTCATTGGGTAAACACAACCTATCACTGTAGATGAATAATATAATTTAGTTTTTGTTTGTATTTCATTACATGATATGTTTTTTTTTTGTGTGTGTGTGTGTGGCGGGAGAGAGAGAGAGAGAGAGAGAGAGAGAGAGAGAGAAGTGAGCTAGAACTATAGCTAGAAATGGAGACAGAAATAAAGATATAATTACAGGAGAGATATGGAAAGGAAGGAGGTGACACAGTGTACATGAAGAGAGGAAGTCTGAGAAAATAATATATATAATTTAGATGTTGATTTTTCATCTTTTTAAGATTCCTAAGCAAGAGATCATTATTCTGGTTGATTTTCGTTGCAGACTCCTAATAGCAATCTGATAGTTATGTTTCTCTAGATTACAACAGATGTGCTGGCCTCCATCTTGAAGTAGCATATGAATTCTATTTAGAGAGTGTCTTTCAAGAGCATACATAATATAACATTTCTTTTTTTAAAAATTCCTCTAGTAATTTTTTTAAAAAAATATCCTTTGCTGAATTTCTGACCTTTTCTTCAGTATTTACTGCCCTCTGGTGTTTGCAGAGGTTTCTAGTTGGTTTCCTGCTTATTAGGATTTCTTGGTATAGATGAATACCATCTATACAGATTGAGCTAACGTTGAATGTTTTTACATTTATTTCAGAAATGACAGTCATTTGGGAGTAACTCCAACATTAAAAATTTGGGGGATTTCCATCTGACAAATGAAGAATGCAAATTGCCTGTGCAACACAGTGACTGGAGTGTGACTGGAGGGACTCTCTTTTACAAGGCCAAAAGATGAGATATTCACATACAGTCTGTGAAGTTGACTTTTTGGTGTGTAGAAAATGTTGTGAGAATAAAAGCAGCAAGAGAAAAACGCGACTAACCAGGAGCAGAAAGGAGCCGAGGGAAAGAAGAAACTAGTAATTTATTCTTTTCAAGGGATTTTTCCTACTCTTGAGGATTTCCTATTCTGGGGGAATTTCCATTTTTCATCTAATATGGAGATTCTACCATTAGCCATTTCTGCAACTTTGGGTTAGTTCATTTGTTTTACATGTGCTTTAGTTTTTTCCTCATCTATACACTGGGATTTACCTAGTTTAGTAGTTTTCAGATCTTTGTGAGAGAACAGAAATTTACACTTATCCCAATAAAACATTCCATGGGTAGAGCAAAGGTAAAGGAATATCTCATGCAGAACACAGGACAGGAAGCAACATGGCACTTTTATTAATTGGAGTTTACAGTGGCTAAAATAAAGAAAGCAAGGGGTTGGGGGACACGCATGCAGATGAAAATGTTGTTATACAAAAGGAAGAAAACAGAGATTTAATATGACACTTCATTTGTAGTTCATCTTTTCCTGCAGTTGTATGAGACCTCAGCTCCCCGAACTGAAAAATAGAGGTAAAAAGCAGTGAAAGAGCAGATCCTCTAACATTTTACTGTTGCTTCCCCATTTTTATATGCAATGTATCTCCTTGCAATGACACTGCCCTTAAATGAACAGTTACTTTTGTTTCTAGTGCCATCCACCCTTAGTGTAATAACTACTGTGGTTTCTTTTACTGCAGCTCTTCAACGTATTTGTTGCATGAGTAGTAAGAAATTTGGCCTATTCAGAGGAAGGGAGATAACCTCAAAACCTTAGTGATTCAGGTGCCTTTGTTATTATGTTGGGCCTTAGGACCTTACCTGATAATTTATGCTTCTGAGAAAGCCATGGTACATGGTAAGCACCTCTAGCCATATGACCTAAGTTCAACCTCCAAGGAACAGGTGGGTATTGGAGATTGAGTTCAACATGAGCATGATTCAATTAATTGTGTCTAAGTAATTATCTCCAGTAAAAATTCTGGACCTCATATCTTTTTTTTTTTTTTTTGATACTTGGGATTGAACCCAGGCTCACTTAATCACTGAGTCACATCAACATCCCTTTCTTTATCTTTTATTTAGAGAGAGGGCTTCACTAAGTCCATAGGGCCTCTTGAATTAGCTATCCTCTTACCTAACCTTTCCTAGTCACTGGGATTGTAGGCATGCACTGTCGGGCCCAACTTTTGACCTAGGTTGAGAGTCTCTAGTTGGCAATACTCATGCATACTACTCCTGCTTCCTGTCATATATGTGACCAGTAGGAGGTGACACTGTCTGTTCCTGACTCTATAGGGAGGGAGTGGCTGGGTGCTCTGTTTGGATCCCTCCTGGACTGCCCACTGTCTTTTCCTTTGGTTCTAATTTGAATCATTTCCCTATAACAAATGTGACTTTGGGTATAATGGCTTTCAGTGAATTCTGTGAGTCTGTGTAGTAAATTATGGAGCCTAAAGTGACTCTGAGTCTTCAGAATTTAGAGATGGCGTCAGAAATCTTGGTCAGATTTGTCAGTCTAGAGCACTGTGCCCTTATCACTACAATTTGCAGTTTGGCTACTGCTAAGTGATATAGAAACAAATCAAAACTTTTAAATGTTTCTTTTGATTATTTGGATGATTGTTTACTTTAAAAGTCAAATCTCTTGCATCTGAAGTGAAGGTCTGTCTGTCCTTCCATTTCAAAGGCCTTCTTACCCTTAGGAGATTAAGTATCGAGATCCGAAAAACATTTTCAGAACAACACCAACACTGGTATCATAGTATTTCTGAGTATCAAAATCTTCAAGGTGTGCATTAGTCAATGTCCAATCAGAAGCTGAAAACTATGTGATGATTCGAATAGGGAGAATTTAATCCAAAGAATCATTGACTGTCAGAGGAGATTGTAGCAATGAGGGTCTGATGAGTGAGAAGTGAAGAGGATTTTAAGGAATACAGGAGGTAGCATATACAAAAAGCAACCTGTGGGGCTGGGAATGTAGCTTAGTAGTAGAGCATTTGCAAAGGGCATGAGGCACTGGGTTCAATCCCCAGCACTGCAAAAAAAGAAAAAAAAATAGGCAACTTTTTTTTTTTTTAATAGATGTCTAGGAGACATCCTACCTTCAACCCTAGGCTGCGATCCAGGCCTTGGTGAAGGAAGCTCTGCTCTGGTCCACTGAGGGCAGAGAAATTGTAGAGATCATTCATACTTTGAAATAGATGGAGTTCTGCCCTGTGGAACTTACAGAAAGTCAGGGAAGTTTCTCACAGAATGTTGTATGGAGAGTGAGGCACTCCAATCTAGTCTTCCAGGTGAGGGGATGCTGGGGAAGCTGCTGCACACTGGCTGCTGCCTACGCCACCTACTGTAGGAACTAGGATCTGGGGAGCCCTGCTTGCTGCAGAGGAGGGTGCTAGAGAAACAGTTCACCAGAAGAGCTGGGCACTGTAGAAGCAGTGGGTGCTGCAAAGTCCTTTTGAACCAGCACATCACAACCATTAAGAAAAATTCCCTTCTTCTGCAATCTTTCCTGCACCATCTACTGAGGAAGCCTAACATTTTGCCAGCTTCGAAAGAAAAAAACGTTGAAAGGACCCAGCTTTGTTTTCACAGAACAGAAAAAATATTATGAATTTGAATCTGGAAAGAAATAAATTGGTCAACAGCACAAGCTGAAACGCACATCATAGGTTGTTTTACCAATCTGGAAGTTAAGGGGCTTTTCTACATTTGCATAAAAAGGAGGTGGGGGCCAAGGCCAGATCTTAAATCTTCCAATGCTTAGGCTAGTATAGTACCATTTTTACCATGTGGACATGCATCTGCAAGCTGATTTTACTTTTAAGTTCAAGTTATATTCTCCTGGAATTATTTTCTCTCTTTAAAGTGAAATCAACAAATAGAATGATTATAGTTCTGGGGACAGAAACTATGTGCTCAACAGAACAGTAAAGAAGGAAATACGCTCACTTTATATTAAGAAAGTAAAACTTAATGTGTTTTACTTAATGTCTGATGGTAAGTGGCAGCGAATTTTGTCTGATTCCAAAAGCTGGATCTTAGCCTTTATATAAGTTGAATCAAACACTTATTATCTACAGCCAGGAAATTCTTGCCTAGGTAAGAATGGGAGTATTCCCACCATTAAGGGAAAGGAGTTGATTGTAAAGTGAGAGAGATGCCAGCATGTTATTGGGTGTTTGCTTATGTACACGAGGGATACGCTATGTGGGAGAGGGTTGTGGAAGTGGAGGTTAGGGTGGCACTATTTCCTGACAGCTGAGTAGAGGGGGGAAGGCAGTGTGAGGCAGGGACTGGAGTAGGTCTGCAGAAAATAAGAAGCTGGTACAAATCATTAGTGCCTCCCTTGTTGCTTGTTTAACTTGTGGAACACAAATTCAGCTGCCTGGTAGTTTCATCTCTCCTTTTTGCTTGCTTCTTGAGCTGTGCACTGTAAATTTTATTTTTAAATGTGAGATTGGGTAGCTACATCATTTAAATAAGACAGTAGATTTTGAGCAATTCCTCCAGATTTATAATACTATCACAAATCTCATTCTCAGTGTAGAAGCAATGGAAACCTTGCCAAGTTCTTCAGACTACATGTAGTATGGTACATTTGTCATATAGCCTCCCCTTAAATGTGGTTTTATTTGAGTCCTCTGATAGAAAATATTTTCCAGTGGGATGACTGAATGTCACTTGCAGTTGGGAAAGGAACACCTTCATGTTCATGAATTGGCTATATTTAGATCAGCCTGCCTATAAAGGCAGATCTCTGGTTTGTTACTGGTCGACAGATTCAGATGGGTTGCTTCTGAGTTTCTGAAGTTGTCTGTGTATTTAGAAAATGCAATGTACTTTCTCATGAATTTGCCAACAAATACATACATTTTGTAAAGCAGATTTATAGTAGAAAGAGACAGAACCATAAAAAGAATTAATAGAATAATAGATCTGGAAAATATCTAGATACATTCTTTTCTGGTCCCTTAATTTCATGCAAGTGGGACAGGAAAGTTGAGCTGTTTCTTTGACAGACAGCTTTGACTTCAGAAGTTCTTATAAAAATGTACATATGTTATCATGGAAATTAACATACGGACAGTGAATTGAAGTTGTAATTACAAAAAAACTCCAGAGCAAACTTTGAAACTTATTGCTAAAGGGACCCACACCTAACCTAGTCTAAGTCCATTTCTAAGTTGTTAAAGAGAGCTCCAATAAAAGAAAGGCCTTGGGGCTGGGATTGTGGCTCAGCAGTAGAGCGCTCACCTAGCACATGCAAAGCCCTGGGTTCCATCCTCAGAACCACATAAAAATAAATAAAATAAAAGTATTGTGTCCAACTACAACTAAAAAATATTTTAAAAAAAAAGAAAAAGAAAAAGAAAACCTCTCAAAGTCAACACCAGAAATGACTTTTCCTATTCTTCTGTTTGTGACTTGGACATCTATTAGGTATAAGACTAGGCTTTGTGACCAGTAGCATCATTTATCTTATTTGCAAAACTGAGATAATAAATCCTAAAGGGCTATTGTGAGAATTAAAGGAATTAAAAGATTTTTAAAAAGTAGCTTCAAACTATGAAGTACTATATGTTCATGTAAGTAAATGTGAGTATGCTATATACTAGTATATAAAGGTAATATATTATTGCCTGTACTATTTCTAGATAAATCTATGTTCTGACTGGTTTTTTTTTTTTCTCTCAGTGTTTAGAACTGTCATCAAAGAAAATAGACAGCACTTAAAGCAAATCTACAAATTACATAAGTCACTGGGAGTTCATATTGTAGGCATAAGTAGTCACAGTTTCCTGTTGGGAAAAGTGCCCAAGGTTTCATCTGTTTTAGGGACTAAAATATGTTAGGGGCTAAAGAGCAGGCTACTTTCATTTTAAAATCATTTTAACAATTATCTTGTTAATCTTGGTACATATCTGATGGAGGGTAGGAGACTAACCCCAGCAGGCGTTTTGTTCTGAGCTGTAAAACTACCTCCTGTCACAAAGATTGGAGGAATTTTACATTTTCTTTTTTTTTTAAATTTTTATTGTTGGTTGTTCAAAACATTACATAGTTCTTGACATATCATATTTCACACTTTGATTCAAGTGGGTTATGAACTCCCATTTTTACCCCGTATACAGATTGCAGATGTGTAACCGATGTGATTCTGCAATCTGGAATTTTACATTTTCATTGAATAAGGCCAATCAGCCCACCATAGATGGCCTACTGTCCCCATCCCCCCGCAAAAAAAAAAAACAACTTGAATATTTCTAATGGAATGTGAATGGCCAGACTTAGTCCGTGCTCTGCCTGCTCCTGCCCATAATATTGGTATAAAATCAACTTCTGTCTGCTCATCTTCCCCAGTGCAATGCTTTCTTTAGCATCCCTGTCTTACTGTTTGTAAAATTAAAACTCATTTGAATGATTTAAAAGACTCAAATCGGGTCCTCTATATGCTTCCCTTATTTCTTCCTCACAATATTTAATTGACTAGTCAGAATTTTATTTCTAGGAACCTCTCCTTGAGTTTATTATGTTTCTTCTAGAGTTTCTTGCCAAGGCATAATATTATAGCTGAATGTTGGAGATATGTTTCATTATAATTACTGTTATTTGTATTGGCAATAACCATTTAATAAGATAGTTAAATTTTATATAGTTCTTTGTTTAGTGCTTTATATAGTGCTTATACATATATATCTCCTTACAGTTATGCAATGTGCTCAGTGACACTCAAGCAGTTTTGCTTGAATGGATTTAATTTATAATAATAATTATACAATAATGATTTATTGTATAAATATTATTTACATTCATTAAATAAATTATTATTTATTTTTAATAAATTATCATTGTTATTATTTTGGTTAGAATTTTTAAATCTGGGTTTTAGTAAAAATACATTTAGTAAAAATGTTTAGTAAAAACATTTAGTAAAAATACATTTACTAGAATTGTTGAATGGGGTAGAAATCTTACAGCTTAGGGTAATTCAAATAATATCATTTGAGAAGTGAGAAGTATAGAACTCAGTATTTGATGAATAGTTCCTGAATCCATCAAATGACCAGAAGATGCACTCTTGGCAAAGGAGTGTAGGAAAGTAAAGCTTCTACATAATACATTTGTTTATATTTTGATAACTAGAAATGAGAAGTAAGAAAGGGAAAAATAAAGTTCAACTCACTACCTCTCAAAATAAAAACCCAGGTAAGTTATTTATTTTCCCATGACATTGTTAATTCCTGCGGCTTTCAACATGCTTGCTTTTTTCTTTTTTTCTCTCCCCTGTGGTTGTACAGTGCTTGGCAAACAATAGACTCTTTTGTAGTGAACCAGAAGATATTCCCTATTTCAGTTTCATTTTAAATTTATAGCTAGTGGAACCAAAGCATAGGGATCAATTAATACATTTTTCTCCTAATAATTCCAAGTACGTCACGCCACTGGGAGAGGAGTTCCTTGAAGGTTAGATTCTTCATGAGAAGGGAAGAAATATATTGTTATTATCTAGGGAAATTTTTGCTATAAAATATAATAATAGTAAACATTTATTGACACTTATGTGCCAAGGGGTATACTAAATATTTCACATGAAATTTGTCATTTTAGGATTCACAATGACATTATAGGTGAGATTCTATTACTATTCCTATTTTAAGAGGCCAGCTTTGTCACAGCTTTGTAGATTATATTGAGGGAGTATTCCCATATCCCTATTTTATTTCCATTGTAAACCCTGAAAATCTGGAATATGTAAGTCTAAGAAGGAGTACAAGAAAAAAAGAGACAAAAGATTAAATGGAATAAGGGAGTTTACCAGATAAAAGACCTATCAAAAAATTCAGAAACTAAGAGAAGAGAGTTAATTACAGTAAGATGAGAAGTTTGGTTTGGATTTCATATTGACTAAATATTCTTCGTATTTACAACTGTGGCAGAATGTAAACATTCAGATGATCTCAAAATAGAGAATTGATTTGCATGCATGCCTTTTTTTTTTTTTTTTTTTTTTTTTGCTATTCTACAAGAGTTGCAATTTTTCTTCTCACCTTCTGGAAAGGTTTGGAGATAAAGCCTTTTTTCCCTCAAGGATAAGGGGGGGATTACTTAGGTCTCAGTTTGATGAGCCACTAATGTCAATGAGAAAAGTGCCTTTCCACTTTTGTTATTTGTGTTGAAAGGAAGAAATAAGGGAAGCATATAGAGAGAGGCAGAGTGGATGTGAGCAACAGAAGGCAGAGACAGGGTCCCCTTAGGAAAAGGCTGAAGAAAACGGAGAAATGGGCTTGGGTCCTGGGATCACAAGGATCCAAGCTCAGACTTCTAAAAATGCCCCCAGAGAAGCCTCAGCAAAACCTCTGAGAAGAAGGGCTATGTAGGAGGTCTAAGGAGGAGAAATTCATCAACCTTTGTCTTCCCCTAACGACACAAATAAAGATTGTGACATTTCTCCTCAAGTCTTCACTGTTAAAGTTAGCCAGGGATACCTTTTGTCCTATTTAAGTCAAATATTCAGCAGGAGATGGTGGAAAAGAAAGAGCCAGATCCCTGTGGGATCTCAATAAGACACACTCTTCATATCCCACCTCAACAGCAAAGGAAGACTCAGTACCTTTTGGGCAGGTTCCTTGTAAGGACAGGTATTGTTGAGTCTAAGGTGTTTCTTTTTCTGATACATACATACATATACATATATATATATATATATGTATTCAGACATATATATATGTATATATACATATATATTGAGTTTAAACTAACTATATTGTTAGTTCACTACAATTATTTTACCATCTATGGAGCACTTAGCTACATGACATGACCAAGGACTTTGCTACATGTTCTTATTTCATTTGCAAACTCTGTGAGTGAATATTTTTATTAGTAGGGAAACTGAGTCTCAAAAGGTATTATTGTTTTGCCCAAGATGATTCAGTTAAGTGGCTTTGGAAAGAATTTAACTGTTATTATCCAAATAAGGGGTGATGTTAATATGGCCATCACATGTCCCTTTACTCTCCTGAAAATGCTTTCTATATTTAGTGTTGAAATTGGATAATGAACTGTATTCAGACAGTTGTTAAGTTGTTATGTCGGCAGAGAAGGTTTGTATGAAAGCAGAGAGGAACAGACTTCTTGATGTGGAAGTGGGGGCAATACCTAAGCTAATGCAAAGGCACATATAAGATTTGGGGTTTTTTCAATACATCTTTAATTCTGTGTCTTTTGTATTTGTCAAAATACTAACACCCGTCCCAGTGTGTGAACAGCAGCTACTTCAGCAATTTGTACTATGATATGGAAGGGCTTTGATAATAGGGTCATTCCAATATTTGAGGGAAGTAGAGTAAGTTATAAATGTCATAAGGAGATGAAGCTGGTTTTCTGACTTGGGAGCTATTCAGGCAGAATTTTAGCCTACATTATGCATCTCCCTTCCACTGACTTCTATTTCACCATAATTAGTAGGGTTAGTTATTTTGGTCTTCACCAAGTCCACTTAAAAAGAGAAATTAATGGGTGTGTATGTGCGTGTGGGGAGCCAACATGTTGGTTAGCTCTGCAACCGAAGCCTGTAAGTGTGTACCTTATATTCCCAAAATGAACCAGGGAATACTAGTCCCACAAATTGCACTCTAAATTAAAGACTCTGTGGTCAAATCCCTTTGGGGAATATGGTAGCCGTTGCTGATGTCAGTGAGGGTAATACATTTACAGCCAGCAATTCTGTGATGTGTATGGTAGTCCCAAGTATTGCAAGGCATTTGGCATCCATGTCGCCTGGCCTTCAGATGTAAGTGGAGGACTTCAGTTATGGTGATGATCAGATTGCCCATAATACATTTATAAATGACCTTAGGTGATAACAATAAGCCTCACTGAAAATGTGCTGCTATCACCTTATACAAATACAAAAAGCACACAGCACATGAGTATATTAAAGATTCAGGGAAGAATTCCCTTTATTTGTATTTTTAATCAATTAAATATCTCCTAAATATCTATAGGATTCCTTTCCCCAGCCCCTTTATTTCTCTTTAAAACACCAAGTGGCATCTCTTTGAATGTCCTTTTGAAAACACTGCTTTATGAAGAAGGAAAAGGAAAGGAATATTAACATGTGAAAAGACACAAATGATCATATAATATTTGGAGTGCACTTAAATCCTTCAAGTGATTGGGGATCTAATCATATATTTATTTTTATGACCAACTGCCCAGTATCTATCTAGCTGGCATGGATCAATCCATTATTTTATTTGATGCAGTTAGTAATTCATTATTTAGTTTGAGCAGCTCAGGTTTCATTTTACAAACATTTCATCAGAAAACAACAGGGGATCCTTACTCAAGATCCTTGCCATAAAACAAACAAACAAACAAAAAACAGATGTGAATAAGGCCTCTATATGCGCTTCACTCATGTTTGGGTCATGTACAATTCTCATGCACTAACTGTGAACCCTTTGACTTGTCTTTGTTTTCAATTAAAAAAGATTAAACTAGCTAACCACCTGCTTGCAGATGTGCAATCATGCATTAGTAATTACAGCAAAACAGCATATTTCCCTATATTTCAAAGTCACATTTTGTCAATGAGAGAAGCTGTTCCAGAACCAGCCAGTGGCAGAGATGGGATTTGGACCAAGGAATTCCAATTCTCGGGCAGAATCTTAATACTGCTCCACTGTGTAATCTTGAAGCCAGAATTAGACAGGCAGTCAGTGTAGATAGGTAAATCAAGTCAGGTCCACCAAGGAGGCCAATTTTGAGTGAATCTGGGAAGTTGGAGACTGTCCCCTGAGGGATCTTATCAAGAACCTGCCCCTGTTGCCAAAGTAACCTGTCCCAGGAATTTCTCCACTCTACAGGGAGCTATATGGTTGTTAATGTGTTCTTATCTACTCAATCCTGCCCTTCCCCCTTCAGCCCACTTATTTCCCACTTTTAGGCCATCCCACCAAGCATTCCTGGACCTAGTCACTTCAGCAGGAAGGAGAAAGATAAGGGGGAAAAGCAGGAGAACAAAGGAATCCTAGGACATATAAAAAGGGCAGAACACCTTGCTTCTTGGGATACCAGCTATGGCCCCCTTCTCCCTCACGGGAGACGTCTATATTATCCCTTTCGAAATAAACCCTGCTTCATATGCTTGCCTTGGCGTGCTTCTCTGGTGTTATACTTCAGCATTCGGGGAAGCAGGACTTGTCTCTGAAAACTGGCGGTATCAATCTCATAATGGCAGAAGGACCACTGAGAAATGGGAAATAAGGATTTGGAGTGAGACGTGGTTGAAAAGAGAAACTAAGTTTGGATAGAAGACCTTTAAGACAGAAATTCTCAGAAAGCCTTTATTTTACCACTCTACTGCTAAAAAAAGGTCCATGTCCACCCTGCCAAACACACCTCATTTCATGCCACCCATACAAGTAAAAACTGCTTTGGTGAGCCACCAATATATGGGATCGCTATTATCAAGGAGCCCAGATGGCAGGTTGGAGTTTCTTGGGGCACAAAATAACAGACCAAATAAATGTTTTCCTTTTATCTAAATACAGTGTAAAACGAGGGTTGGGTTTTCTAAATTCCAGCTTGTCGTGGGCAGGTCTTGATAAGATTATATGGTCTCTTCTTAAAAAAAAAAAAAAAAAACTCAAATATTCCTTTCATCCCATTTTCAGTCACAGCACATGTTTTTCTTCTGCTGTTTTACTAAAAGAAAAAAAAAAGTTTTTTTGGATACTAATTTCTCTCTTTTTCTTGTGGTAGCTGTTGAAATGGATTCAGAATAAACAAACAGTACTGGAAAGTATATTCTTTTGATAATCTTCTTTATTAAGAGAAATCTCTATATGTACTTTTCTCATTTTAAAATTCCAAATGATAAAAAACTGTCTCATTATAAGCAACCAAACCTTGGATTAAAGTTTTCCTAGCAAACTTTCCCCTAGGCTTGTTTTCCCTTTTTATGTTAAAATAACAAAAACATTTTGCTTGAAAGCTTTTTGAAATATAAGGATGTGGAGGAATCAATTGTTGGTTTTGGAAAAAGTGATACTAGAACTATGCTTCAAAGATGAAGTCCAAGACTCAAACATGTAGTAGAAATCTGGTCACAACTCAGGAGAGTGAGGGGAAAAGCATATGAAAATACATGTTCATGCCTGACAATGATAGGAACTAACACTCTATCAGCGTGAGTCAGATCACAAGGTATATAGGCAATTGTGGCAAAATCTAGATGGCATGAACCATCTAGGAAGGGCAAATACCACTGTGCCACAGGGAGTTATTGGTCCTCTGTTGTTAGCTCTCAAAGGAGACTAGAAATCCAGGTTTTAAACATTGACTTTAAACATTCATAAAACATTCAGTGAGGGTGTATGTTAAATAGCATGTGCTGTGTCTCACTGGCTCTTAGCTTAAATAGGTTAGTCCTGTCTCCACATCCCTCTGCCCTTCCAAACCATAATCTTCCAGGATCAGGCTCATACTGGTACCTTTTTCTCTCCCTGGAGTTGGTTGTCAGTGTGTAGGTATTAAGTGTTTTTGGCTTCTGAATTCTAACAGCCAAAGAGCCAGCAGGGGGAACCCACAGACTGTGTGACTCAAAGCAAAAGGACAGAATTTTAAAAAATTATCCACAAAAAAATTTTTAAAACAATTTTGAGGATCAGCAGTCAACTTATGTTGGTTTGGCCAGTAATTTCAGTAACTGACATGCCAATCCTTTTTTTTTTTTTTGTCTATAAAATAATGATATCCTAACCACTACTCATACAGCTGGAAACATTGAAATGCAAGCTCTTCCCTTATGTGTTAGTCACCAGATGGAATATGCACAATGCTGAAAGGGGAAATGGTTTCCTTGTGCAGTTGGGTGAGTGGCTGATCTGTGTGTGCCGTATTCTTTTTGACACAAAATGGGCTGACATCTACCATCATTTCACTATGAAGTTCCTACTATGTGAAGATTAATGTACTAAGTACACAATTTCATAACTTTTATAATATTGATTTGCTTATCTTCAAGGAATAGGCTAACTGTGAAAGCAAACCTACACACACACACACACACACAACACATAAACTGCTAGGTTAGTATAGTCTATCCTGTGAAAAAACTTGAGCAGCATTTCCTTCTAACCTTTATCTTGTAATGGTACATGGATAATATTTGTAGGCAAAGGAGTGAAATTTAAAGGTTATGGAAAAATGAATATCTCTAGGTACTCTGGCCACATCTGGCCATATGGAGAGCTGTGTCAGTGTCAGTCTCTGGAAAGATCTTTAGGTCAGGGAGTTACAGAGCTCTTGTTGAGAGGTTCTGCAAGAGATGAGTGAGAAAGAGAAGGTAACTATAGTGGCCCCTTTGGAAATGCCTTTTTTTCTTCTTTTTCCTAGTGTTGATTTATTTTTCATCAACATATTTCAAAATATAAATTAAGCTCTTGGTGATTTTCTATTTAATTTTAAAATATAGAATAAAATTAAACATTTTTAACTTTCTAAAAAATTTTTTCCTAAGTAAGGGTTCACTCAGCCTTGTTCGGCTCACTCATATTAAATGTTTTGAAAGGTCAGAAAGCAGGGTCAAAAGAGGGAAAACTGCCATTACTACTATTATTGTACCTGAGTGAAAGCCTCATGGATAATCTGTCTCTGACATTAATCTCTATATTCATACTAGTTCTTTAAAAGACTGGACTGTGACTACTTTGAAATAGAATAATGATGAGTTCTCATCAAGCATATTAAAGATGGATGGAGGCTGGGCAGTGGTGCATGCCTGTAATCTCAGCGGTTCTGGAGGCTGAGATGGGAGGATTTGTGAGTTCAAAGCCAGCCTCAGAAGCAGCAAAGTGTTAAGCAACTCAATGAGACCTTGTCTCTAAATAAAATACAGAATAGGATTGGGGATGTGGCTCAGTGGTGGAGTGCCCCTGAAATCAATACCCAGTACCAAAACAACAACAACAACAAAAAAAAAAAACTGTTGGAGTTATGAGTGAACTGGAGAGGACTGAAACCTTTTAGTCCTTTCCTTCATGGCTAATCTAATTAGATTATGCCTGTTAAACAAATATGCCTATATTCTTTGAACCTGAAAACAACCTCTATAAGCAAAATTAGTAGAAAGTTAAAAAAATTACCTTTCTCTCAAGTTGGGAAACCTATGTGTAGAATTACAAATTTTGATGTTAACAAGCTGCCAAGAATTCTGGTCTTGGTTTAATTTATATTTTACTTTTAGATTAATTTGCTTATGTTATTGCTAGGGACTGAACTCAAGGCCTCACATGTGCTAAGCACATGCTCTACCTCTGAGTTACATGCCCAGCCTTGGTTGAAATTTTAAGGGACAAGAAATGAGAGATATAAAATTTTAGGCAAAGAATAAACTAGAATAACTTGCTCTTCTTTGCCATTCCCTTCTTTACAGCTACTTCTACTTTGCAACTACTTCTAGGCCTACACTGTGTTATTGAGAAGTAGGTTATATCAGTGAGAAGGGGCTTGGAATTTTGTTGTGACTTTAAAGTTTGTAAAATCTTTAGTAATGCTTTTACCCTGAAGCAGACCTAGTAATGCTTTTACCCTGAAGCAGACCAGGCAGGCCTCAAGAGATGATGCTTTACTTCCAAAGTGTGGGGGAATTCTAGAAGATCAACATAATTTTCCAATATTCTCCCAAGCAAATAGTGGCTGCTGGTCTTTACAATACCATCAGGACGCTAGAGGTCATTGCTGTCAAGATAATAGTTACTCGCTGTTATAACAAACTCTTCAACACTCTATTTCAAATTTTATTGGAACAAAATCTCTCCCAATGGTCCCTAAACCAAATTCCCTATTTGAGGTCAGGATATTTACTTTCTCAAATGGGTGTCTACCTCATTTAATTCTCTGTTATACTATTTATGACAGCTGCCCCCAAACTTCTCACCAAGAACATCATCACTCATGTCCCTGGGGCCATAAGTTAGAACAGATCTACAACAAGATTTTATAACTGTGGAGTCCAAGGAGAGAATGGTCATTTTAGGAGCAAATGAAAAACCTAGCATGGTATTAATATAAATGAACCGCAAAGCACTCAATAAAACCTTTGGTGGGTGAGTTGACCACTTGGGATCTTTGATCTACAGGGAGGGTATGTGGGAGGTAAGAGCCCGAAACTTACTTAGCCTATATCAACCTGCAGTATCATTCTCAGCCTGGGATCCTTTAGCCAATAATGTGGGTGATGTCTGCTTTTCTCCAAATATATTTTTAAGAACCTAGTAGAAATCTCACTTTTGCTTTATATCGTTATCCCACAGGTTAGAAACAAACAAACAAAATTTAAAAAAGAAAAAGAAAAAAAAAGAAAGAAACAATAAATAAAGCAAACTTAAGTTCCTTATTTTGGCCTAGGATTTTACTTTCTGAGTTGTTTAGAGTGTCTGTTACCTGTGACAAGAGCCCTGATAAGCTACATTGACATGGATTGCCATGATTTAGGAAGAATTTTTAAAAACCAAAGATTTATGAGTGACAGATTGAGAAGTCCTTCAAGACATAATGATAGTACTAAAACAACAACATGTAGTCTGTTTAATGTTTTATGCATTATCTCATTTGTACATCTCAATAGTGCTGATGAAATTAATAGAATTTAATGAAAACTATACATCAGAGAAACTGATTTTCCAAATTTTTGGAGGGTACCAGGGATTGAACTCAGGGGCATTCAACCATTGAGCCACACTCCAAGCCCTATTTTGTATTTTATTTAGAGATAAGGTCTTGCTGAGTTACTTAGGGCCTCATTGTTGCTGAGGCTGTCTTTGAACTCACAATCCTCCTGCATCAGCCTCCAGAGGTACTGGGATGACAGGTATGCGCCACTATGCCTGGCTGATTTTCCAAATATTAAACAGTGCTATTCCAACCACTATCACCTCCACCTGGAATTAACACTTTTTTGGTAGGTACTACATAGTTCCCATAGCACTGTGATTATGAATATGGACTCTGGACAAAGATTGCCTATGTTCAGATAAATGGATAAAGAAATTGTGATATAGAAGCACAATGGAGTATTAGTCATCCATAAAGAAAAATGACATGATGACATTTGCTGATAAATGGATGGAACTGCAGATTATCATGATAAGTAAAACAAGACAGTTCCCCAAAGTCAAAGGTCAACTGTTTTCTCTGACATGTGGAAGCTTTGGGGGGGCATGAATAAAAAATAGAAGAAAGATCAGTGTTGTAGATGAAGGCAAACTGAAGGGAGAAGGTATGAAATAAAGATAGAAGAGAAATAATCTGACCTGACTTTCCTATGAACATATATAAATATACCACAGTGAATCTCACCATCATGTATATCTATAAGATACTAGTTATAAAAAAAAAGAAACATTAAGTGAATAGCAAAAAGATCCCAGTAGAGTAGAAGGAAGAGAACCGAGGAGGGAGGAGGAAAGGGAAAGGGGAAGTACTGGGGACTGAATTAGAGCAAATTATATTCTATGCATTTATAATTATGTCAAAATGAATCCTAATATTATGTATAACTAAAAAAAAAAAAAAAGAAAAGAAAAAGGAAAAAAAACCTGATTGCCTGTGTTCAGATCCTGAGTCTTTCCCATATTAACTGTAATCTTGGGAAAGTTGCTTAATTTTCTCTGTTTAGTTTTCTTAGCTCTAAAACAGGAATAAGAATATTAACTGGCTTGGGGGTTAGTGTCATGATTATTGAATTAATACATAAAATTATTTAGAACACTGCCTGGGATAATAAGTATTAATTGAATATAATATATTGTCATTAATGCCTTTTCAGATAAGAAAATTGATTTTCAAAACCCAAGATCCAGAAGTTTGATTCTGTAGATCTTGGATCTAGGTCCAAGGTTCAGGTTTGGGTTACAACAAAGTTCCCATTCAAACTCAACCTTTTTCTACCCAGGTGTTTATGGACTTTTATCCTGTCACCCTTTCTAAAATTTACTACCTAAGTACTGAACATGTTGTACACAATAAATTACCTAAAGAAGTGGAAGATAGAATATTTTTTTTTTCTTAAGGGGATTATGACATAACTCTATACCCAAGACTAAAATGTAGTAACATTTGACATCAGTTTCATGTTGTTAAATTATTGGCTCCTGAATGTAGAAATTTAGAAAAATAAAAATTCAGAAAAAAGTAATGTCTATTGAGTATTGGCTGGGGCAAGTGGGAGGTCCCACGAGAAGAGTGTAGGTCTGACAGGTTTGGAGAGATGAGTACATTCCAGGTTGAAGGGCAGGCGTGAGCAAAGGTAGAGGGAAAACAAACATGTCAGCTCTAAAGACAGAGGGGACTAGCCTGACTGACTCTGTATGTCTTTAAAGATGTGAAAGAAAAAAAGATTAAACAAGATGTGATCCAGTTAAAGGAATCCCAAGAGTCAGGCAGAGGAGCATAGAATTAATGTGAAAGATACAGGGAGCCATTATAGATGACTGAAAATGGGATTAAATTGATTAAAATGGTGTCTCAGAAAGATTAATCTGGAAAGAACCAGTGAAAACAATTAGAATTATGAGTTCCCAGCTTCCCTGGGACTATCCAGAGAAAAGGATAAACTTGAAGTATGGGACATGATGGCCTGTTCAGGAAAGGGGCAGAAAAAAGGCCTAAAAAACACAATCTCCTATGGGATACAAGAAAATAGACATCAGGGCAGATATAATTTGCAATCTATTAAACATTTGGTTTCCATGGCATTTTAAAAACATGGGGAATTTCAAATAAGTGATGAATTTCTAGCCATCTTTTAAAATCTGGAAAACTTAGTAATGTTAGTCTTGAATTTCTGCAGAGCGAACTTTAGAGCTGAGCAATGACAGCCCAATTAGAAAGAGTTATTCACTCTGAATTAACCATATCCTCCACCAATCCCACTACTTATACTTGCTTAGACCATGTGACTTTGACCCTGTGACCCCTGCTTTAGGACTTTTGGCCTGGGATGTTTGCAATGATGATAGTAGCAAATAAACCGTTTATGAGAATAGCCTAAGTTTGTCAAATTCCATCTCTAGATTCTTCTTTCTCTCTTTTTATAATGTCTAGAATTTATGATGCCAATTCTTATGACATCTTCATTATGAGAATAGGACATAATGATTTATATCAATACAAACTTCATATAATCTAAAACAAAATATGCATTTTAAAATATCACTTGATCCTAACAAATATTTCACTGAGTGTTCCTGCTTTCCTAGATAAGGAAATTAGAAATAGGTAAAAGCAGACTGGATTCAAGGCAAAATTTTTTCAGAACACTACAACAGAACATACAGTTGTTATTTGATATAATCAATATTGGAAATATTTAAATTAAAGTTTAAACAACTTTTAACTTAAAAATGAACTTTTAAAATGTATCAAACACTGTATTAATGCTTATAAAACACTTGCAATGTTTATTGGTACATAGTGAAAACTCAATAATTATTCATTTCTTGTCCCTTCATTCAAGATAATGATGATAAGATAGGGAATATTTGACAGAGGCATGCAAACTGAGTTATTGCGAGACTGAATAAAGAAGCCCATGAAACAAATGTGTCATATTACCAAGTGCTTAGAAGACATTCAATTATTTTCTTCTCTGTCTGAGCCATCTTTAATCTATAGCTTATAAATTTAATACATGAATATTATGAAGGGGAAATACAGGATACCTTAGATTTTCTGACCATAGGGTATTTGGTAAAGTATGTGGGAAAGAGTTGAAGCATTCTCAGACTTCTTAACTACTTCTTCAATACAGACCTTTCAAAATCAGAGAAAGATAGAAATAAAAATGGCACTAGGGAATATCAGTTCTATTTTGATGGTATCCTTGGAATATAATTAACGTTCTCCCCAAGGTTATACTGCAAATTTGTCAGAGAACTGAGAACAGAATTCAAGTCTTCTGATTCACAAGCCAAACCTCAAGCAGTCAGTTCATATTTTTTATCAATTTATACACCACATCCTAAATTGCATGTTTTGCTTTAAAGTAGTTTCTTAAAAAGGGGAAAAAAGTAAAGGGGAACCAAATTTATTTTGGGTGCCCCATCAAGAAAATTCAACTTTGATAACATTGTTCCTTTAAGGACCTTGACATTTTTTTACCATTTGAAATGCTAGTGTAGCCTGGAATACTGATCTGAGAGCACTGACTTTGGTGTCAATAGTGAGAATGACTCATCAAGGCCATTGTTTGCAGAACATATTTTGGGAAAATGAAACTGTGACTACAATCTTCTGTGCTTTGTCTTTACAACTGAAATTAACAATGATGGAAAATTCCAAACAAACTTTCGTCCATATTTTCCCATGTTAGGAACATTTCAAAGACTTACCCTCATCTAAGAAATAAGTATAGGCTATCTGACTGCCCTGTAGTGCCTTCCAAGAAAAGAAGAAAAGGTATTAAGATTATTGTGTATAGTAAAATGATTAGAACCCTTCTTATGTTTTTAGAGGAAAGAACTAGGTGAATGAAAATTACAAAGGTACAGGTTTTGCCTTACTTTAAGTACAAATTTGTCTTGCAAGTTTCCTAGCTTTAAGTAAAAATCAGCAAATATATTTACTGATTTTCTGCTTCCAGTGTTTAAGTTACTCTCTGTCTTGACACATCCATCCTGCATTGCTTTTTCACTTCACTATGCCTCAACAAAGACTGTAATCCACCTAAAATCAAGCACTGTGTATGTGTTTTTTAGTTCACTCAGGTGCTATGATACGTTATCATACACTGTATATTACATTATTAATAATAAATTTATTGTTTCTCAGGATTCTCCAGACTGGGAAGTTGAAGATCAAGGTGCTGGAAGACCCAATATCTGGTGAGGGTCTGCTTTTTGGTTTATAGATGGCATCTTCCCATTGTGTCCTCACATGATAGAAAGTGTGAATGAGTTCTCTTGGACCTATTTTATAAGAATACCCTCATGAATTAATCACCTCCCCAAATCTCCATATCCTAAAATCATCAACATGGGGGTTAGGTTTCAACATATGAATTTGGGAGAGATACAAACATTCAAATCATAGCGTGATTTATTATTATGTCCATAGAGCTAACATAGAACTTGTCATGTATTAGCATTTAATAAGAATTGTAGAATAAAAGAAGAAAAGATCAGAAGAAGGAAGGAGGGAGAGAGATGGGGAAAGGACAAAGGGAAAGAGAAAGAAATTGAATCAGAATTGTTCAACAATAGAAATGAAGCACTTTGCAACAAAATATTTAAACTCCAGTTGGATAACTATTTACTGGAGCTGTTGGGAATATGATATGGAAATTCTTTGGATGATAATACTGGTCATTTGGTAAATCATAAATAGTATTGGAAAAACTATATATTTTTAAGATTTTAATTATTTAGAAATTCCATTTATATGTGATATTTTATTGCCTCTTAAATTGTAAAACTGTTACTTAATTGTCGTAACAGCTAACAAAAGCTTTGGCATTGGATTTAGATGCATCTTTGACAAACATGGCACTTTAATTCTGAAGCAGAAAGGTTTCTTCCATTAGGTTTGTAGTTTTCCAACTACAGGAAGAAGGCATTAAGGTATTCTTGCTAATATAAAAAAAAGGATACTGAATTTGGGAAATGCTATTTTTAATTATGTTAAATTGAAGCAAAACTTGATCCTGACAATCTGTAATTATCCCTACATTATGTCTGCCATAGAAGAATTCTAGGGAAGGAGAATATTCTCTAACATGTAATACAGCCATTTTAGTGTGTGTCTTAAATTCAGTTCAAGCAAGTTCACTTTAAGGAAATGCTAAATTTCATCACAATTTGATATCAGAAGTTCTTTTCCCAAGAACATAGAAAAGTAAAGACTGTGAGAGGGTTAGGACATTATGATGTCAGAGGGAGTGGGGAAGAACAGACCTTTCCCACAGGATCCCCAAGGAATGTCCTCTGTATGTAATATCTTCCTCTGACACACTGCATTCACCTTAGCTTTGCCTGGAGTGACTCAAGCCAGTTTATGAGTGGAATGTTTTGATGTACCTCATCAGGAGATTCAAAATCAGCATAAATGACGCATGCTTGACAATAACTCTAAGAGGAGCCGATGGAGTAATTCATTTGTTGCCATTCTATTCCACAATCAGTTGATAAGTGGCCTTGTCACTCCAAATTCTTTGATTTAATGCATGAATCATAATCACCTCAACTTTCCCAAAGCTAGCTCTAATAGCTATTTTATGCAGATTCAGGATTTTCTGATTCAAATAAAAAAAATGAAAGAAAATAGGAAGGAAGGAATGAAGAGAGATGAAAGGAAAAGGGGAAAAAAGGAAAGGAAGAGAAATTAAGAAATAATTTTTATAATGCCTTCTTCCTGTAGTTGGAAAACTACAAACCAGAATAGAGTGGAAGAAACAAAGAAATAGAAAGATAATGGGAAAGTAAGAAGACAGAAAAAATGCAACAGAGACAAAAGAAAAAATTTTTTTTTTCTATTTCAATCAGACACTAGAACAAAAATATGAGGTTGAATGGGTAAAAAGATGTGGTTGATGACAAAAAGGTTCTGGATGGAAAATTTTCAGGCTGCATATCCAAATAAAATGCCTTAAATAATAAGGAGATTGTATTATCTTGTACAAAAAAAAAATGAGCCTAAATAATGGTTCTCAGCCAGAGATATTTTTGAGAAGAGTTTCTGCAGCCAAGAAACATTTAGCAATGCTAAGAGATGATTTTCCTGTTACCACAGAAGAAAGGATGCTACTAACATCTAGTGGCTGGAGGCTAAGAATGCTTAACCATTTTATATTACTGTAATGCAAAGACAGACTCTCACAACAAAAATTTATTTAGTTCAGAAAAAAGTTATGTAGTCCAAAATAGTTATTTCAGAAACTTTAGCTTAAAGCTATGGAAGATCTAGAGTTGGTAAATTCAGTAACTGCTCTATCATTGATGATCTGGTTTTCTTTCCATCTATATTTCCTATTGGCTTGTCTTCTGAGGCTGGCTAGTGTCATGCATTCAAGATAACTAACTACCTTGTTCCAAGTGTCACTTCCAACTGATAAATGAGTAAGCTCTTTTCTTAAATTCTACTTTTCAAAACTGTCCTCCAACCCCAAAACTGTTTAAGCTCATTATGATTTATCTCATATCTGGAATCAGTTCAGATTTCCTTGACAAACTCTATCTAACACTGGAATAAAATTAGCTTCTTTTATCAAGGGAGACAGGAAGTCATGGTTTTTGGATAGGTATCCCAGAGACAGACGTCAGCTGAGAGGGGGAGGACTTTTCCGTCAACTTCGTAGTGTGCTCTTCCTTGTAGTTGCAAAGCATGTCTGTCTTCCTGATTTTTATTTTTTCTGGTTTTATTGCTACCCAATGTTCCTTACACTTGATGCTATTTCTTTAGCTTTGCTAATATCTTAAATTGAGTTACACTCTCATCTTGCTATCATGGAAGATGTTCTTTTTAAAACAGTTTTATTGAGAAATAATTGTTATACAATATAAACTACTTATATTTAATGTATACCATTTGATGTGTCTGACTTATACCTGTGACATTACCCTCACAATAAAGTTAGTAAACATACCCACTGACAACAAAATATTTCTTATCTCTCTTTTTTAAGGTAAGGACATTTAACATGAGATATTGCTTCTTAACAAGTTTTTAAGTACACTATACCATATTATTAATTATAGACATGTTGTACAACAGATATCTAGAACTTGTTTTTTCAATTACAATTATATCATTGAAACTTTATACCCATTGAACAACAACTATCCATTTCCCCTGCCCTACATTCACTGGCCACCACCATTCTATTCTCTGCCTTTATGAATATGAATATATTAGCTACCTCATTTAATAAAGAATTTCTTCTTCTCTGACTGGCCTATTTCACTTAACATCATGTTCCCCAGATTCATCCATGTTGTCATAAATGATAGTGTTCCATTCCTGTTCTCCAAGAAATACTGATGCACATTACCACTAATCTCCTTTGGAAGAATTGTATATAAATGAAACCAAATATTATGTTTTATATTCAATTTAGCATTTTCTCCACAGAAAATTGTGCTGTCTACAAAAAGAGATGTTTTAAATTTTCCCTTTCCAATCTAGAATTATGTTATTTCTCTCTATTGCCTCATAGCAATAGCTAGAGTCTCTAATGCATTGTAGAATAGAAGCTACAAGAAGATTCATTGGTCCTTTTTTGCTTAGTGGTAAAGTATGCTGTCTTATACTTCTTATTTTTTTTCTTTTATTTTTTTAGGGTGTTGGGGGTTGGACCCAGAGATACTTTCCTACTAAACTACATATCCAGCCCTTTTTATTTTTTCATTTTAGGACAGAGTCTCACTAAGTTGGCAGAAGGATTACAAGTTCAAGACCAGCCTCAGCTTAGTGAGGCCTATGCAACTTAGAGCCTGTCTTTCACTCTTGAGAATGTTATCCATAGGTATTTCATATGTCATCTTTATCAGGTAGAGGAAGATTCTTCTATCCTTATTTTTCTTAGACATTTTAAAAAATCAGAAATGTGTTTTGAATTTTAACAAATACTTTCTGCATCTATTGAGATAATTGTCCTATGTTTGCAAATATGGTGAGTTATTTTTATTATGAAACCAAGTTTATATTCCTGGAATAAATATCACATGGTCATGAAGTATTATTCACTTAAACATTGTTGGATTAAACGTGCTAAAAACTTAATAATGTTTTCACCTATGTTCATGAGAGGTATTGGTCTATATGTATTTTGTGTATTTTTCTCTGATTTGCTACCAGAGTAATTCTGGCTTCACAAACTGAGTTGAAATTATAGTGTTCCTTTATATTTTCTGGAGTAATTAGGAGAATTTTTGTGCAACTGGTATTTTTTTTTTCATTTTTGAATGTTTTATAGTCTAGTGAAGCTATTAACTATAAGATTGGAGTTTTCTTTCTGGGAAGGCTTCTAACTGTAAATTCAATTCAATTATTAGATATAGGTTTATTATGATTATCAATTTCTTCTTGAGTGAGCTTGGTTGTTTGTTTCAAAGAATTTGTTCATTTTATTTAAGCTAATGTTGTGGCTCAGTGGTAGAGTGCTTGCCTAGCATGTATGAGGCACTGGGTTCTATCCTCAGTACCACATAAAAATAAAAGAATAAAATAAAGGTATAAAAAAGTACATTAAAAATAAAATAAAATTGTTCATTAAATTACTACAAAATAATTAAATTTAAATGTAATTTAAAATTCAGTTTCTCAGACTTACAGATATTGAGGGCAAACTATTATTAAGTACATATGGTCATCTGCTGGTGTACTGGACAGCACAAAGAACAGTTTTCTCAATGTAGAAAAGCTCTACAGGCAGCTCTAGAGATGGCTATGAAAAATTAATATAATTTGTGCTTATAATAAAAATCTATTCCTATATGTTCTTTATTAATTAGGACTCAAGAATTGGAATAGGTAAGGGCTTGGTAAGAAATGAAGTTTTTTTTTATTTTTAATTTTTTAAAATACTTTTTTTTTCTAGTGCTGGAGATCAAACTAGAGCTTTGCTCAGGTAAGCAAGGGCTCTACCACCGAATTATATCTTCAGTCCATTTCTTTTCTTATTTTTATTTCCGAGATAGGGTTTCATAAGTTGGCTGAATGACCTGGAACTTTTGATCCTCCTAGCTTAGCCTCCTGTGTGGTGAGGATTGCAGACACACATAACCATGTCCAGTGAGAACTATTTTAAAAAAGCAAATTTGGTGCTATGAAGGTTTTCATATTTAGTTATGTTTTTATCATGCAGGACAGACAATGGATTCACACACCTCCTTTCAGGGTAGGGCTTATCAATACAGTCTTCCAGTATTCAGAAGAGCAAGATCTGTATTATAGCTGGCCTCTGCTACTTGAGTTGATATTCTAGGACAGGGAGGAGTACTCTTTGTTGAAAATAAAACCAAAACTGTGAAACTTCTAATCTATAAAATCTATCCTTCGGTAAAACCTCTGACCATCTGTGTTTTACATATCTGTAAAGTCTTCTTAAAAGAGAATTTTCCTGACACATTGTTAAAAGAGATTGTTGGGCATACATTTATCCTGAAATATTGATATGCTTTAGCTGTCCTGAAACCTGAAAATCAAGAGTTTCCATGGTGAAGCCTTTACTTGTTATGGGGATTGATATTTCAGGGGGCTAGGGAAACTCAGAGGGCTGCTCTGAGCAGATTTTCTTCTTTGTTTCATTGGCATTTCTAAACGATTTGTTTCAAGTGGCTTGCCCTGTTGATGAGTGTGTGTTCTAATTATTTACACTGAAGCAGAGATAATCAATTAACTCTAACATCCTGACCTAGAGAGTAGTTGTTTTTTCAGGACTGGTCTTTTCTTTGTAATTTAGGATTGAGGAGGACCTGTGCTTTTCTTAACTGAAAGAGTAACCAGAGGTTTTTTTCTATTTATTTAATTAACATTGCCTGATATCTATTTTTTAAGCTATCCATATTTTCATACCCAGGAGATCTTTTTCTTAACAAATGAATGTTTATTTATTTCCCTTGGTGTTGGATAATTTAGAGCTTTGGAGCAAAACAGATCTAAGTCTTAATGTCCTTGGCTATGTTACTTAATGGATTTGACCCTCAATTTCTGAATTCTAAAAGTGGTGATTAAATGTACCTTACAAGGAGCTAGTTAAGCATAGTAATTAAGTTCATGAAATTTGGCATCAGATGGATTTATATCCATATTCTTATGGCTACAAATTTCTTAGCAATTTGATATTGGAAATTTTAAAAAAATCCAAATTTTCTCCGTTGTCAATAAGCACCAACATATAATATGCACATACATTATTGCTATGTGAATTAAATGTAATAACGTGCAAAGAACGTAACATAGTGCCTGGCTTAAAAATAGAAACTATCCTGATTCTTATCACTAGCTTATCATCAAGTAGCTATCATGCAGTAACTGACACTTAGTAAGTGCTTGGCAAATTGTATTTTATTCCCTTTCATTTCCCCTCTGAAACATGCTTTTTTTGTTTCCCCCAGAGAAGCACTCTACTATTGATCTATACCCCAGCTGAAACCTATTACCTTTAATTCAGCTTTTGCTTTATATAAAATAAGATAAATACCACCTTTAAGTATTTTTTTTCTTTTTAATCTTTTGCTTTCTATCTTTTCCCCTTTCTCCATTTACTTTAGGATAATTGATTATGTGAAATTCACATATATTATTTTAAGGCTATCTAGCAATGGAAGCTTAGGCCTTGTCTATATGAACAATTTTTCAGCAATCTTCATCTGTATATGATATTATGTTGCATAAATTATTTAATGAACAGTACCTGGGTAGTCAGCCACATACAGAGCATAGAAGAATAAAGGAGAATTATCTCTGAAATATTCCTTATAAATAAAAGTATCATGATTGTGGATAATAATCAAGATCAAGGACAATTCTCATCTGGGATCCTGGTCCAATCAACGAGCAACATTGAGAGTCTTCACAATACCCTCCCATCATCATATACTACAGTGCATTTTCAGGAGTGGGGAAAACAAGTCAAAAATCGTGGTAAGTTTAGAGAGGAATGTGCAGTTCCATGAAACTATCTCTGGGCCTTCAGCAAAACCATAGAGCCAAAGTTAGAAAGGGTAATACTCTATAGCATCGAATTTTCAACAGCATAATGAATAGAAAAATTAAGCAAACACATAATTAAGTACTGAGCACATCAGGTGATTTTTTAACACAGTTGTGAAACAAGGAAGGTATGAACAGTATATGCGGGGACCAGGCTTCATATCAGACATAACATTTTAGTTCCTCAAATATGCTGAATTCTTCCCTTCATGGAAGATTATAGCCATATATATTTTCCATAGATTTCAGATTTTATTCCTGTGGTGCTCCTTAGTTACAGTATAAATAATATGTATATAATTCATGTTTGGATTCATTTGTTGTTAATAATTTTGATTTTCATAAAGTTTCAAATAACACCTTCTACATAATTTTTGAAGATCTCATTCATTGCTTGCCTTGGAATAATGTCATAGCCCCTCTCATTTGTTGCTACTGGAAAGATAGTCTACTCAAACATGCCTAGAATGCCGTTCAGTGATATGTATCCCAAAGATTAAAATGACATATTTTCTGATACAACAATTCATTTATAGGAATACAGATTGAAAAAATAAGCTGATATATGAACAAGGACTTAACTACAAAGATATTTATTACATCATTTTCAATATCAAAAATTGAAAAATTGGAAACAATATAAAAATATTTAGAGATATTAGATAATATATCATATATAATATAATATTGTTGGGGTTTGGATGTGGGGTGTCCTCCAAAAGCTCACATGGGATACAGTACAAGAAATTTTGAAGGAGAAATGATCGGATTATAATCTTGGCCTAATGGGTGAATCCCTCATGGGATTAACTGAGTGGTAGCTGGAGGTAGGTAGGGTGTGGTTGGAGGAAATGGTTCATTGGGGACATGGCTATGGGCTACATATTTTGTATCTGGAGGTTGGAGTTTCTCTGTCTCTACTTTCTGATCATCATGTGAGCAGCTTCCCTCCCACCACACTCTTCCTTCATGTTGTTCTGCATCACCTCAAGCCCTGAAGAATGGAGCCTGCTCTCTATGAATTGAGTCCTCTGAAACCATGAGCCCTCAAACAAACGTTTCCTCATTTACAGTCTTTCTGGTGGGGTCCTTTTAGTCACAGCATTGAAAAGGCTGACTGAAACAAATATCATATAAACATTTAAAATCATCTTTGTATTTTAAATGGAGAAATTTGTCAAAGAAGCCAGAATTCTTTTCTAATTGTACTATATATTTAATATAAATAATAAAAAAATACATAGAAGACATTAACAAATAAATCATATATTTTATATAAAATAGAATACACAATATGTTTGCTATGTTATACAAAATATGTCATACTTTCTTACTTATAATAAATTCTTAATACTGGGAAAATATACCAAAATACAAATAGTGGTTTTCCTGGTTTTGGAGACATTATAGGAAACCTTTTTTTTTTTCTTTTTAAACTTTTATCTCTTTTTATAAGGAGAATGTGTTAATTTAAAATACTAAGAAGTAAACTCTTTGAAAGAGGGAAAGGAAGGAATTGAAAGGGAGTGGGCCTAGCAGCTAGTTGATATGTATTTGAAAATATAATTTCATTTAGGTTGTCTTCCTATATGAGTCTTTAACACTTTGTACATATTTATATTTGATTGAGAATAAGCAGGAATTTGAATCTTCTTGAAGGAATGGTTCTGTCTAATCTTCTAGAGTATGAGAGTAAAGAGACGGGGGATTAAATGACCAAGACATGGCCAGGCCCAAGAAACTTGGAGGGCAGCCTGATAATATCCTGGGTAACTGCACATCTCTAGCTGTTCTCTGTCTTGGAATCCAAGGTGCTAGGGTGCTGATATTTGAGCCTTTCACTTTTCTTGTTCACCTTTATAGAATTCCTAAATTTGTAATGTAGAGTGGGAAATTCTGTTTTGAACAGCCATCCATTACCATACTTGACATATTATGGCTACTGCTTGAAATGATTCCTGAGTTATGCTGTTAGAGGAAAGGAATTACTTTGCAAAGTTTATGGTGGTAGTCTTGCTGAAACAAGCAAATACCTTCTATTACTTCTATGACATTAATATTCTATTCAAATAACAAATAGCTAGCCTCTGGCTCTGGTTCTGTATGTATCTGGCCAGTTGGGTGTGCATGCTGGTAAATATTTTTAGGCTTATTCAAGCAGCTAGAACACCAGTTAAAGCAAGAGCACACCGACAGCCTGTTTTAGATCTGACAACTGATGCTTGCTGAGTGCTATGTAAAAATAGCATTTATAAAAGTAACATTTATAATTTCCATCTCTAATACAATCATGAAAATCTGATGCATCTTTTCAGAAAAGAACTCTGCTCTAAAAAGAGAAAATTGCAGTAAATTAAGCCAGGGAGCTTTTGAGCCATCAAGTAAGATGTTGTATACCATCATGACATTTCAACTTAAAACTTGGTGCTGAAGTTTATCAATGGAGCTGATGAGCTGTGTCTGCACATAAGTAAGGGCACTAAGTTAGTCAATACCTTTAAAGGTGGCTTGCCTTATCACAGTCTATTTCTCTAGGCATCTCATCAAGGACATTTATTTCCCTTGGTTGCAGTAAAAATGGAAACATCAATTGAGAGCAATTGATGTTAGAACTTCCTTAGGGTTGAGCAGGGAAACTTGTAGAAATCTTAAGCTTCACCTATCTATATATTCATAAAAGCTCCATCCTTTACCAAACTCCTTCATAATTGGATCTTTTCCCACTCAGTCTCTAACACCTTGTGATTCAATTATCACAATAGCATTTAGATTTCTTAATTTATTTTTTAAAAAAGCTCATTCTGAAAATTCTGTTCTGTAACTCTGGGTATTAAAATCATATTAGTCAGAGTGAGATAGAAAAGAATAAGCAGTCAAGAGTAGCGAAGGGGCAGTAAATTCAACAAGAGGATAAGCACAGTATAGCCATCTTAACATGCCCTGACATGTTATAAAACAGTTCCTGTTTTTCAAAGGGTATGTTTCCATTTCACAGAGAGTGACTGTATATTCTGGTCCACTCTCAAGCAATGGAAATGTCAAGAACCAATCAAGAGGAGCTTATCAACTTCTTATGTGCACTTAAAAGAAGGAACACTGCAAGACTTAAAGGGCACATTTGCCCCTCCCAAGCACACTGTGCAGGGAGTTCTGAGTCTTTCTCTCACCTTCTTTTTGATAAAATTTCTGCTTGCTTGCTTACCTCGTCCTTTGTAGTGTTCATTCTTTGAATCCATAGAACACAAACCTGATCTCAACTCCTGCTGGTAACAATCATCCTCTGACTGATTTGTTCTAGAGAAGGAGGTTCTAGAACAAGTAGGATGGGGAAGAAAGAGAGAAGGAGAAAAGAGAGATGAAGGGAAGAAAAAAAAGGAGGAGGAGGAGGAGAAGAAGAAGGAGAAGGGAGAGGGAGAGAGAGAGATTGAGAGATTAAGATTGTAAAGAATTTAAAGATTTGACTCACCTGTTTATAGAAGGTAGCAAGCCCTGGCAAATCTGAACTCTGTCGGGCACAGCAATAAGTCAGTAAATTGGGGATTCGGTTAAGAGTTGATTTTTGTGGTTTTGACTTTGAAGACTGAAAACTCAGGCAAAATTTCCATGTTGGAGTTTGAAAATAGAATTCCTTCTTTGGGGAACTTCAGCTTTCACACTAAGGCCATCAATTGATTGGATGACAGCCACCAGTATTATAATGGATCATCTGCTTTGCTCAAAGTCTACCAATCTAAATATTGGTCACATCTTTAAAATACCTCAGAACAATGTTTACAGTGGAATTTGAACAAATAACTGGGCACCAGAGCCTGGATAATTTGACAAATAAAATTAAATATCACATAGGTATAATCACTTGGAAAACTTAAAAGAATCATATTTGATTCGTAAGTGGTACCATGAAAGCTTCTTTCAGTAGACTTGAAGCAAAGTAGGTACCAGTATCTTTCTTTCTTTGTGAGTTGGAAACTCAGAATATAAAAGATTTTTTTCAAAAATTTTCTTCACAAATCTTTTCTATTTCTTAAATGATTTCCATTGATCAGCTTTATTGAGTTAACACTTACATATAAGTTTTGACAAAAATAAATAGTTGTGGGCTGGGATTGTGGCTCAGAGGGAGAGAGCTTGCCTCGCATGCATGAGGTACTCGGTTCGATCCTCAGTACCACACATTGTGTCCACCTATAACTAAAAAATAAATATTAAAAAATATATAATCGTGAACCATTACTTCTGTGATCTTGATTAAGTTGCTTGAATTTCAACTCCTTTCTTCAAAGCTATATTCACCTTCAAAGGGACAAAATAAAATCTAAATTTTTCATAGAATTTATGGTGAAAATTTAGTGACATAAGGATATAAATCACCTACTTTTAAGACCTGGTATGTATTCAGACCTCAATAAATGTTTATCCCATGCCTGTCCTCCTACCCATGGTGGAGACTAGGCTGCATATACTTTATATATCTCAGTAGCTAATATGGGGCAGGGTTAGAGAAAATGCTCAGTAAATGTTTGTAGTGTGAACAAATAAGTCAAGTGCTATAAACACATAGAAGAGAAAGAAATTAATTATAAATTCATTCGAAGAGTTGTATTTTCTTTCCTTCATCTCTATAATTACCAGGCAACTTTCCTTTATTAATTCAGTTCCCAAGAAAACTTGCCTATTGAAAAGAGAGTACACTATCCACTTGACATGATAATATTGGTCCATGAGGCAACAGTACTTTTCACTATAAATCAAGAAATAAGATCTAAACTTACTAATCAATCTCTCATGAGTTTGATTAGCATCAATTAGTCCCTTAGGATAAGACCAACCTTTAAAAAAATGAATAAAAAGAACTTTTGACATAGAGAATATCAGTATTGGATTCTTTGGTCTGCGGAAACTTGCAATGACAAAAGCCTCCTTTTAGGAGATTGACATTGTGTGTACAGAGGTATCAAGGACTGGCCTACCCTTACTTTCTCCCTTTACTGAAATATTGCTTATATATTTGAGGGAAAAAAATGCTACAGAATTGAATAAAAATTTATTAAAATTATAAGGGTCTAACCACAATTGCTGACTATGTTATCTTCCACTTGGACTCTGTTTTGTTTCTGGTTTTTGTTTTTCTTATCATCCACAGTCCTGGGAATGGAAACCATGTCCTTCTACATGCTAAGCAAAGAGCTCTTCTGTTCACTCCAGTCACAACAGACTTCTCGTTGATCCTTCTTTATCTTTTGTTGGCCCTGAAATGCCTTCTTTTCATCTTTGTTTAAACAACAAAGTGAAAAAATTCTCAGAGACTAGGTCACATATGTTTCATTCCTGGATCCCCCTTTAATGGGGTCGGTTGTTCATAATCGATTTTTTTTAACTCTTTTAGGTATTTAGACTTCTCATCAGAACTTCTATGCCATTCTACATTATTTTAGACAATGCATGAATTCATACAGGACACTATAATGTAACAACAGAAACCGAGTTGTGGTTGTCAGCTTCCTAGGTAGCTCCTAGTGATCCTTGCTTTCTGGCATTCCTCTTCTTGTATGATTCCTTTCCACACAGAATTGGGGCTGATCGTATGTGACCAATAGAATAGGGCAGAAGTGATGATGTATGACTTCCAGTGTTTGTTAGGTTGTAAAAGGTGTTGCAGCCTTGGGCTTGGGATCTTATATATGCCACTCTAAGGTGAGCTAGCTACCATCCCAGGATGTTGCCAAAGTAGTCCAGTATAAAGGCCTATGTGGAAAGGAACTGAGACCCCTTGACAACAACCATCACCAAATGCTGGTCCTATGAGTAAATCACCAGGCAGGGAGTCTCTGTTTTGGTTAAACTGTGGATGACCACAGTCCCATCCAATAACCAAGGGCAGCATTATGAGAGACTTGAGGCAGATGATCCCATTGGAACCACCACTATATTCCTGATTGTTAGAAACAGTGAAGAAAAATAAATGACCATTGGTGTTTTGAGCTACTAAATCTTGAGTTCATACACTATGAGCAAAAGGTAGCTAATATGCTACTTCAAATTTGTTTAAGGAAAAAATGTGTCTAGTGATCATGTAGCATAAAAGCACAGGGGTATGGATGGCCTTATGGATGGATAGATTCAGATGCAAAAAAAAAATGTGTCAGGAATCTGTTCTTCCCCTTATCTTGACCTTTTTTGGGTCTCTTTTGTATGATTCTTTCTTCAGACAGATTTCTCTTTAGAGGAAACATGGTTAAACTCAAGCAGGTTTAGATGTGTATCCTAACATTTTAGGAATGCAGATAAACAATGTCTTTCTTTTTCCCAAATGTCCATAGTGGAGTCATGTTGGCCCTTCTTGAGTCATGTGCAATTCTCTAAGGCCAGTAAGTGGTAGAATGGTAGGAGTAGGTTATGTGATCATTCTTGGAGCCAGATGGTAGGATAGACTCTTCCAAAGAAACTCTCTGACGCAAGAGAAGTGGTATTACAAAGAGCAATTGAACTGCTATTTCAGCAGGAATGCTGGATCAGCAAATGTACAGGCATCAACTTATAAACCAGAATAGTCTTTCCAAAGCCCTACCTTGATCATGTCATTCAGAATTTTAAGACCACTTTGTGCCCTTAAATTTTCTCTTTAAGTTTTTTTGAAATCTGGGGAAAATAATATGTGCTCATTGCATCAAGTGAAATTATACTCCCTATTATGATGATTAATAATGACACTTTTATTGATTCAGAAGACATGAATTGAGTGTCTCCATTGTTCTTTGACACTATGTTAGGTGCTACAGATTCAGTGGTGACTGAGAGAAGCTTTGATTGATTCCAGCCTCCAACTGTGTTCAGTCCTGTGTGACAAAAGCATTGAAAAAATGATTGTGTGAGTAATATCTTAAGCACCATATTAACTATTATAACAGAAAAATAGAACTTGTGAGAGTACAGAATTATTTTGTGCTCAGTAAATAAACATGAGGTTCAGATAATTGCCTGGCTGTCTAAGCCCTAAGTTCAAATCCTAGTGCTGCTGCCAGTACTAATCCTAGTTGACGGACCTGGTATAAGATACTTAACTACTCTAATTCCTTTGTAAAACATCATTTCTGTGAAGATTAAGCAAATATTGAAAGTAAGTGCTCAGCACACAGTAAGTATCCAATAATTGTTTGCTATTTTTGCTACTTTGCATACGGAATTTGGGATAATGCCATGGACTGGTCAATTCTTACTAGATGTGTGTCAAATGATTTTACTACCAGAAGCCTTCTTGAAGCACCTCTCCCTCACCTTCTTTAGCTGTTTGATGAGATATTCTCTCAGTGAGACCTTTGCTGACCATCCTATTTATATTTTAACCCCACTCTGACCTGCTAATTCCAATTGTTTTTTCTGTTTCTTTTCCATTCTCCATAGACTTTATCATCATCTGATGTACTGTATTTTGCACTTATTAATTTTTGCCCTGTCTTCCCATTAAAAGCTTTAGATGATAGATTTTTGTTTATTGTGTTCACTGCTGTTTTTACAGATCCTCAAACAATAGCTGACATATAGTAGGCATTGAATACATACTAAATAAAGCAATTCAATTTATCGATTGCTTTTTGCATGACAGGCACTGCTTCGTGATTTTTATATATGTATATATTAAAAATACCTGTCAGGGCTGGGGCTGGGGCTGTAGCTCAGTGGCAGAGTGCTTGCCTTACACGTGTAAGGCACTGGGTTTGATTCTCAGCACCATATAAAAATAAACAAATAAAATAAAGGCATGAGGTCCATCTACAACTACAAAAGAAAAAATTTTAAAAATACCTATTAAAGCATTAAAAGATCTCTTAGCACAGAAACAGGTTCAGCATAGACTGTTGTTGGGCAGAGGTAACTTACGCACACGCTAACGAGACATGCCAAACTCCCAATAGCATGCAGTATTGCCCTCATTGGAGTGCCATGAGGTGTTTTTGGTTCTACTCCTTGAACATGCTCTCTATTCCATATAAGTAATGTGCACTTATATAACATGGCACTTTGTGTTTGCTGAGCTGTTTTTAAATATGCTTGGGAGAAAAAGGTATGCCAGGAAGAATAAGTTTCTGAAACTACATAAAACTTCTCATGTGGTTGTCAGCCCAGCTCAGCTTGCCTGATCCCTCCCAACCCTGTGGTGAAATTATTTACAATTTGCATAAGTGCTTTCTCTCTCTCTCTCTCCCTCTCCCCCCTACCTCCCTCCCTCACTCCCTCTAATTTTGTGTATATTAGTATTACCAGTATTCTCCACTATCTTTTTACTTCCTTTAGCCTCCTTTTGGGCACACATGTCTGGTGTAAAGCTACTATCAAACGCCCTCAACCTGCATATATGACTCCTCCTTCTTGCACATTTCACTGAATCTGAAATACATGTTGTAGAATTGAGTTTTCAGAGAAAAGTTCTCTATCAATACAATCCAAATTATATTGACTTCAAATACCTGTGGCTTACTAACTACAATTTTGAAAATTGATTGTAGTTACATTTTTCACAATAAAAAATCCAAACATTAAGTAAAATAGAACTTTATCCTTCAGGTCTATTCATCAGACACAGCCAGTTTTAATAGTGCTATATGCATACTGTCAGATATTTATGAACATAAACAAGCATAAGTGTGTATGCATGTGTGTGTGTGTTTACATAAATTGGATAAACATTGGACAACTAATTTTTTACTTTATAGCTCAGATATCTTTCATATAAATTTATATATATATATATAATTTACAATATTTTAGGTATTTAAAAAATCTCAGATGCACTGAGTTGACTGAATTATTTTTCTCTCTTTGTGACAGATAATTATCTTCTGTCCTTTCTTGTTTTATCTTTTTATTTGCCCTTCATACTTGATTCAGGCTTCCATGCTTTATCCTATCCACCATCCATGTCCACATCTATTCTGGTGTTTTATACATCTGGGACATGCATGTCTCACCGAAAGCACAAGCAATGTTGTATATTTATGCAATATGCTTATGTATGTATGTGTTTTTAATTTATATAAGTACTATGCTGTTTTAAAAGTTTTAAAAGCTTTTAAAAGCTTTACAGAGCTTTCCATGTTGTTCTACATAGCTCTAGTTTGTTGATTCTGATGACTTAGTATTCTATAGAGAAAGTTTTTTAGAAAAACGAAAATGCTACTGCCTAATATTACTTTAATTCCCACTTAATGACATATATTTTATGCTTTCAGGTTGAATATTATTAAGGAAATGAGAACAATACAATTGAGAGGTGCAGTTAGTTCAAAGGAGACAAATAGAGCTTGGGTTGATAGAATCTTTGGAGTTGCCATACTATATATAGTATATAGTAAGTTCTTCCCTAAGTCCAATTAAAAAAAATAAATTTAAAAGATGAAAAATTCTCTTTGCATTGTGAGTTTTCTGCCCCTCCCCTTAAGAAAACGTGGACTTGTATGTGGACCAGTCTCATGACTTGCCCTCAACTGTAGAATGTGGTAAAACTAGTGGGCAACTTTTGAATCAAGTCTTCAGCAGAAATTGCAGATTCTTTTTTTTCCTCTGGAGCCCAGCAATTGGCATAAGAAGTAGGTCAGGCTAGCCCCTTTGATGATGAGAAAACATGTGGGGAGTAAGGACCATGTGTTTACCAACAGCCGGATATATGAACAAAATCATATTATACTATCTAGCCTAACTCATTTGCCAGGTGACTGACTACACGTACATTAGTGACCCCAGGCAAGATCAAAAGAAGAACTGGCAAGATCAAAAGAAGAACTGCCAAGCTGAGCTGAGCTCAGATTGCCAATCCTGAAAATTGTAAAAGATAAAGTGGCTGTTGATCTAAGGTGCTAATTTTGCATTGCTTTATTATGCAGTGATAATAACTGGTATATGCCTAGTATTACACAGAACCTGCCACTATGACAACTCACATTCTGTCAATGAAGAATATTGAAAAGAAATGTCAGTATTTTATTTTATGTGTATAGGGTTCCTTAAATGTACCTTTCAGCTTTATTTTAGTATCAATATTTCCTTTGAATTGCCTAAATTTGCATATGCAGAATTGTGCAGGTAGTGGCAAATGTACTAAGAAGAGGAATTTATGTATGTTGACTATCAAAGATATAATTCAAGTTAGGCATTAATTAGCAATCAACTAGGAAAAAAAAAGCTGAACAAAAGGAACACTGTTATAGAAACACAGACTTTTATCTTTGGGTTTGGAATATCAGAATTCATAGAATTGAGTTTTCTAGCTATGTTCACACAAATTCAGGTGAATTATTAGGTCATTAGATTACCATATGGATATATTTAAATCTCCTTTGTATCAACCATCTGTAATTACAATTCTTATTGAAAATTCACAAATTCTTATTGTTCACATTTTACATGTGAGAAAGTGTGAAACTGGCACAAATTTGGTCTGAATTTAGATTCCACCTCTGCAACTTACTAGCGATTCCTTTTAGTTAATAGTATTTTCCAAACCTCAACTTCATGTGTAAAATGAGGATGATAGCACATACTTGTGGGATTTTCTGCTCAATTAAGTGTAAGCTACCCTTACTGTATTCTGAAATGCTGTTAAAGATAATTTTTAGGACCTGAATGGTTTCTTTTCTTTGTATTATGTTAATTGTTGTATTATCCTTAAGAAATGAGTACTGGTTTGTCTTTCTCTAAATATAATTCAAGTACCTTATATTTTTAAATATTTTCCCAAGTTGTATTTATGCTGGAGTAGAGTTTTCTTGACCCCAGTTTTAGTTCCTTGATATTCATTTATGTGACTTATGATTTATGTTGCTTATCTTTCACCACCTGTGATAAATTTGAGTTTCCATAATTATGAAATGGAGTTGAAATAGGACTTATCTAAAAGGGCATTTTGAGAATTAAATGGGACATTTCTAAAGTTTTAGTTTTAGTTTTTATGCAGAAATATTTGATATATTCTGAATTAAATTTTATATATTGTATGAAGTAGGGGTACAAATTCATTCCTCTGCTTGGGGACAATAGTTATTTTAGCACCATTTGTTAAAATGACTCTTTTTTTTCCTCCATTGAATGGTTCTGGCAACTTTGTCAAAAACCAGTTGACCGCACAGGTAACAGTTTCTGAAATCTTAACTCTATTCCATTGATCTTTGTCTATGCTTGTGTTATAAACTGCAATTTACCTATTAGTGTGGTTTTGTAATAAGTTCTGAAATAGGGAAGTTTGAATCTTCCAACTGCATTCTGTTTTCTAAATATTGTTTTGGTTATTCTGGCTCCCTTGAGTTTCCATATGCATTTGAGAATGAGCTTGTCTGTTTCTGGAAAAGAAGTAGCTGGTATTTTTATTGGAATTGCATTGAATTTTCAGATACAGTTGGAGGGAATTGCCATTTAAAGAATTTTCAGTCTTTCAGTCCATGAGCATGGGACATCTTTTCATTTATTTAAGTTTTCTTCCCTTCAACATTGTATTATAAGTACAATGATTTGTACTTATAATAGACAGGTTCTGTATTCATTTGGTTAAACTTATTTCTCCCTACTTGTTATTTTTATGTTATTATGAATAAATTTCAGTTATATGCAAATACCATTTCTTTTCATCCTGAAGGACTTTCTGGAGTAGCATGTTTTATAAAATGGCAGCAAACATGCTCAGTTTTTGTTTATATGAGAATATATTATCTTTATTTTTAAAGGATAGTTTACCAAATATAGAATTTTTAACATTTTTCCTTTAGCATTTAGAATGTCATCCCACCACCATCTGCCCTCTTTGGTTTTTGATGAGATTAGCTTTTATTCTTGTTGAGAATGACATGTCCTGATGAATCACTTCTCTTATGCTGCCTTCAAGATTCTGTCTTTGATTTTCAGCTGGTTGATTCTAATCGGTTCTGCATATGTACCTCTTTGATATTATTCTTAAGTTCGTGGACTCCCTTTGATATGTAGATCAATGATTTCCAGCAAGTTTTGGCAATTTCAAGTCATTATTTCTTCCAGAATTCTTCCTGTTTCTTCCTCTCTCCTCTTTCTAGGACTCCCATTACATATATGTTAGTATGATGGGCCATGTCCTATAAGTCTTGAGGTTCTGCTTTTTCCCCCTTGGTTACTCATATGGGATGATTGTTATTGATCTAATTTCAAGATCTCTGAATCTTCTTCTGTTTGTTTAAATATGCTATTGATCCCTGTAGTAAATTTTTATTTCAGTTATTGTACTTTTCAACTTTTTTCCATTTCATTTCTTTTTTACAATTTGTATTATTTTATTCATATTCAATATTTATGGACACAACATATTATACTTTTCTTTAGTCCTTCAGATATGGTTTCTTTTAGCTCATTACCTATAACTTAGTAATCCCAGTGGCTCCAGAGGCTGAGGCAAGAGGATCGAGAGTTCAAAGCCAGCCTCAGCAAAAGTGAAGTGCTAAGCAACTCAGTGAGATTCTTTCTCTAAATAAAATTAAAATAGGGCTAGGGATGTGGCTCAGAGGTTTAGTGCACCTGAGTTCAATTCCTGGTATCACAATAACAAAAAAAAAAAAAAAGGATTAAGTTCTTTTTCTAAAGTCCAATGCCTAGGCTTCCTTAGGGAGAACTTTTGTTGATTGTTATAATTTTTATATTTTTCTTTTTTTAAAATTTGTTCTTTTTAGGTATATATGACAGTAGAGTATATTTTGACGTATTATACATACATGGAATATAACTTATTCTAATTAGAATCCTATAGTAGATTGATATCTTCTCCTTGTGTATGGGCCTTATTTTTTTAATATTTATTTTAGTTGTAGTTGGACACAATATCTTTATTTTATTTATTGTTATGTGAGGCTGAGGATCAAACCCAGCACCTCACACGTGCTAGGTTAGTGCTCTACCGTTGAGCCACAACCCCAGCCCTTTATGCATTTTTTGATAATTTTTTGTTAAAACCCAGACATTTAAATAATAATTTAAATAATAATATGGCAATTCTGGAAATCAGATTACCCCTCCCCCCTTCAGGGTATTTTGCTGTTACCTCTTGTTTTATTATTGGTAGTGAGTTTCTCTAGTAGGTTTCTGAACTAATTCTGGGAAGTCTGTATTCTCTGTCATGCATGGCCAGCGCAGTCTCTACTCAGCTAGCTTAGTGGTTATCTAATGGTTGGATGGATTTCCATACATGTTCTTGATTAATATTCCAGGTCTTTTGGGGGTGGGGGGACTTGTGATGAGAACTGAGGCTTTTGACAGTCAGTCAGTTAGTTTAAAATGTTGTGTTTGCTTTCAGTTCCTGCTTTCACAGAACCCAAGTTCAGCCAGGGGGTGGGTCTAAAATTTTCCATGTCTTTCTTGAGCACATGCACAACCCTGAGAAGTGTATGCCCTTTAGGTTCTCAGTAGCCTTGAAAGTTTACAAAGCCCTTATGAGCATCTCATGCCTCATTCTTCCTTTTCAATCTCTCATTAGTCTATTGTTCACCCCAATTTTTATCTATCGTCTAAGGAAGCTGTAGTGCAAATTCTTTCATATAAATGTTTTTTGACAAATGTCTCCTCCATAAGGCTTTTAGCTCTGGATGACTTCTGAGTCAAGTCAAATAAACTTACACCTTTCATGGGAGATCTTTCAGAGAACCATCTGACATGTAAAATAACAATAATTCTTTGAAATTGGGGTTATGGACCTCTAGTTTTATCAGACTCCCTGTGCTACCAGGAATGGGCACTGATATTTTTTTCAAGGTTAACTGTGAAACTCAAGGATGTAGATCTAGAGAAAGTAAAAATACCACAGAGCTCACTGAAATTGAAATAAGCTTGACATTCACAATTTTCTTTCAAAAAATTAAAATTAATATTGATTTAGTTCTGTATAATATTAAGTATAAACTACCAGTATTTTTATGGTTTTGATACGAAGTGTCCCCCAAAGTTCATATGTTTCTGCAGAAATATTCAGAGAAGAAATGATTGATTTATGAGGACTGTAATCTAATCAGGTCATCTGGTTTGAATGGACTGGCTGGTAACGGTAGGTAGGTGGGGCATGACTGGAGCAGGTGAGTCACTGGGGCATGTCCTAAAAGAGTACAGCTTCCTTATGTCCCCTCCCCCTTCCCCATACCCTGTATCTCCTGAGCCTGCCATGAGCTGACCAGCTTTCCTCCACTGGGCCCTTCCCCCATGATGTACTGCCTCACCCTGGGCCCAAAACAATGGACAGAGAAGTCTGAAATCCTGAGCCCTAAATAACTTTTTCCTTCTCCAAGTCATTCTTGTCAGGTGTTTTTGTCACAACAATGAAAAAGCTAATTAAAACAAATATTGTGAAAATTAAATCATGTACCTGAATTTTAGAGTAGCACAATCAGATGAGGAGAGTTAAATAGTCATTTTTTTGTTTCCAGGAGATGAAGTGTTATGTACTAAATTTACCTTGTTTATATGCCAGCTTTGAGATAGATTGAAGTGTGATTTAGGAGACTTCTTTTCCTTTTGTAATACATGTTTTATCCTTATTTTTTATGCTATGTTTATAAGAAAATCAGGTATTACATGGTACTTTGTATGAGTTTAGTTCAGATGCCCAACTCAAGCTTGGGCTCAAGTGAAAATCTATTGGCTCAAGAAGTAACACAGAACTGGGATGAGGGAAAGAATGACAGTGGGTCTCAGCTTCAACTTGGATTCTCTCTTTTCTCTTACCACTTGTTTAACAATTTTCTCTTTCCACAGGTGGATTTTTCCTAAGTGGTAGTTGACATAGTGCTATGATTTGAGTGACCCTATTAAAACTTATGTTGAAATTCAATTGCCATTGTCGCAGTGTTACGAGATGGGAACTCTAAGAGATGATTAGGTCATGAGAGCTGTACCTTCAGGAATAAATTAGTGCCATTATTAATGGAGTAGGTTTGTTGTAAGTTCCAGTCTTTTCTTTCCCCTTTCTCTGTCTCATTCACACACTTTCTCACCCGGTGATGCCTTCTACCATATTGTTATGTGGCAAGAAGATGCTTATGAGATGCAACCCTTCCATCTTGAACTTCCCAGTGTCCAGAACTGTGAGAAATGAACTTCTTTTCTTTGTAAATTACTCAGTCAATGATACTACGTTATAGCAGCAGAACATAGACTAAAACACATGACCTCCTGACAAGCCCTGAGATTTCTGTCTTTTAGCTTTTGTTGTCAGCAGATACCATTCTCTCTAAATCTCAAAACTCCCAAGGATCTGTTTGGCTTTCTTTGTCTTAGTGTTTCCCCTGGAATAATAAGCTGAAGTAGAAATGGACCAATGTAGATGCACGGTAATTGTGCTGTTGTAGTTCAAAAACCAAGGAGTTGTTGTTTCTCCCTGAAATGGATGGGCAGCATGTGGGTTGGAGATGCTGTGTAAAATACATGATATTCAATCTACACATCTATTTAAAAACAACCATTGGAAAGCAAACAGAAATACTAAATATATTGCCAATTTGACCCTATTTTTGTCAAAGAGCAAAACCAAAACAAAAACCCAAAGATCAACAGCAAAACACACAAAGCCCCATTCAACATAACAAAAATGATCAATAACCTCTTATTGTTCACCTTTATCACAAGATACAACCCCCGAGGGGAAATAAAGTTAAAATGGACAAAAGGGAGAGTCTTAACTTTTTTAAACTACCCAAGTTGAATTTTTAGTATGGAAAGCAAATTCTATTGAAAGACAATAGAATTAGACAACCCAATGTATACTTCAATGAAGCGTGACTGTTCTGAATATCTTTGTGTGTTACTTTATCAGAATAATCACATCTATTATTATGGTTGCCTGTGAAATAGAATTAGTTTATTATCCTGATATTTAGACCTCTACCTGTGATTTGTGATTATTTTAGGCTAAAGTATGTGTATCTTTTTTCCCCCCAAATCTAAATGATCTGGACAATTGTTTCAGTTTCAAACTTTACTCAACTTCATGGTCGGGATTTAAGAATTATGCAGCTGGTTTGAACATGATTAGATCAGTGTGATAATTCAATTCCCAGAATAGAATTCTTCAGTTGGCCACTATATCCTTTCTGTGCCAACAGGCTAATCCATTCCAGTGCTTTTCATGTGAGCAGTGTGCTCTTATTTGAGGTGTTGGTACTGTGTCTATGCATTCAGTTTAAGTTAAATCCTATACTAGAGATGTTATGCATTGTAACTCTGACCTTCAAACCTTAAAACATTTTTTTTACTGATAATCTAAAGATGTTTATGCTTATTAGGACAATCTAGCATTTTAGGACTATACTGTTTATTTTTGGATTTGTTCAACTCTTTTCATATTATAATGAAGTGGCAGCAATGAACAATAAGAAAATTATGCAACAATTTCCTACTAAGTAATAATTACACTCCAATTACCCTTTGAGGGAGCAATCTCATTCTCTTCTTGCCTGCCCTTAGCTCTCTAATTATGTCATTTTGGAAGCCGATAAACTTTATGAAGATTTAAGGTGTTACAAAAGACCATTTCATTTTTTTTCCTATTAATATCCACTACTAGGACCTAGGAAGTTGGGGTAATAAATAATGCTCATTCTATAGAAACTGTTAACCAAAAATGTGCTTCTCCGAGATTACATATGTAAATAACTGCAGGGTTGGTTTGTGCTTATTTTAATAGATCTTTAAAAGGATCTTTCCTGGCCTACTCAGTTCTTACACTACCAGTCATTTCTATTTTGCATCAGCTTTTCTTGAATAATAAGGGAGATATGCCAAATCTAGATGCTGCTGCTTTCATTGTACACCAGATTTTGTGTGAGGAAACTGAGTCCCTCAGAGCTGTCTCAGGTGGTTTTGATACTTTGTGCATCATTTATCCCTTTACGTGGGTTTTAAAATAATTTGTATAAATTTAGCATGTTATGCAAATGTAGGAATTAATTGTCATAGCTCCACTGTCTCAGAGTTATTATTCAAAAGAGATTAAAGAAAGACAATGGTCCAGGAGGGGGCCTGTTGTCAACTGATCTAAATCAATAAAGTAGTAGAAGAGACCCCTGGAAGTTAGAGGGAGCAGGCCTTGTAGGTTTCCTTGCTCTCTACCTCACTGCTAGTGGAATAAGAAAGTAAGTTTTCTGCAAACTCTTCTACCACTTGTGTATTTATTTACCGAGCAGGCACAAGACCCGTCATTCTTGTAACATGAAGTCCTACTCTGTGCCCTCAGGCAATCCAAATGTTCTATATGTTTGAATGATTCCTTCTGAGATGTACTCCAGATCAACTACCTTCTGGCTAGAAAAGGTAATAGAAACATTGTTAAGCTAACAGAACTCCGGTCCCAAATAAGTTCTAGTGAAAATGATACTGTGAAGGTTTGCAATTTTACGTGGCAGATTTTTATATCTAGTTCATAAAAAAGGCATTGGAGCTTATAAATTATTTCTAGCCAACACATCTTGAGCATTGCTTGTTTTTATCAATGAGGGCTATTCAACATTCCTTCTACAAATCACCACCTTTACAGAATTAGAATAGATTTAGAGTCAATATTTGCAATGCCGTCATAGTCACTTAGGAATATGGATTCTTCTTTTTTATTTAATTGACAGACAAAAATTGTATATATTGAAGATATACGAGGTAAGGGAATATGAATTCTTGACTTCGGTACTTGCCCTGGGTTCAAAGGAAAGTTAATTCAGAAACAAAAATATGCATATTGCACATAGCCATAAATACTCTTCTACACTCAAGTATCTCTTTATTTGTATGAAAGGATTTTAAAGCAAAATACCATATAGAAATTATATTAAGGCAATAAAATACTTTGCAGAACCTCTATAGTCCGGAATTTTTTATGATTATTATCTTCTTGACCCTAGTAGAACCAAACATTTCCTCTTGTGTGTGAGTCCATAGCCTACTCTACCCAGGAGCAGACTGAGTTCCTGAATGCTATAATATAACAGAATATATTATAATTGAATGAAAATTATGTGCCAGTGTTTCCTGCAATTCATTCTTCATTTTCTTCTACTATCTCTCAATTCTCACATGCAGAAGGAATTTTTGGAGTGGTTGAAAAAGGGTGTGGCAGGAATCTGAAGGAGGAGTTATTTAGTCCAGGTGTTATTTACAGAGCATCATAAATAAATTAGTAACAAATTTGTATCTTGCCCTCTCCTAGTCTTTTCCCTTGATTATACAACAGGTTGGAAAACCATTAAACAATTAAATCATTCACCAAAACTGAAGAAAGATGGTATGTACTAATATTTCTGTTATTGAGACACAAGAATAAAAATGAGCATGATATTTAGAGTGAATACTAAATTTCATCAATATAGAGCATGTCTTTTATTATACAGGCCTTCTAAAGGCAAGATTCTAGAACATTCTTTTTACATTTGTAATTCTGAGAATGAGTATCTCTAAGAGTCTATCAGACAGGTTTCTATGGAACCAGTAGGGTGGTACATGTCACAGTGACCTTCTTACTAGTTTGCAAGAATATCACTGACTAGAATTTGTGAAGTCTTTGAGGACAGAAACTGAGTATTTTGTATTTTTGCATCCCTACCCCTAAATACTTAGTAGGCATTTAATAGTGCATTTTGAATAAAAAAGTAAATGAATAAATAACAAACCAATAAAAGAAAGAAAGAAATGTCAATTATAGAAATGAAAGAATAGAAGGGTAAAAAAGAAAAAGTGATCATTTAAATCTTTGACCAGCAGAGGGTGAATTAAATCTACTTTTTGCTTTCCAGCAATAGCAACATGAGTGAATGTTTAGTTCTTTCTTTTAAAACTTTTTTGAAAACTAAAAGTCGACAGAAGCAAATTATTAATCTTGTGGAAATGCTTGTAAAGTGAATGTGGCCTAACATTACTGTGAGTTTACATTATATTTCTTCTTTGTTATTTTAAACAGGTAGGCAGAGTGAGCAGAGACTTTCCAGGGAAAGGAACTGCCAGGGCACAGACCAGAAGCCTGTTATAGAAGAAAGGTCTGGGGCAAGGTGAGTCCAGGAGAGCAGGAGTCTGTCAGAGACCCCAACAGGGGAGGACTTGGTAGTTTGTTCTGAGTGAGGTAAGAAGACTTTGAGGAATCTGAGTAGAGGAATATAGGAGTCTGGCTGCTGAGTTATCAGGGCATAACAAGAACATGAGAATGGAGTAAAAAATCCTGACCCTTAAAGCATTGGGGAATTTATAGTTGGAATGCATAAAATAAGGAAGAAAGAAAGAGACAAATAAAGAATGAAGGAGGAGGTATGGATGAAAAATGGAGGAGGGTAGAAGGAAGGAAGGAAAAAATAAAGGGAGAAAGGGAAAGAATGTAAGGAAGGATGATCTTCTCAAGAAACCATAAACAATGACCCAACACTGACCTGATAAGGACTTTCCTACTTTAGATACTGTCTTTTTAGGCTAGATCTAAAGTTGAAAAAGCATAATTAAGTGATTACATAGGGACATAATGTAAGGACATAATGTCCTAGACCCTGCTTATGTAACAGGCTTCTGGTCTGTGCCCTGGCAGTTACTTTCCCTGGAAAGGGATTCTTGACCAAAAGAATGGCAAGGGTAAGTGAATGTTGACAGCATTTAATGAATTTGCATTTGAGGCTAAACCAGTAAGGGCCTTTCAGAGTCCTTTGTATTTGGGAGGTGGTGGGTATAGTTGAAAGTACATGATCTTCAGAACCAGCCTATTTTGCTTTAGTTCTCTCTCTCTCTCTCTCTCTCTCTCTCTCTCTCTCTCTCTCCCTGATCAGCAGTATCATCTAGGATTAATCAATAAACCCCTCTGAGCTTCACTCTCTTCATGTGAAAATGCGGATAATAAAACCTACCACTTAACACAATTGTTAGAATTAAATGAGATGACATACGTGAAAGAGCTAGCATGTCTTCTGGTGTATATTTTGTATTCAAGAAATATCACTCCCTTTTATAAACATAGAAGAGGAAAATGTGTCATCCTACTGGCATGAGACAAAGAAGTCTTGTCTTTGTAGCAGACAGTGCTGACCTGGAAGATGGGGGGGTACCTTTCCCTAACCTCTCAATGATTCACTTCATATATAGACAGGATTCTTTAACTCAGTCAGAGAATATGGTTTGGAGCTGAGTGCTTTAGGGCAGGAATGCTGACTTGGCCACCAGATAAAGAAAGGCAGGAGGGTGTGGAGGCCACAGCTAACAAGGAACAAACACCTATAACAGAACATATTTCCCTAACAGAAAACCTTAACCTTAGTGATCCATAATTCCAAATGCAAATACATGATTTTAAGAGAATTTTTTTTATTTCACTCTGAAAGATATTTTAAAATTTGTGAAGGACAAGATGACTCTATCCACTAACAAACTTAAGTGCTTAAGAAATGTAAACTTTGTTTTCCATTATTCACTATAATTGTGATCCATAATCCCATTCCTTTGATGACAAGAATTAAAATTTCCATCAATTCAGGGTCCTGCCCTTTTGTCTCTTGATGGCAACTAAATTCTTTAGCTCACCACTGTGATGTTTGGTGCCTGATTGTCATTTGTTTTGTAGACATCTCTGTGGTATCTGTTGTGGGATCTCATCCTTGGTCATAAATTCCCTTGGATTGTGGCTGTGCTGCCCTTTGGCCCAGGTCTGGCTCTCTCCGTTGCCTCAGAACCCTTTCTGGAAAATTTAAAGCTGAAGGAGAGAAATAGAGTAGAGCAAGGGCTGTATCAGGCCTGTACCATTTAGCCACTTCCACTGCAGTGTTTCTAAGAACTTCATCTTGGGAATCTCAGTCCCTTCTCTCACCTCTCTTCAATCCCCTCTGACTTTCTTCTACTCAGACTTATAGCAAAGACCCTACAAATGTAATAGGGCATTCTTCTGGGTCATCCCATCCCTGTAATAGAAAAGACAAGATGCCTAGATGTGCTAATTGGAAGGCATTAGGATATGAGAAATATTTTAAAAAACGTATTAATTGACAATTTAAAATATTACTCAGTCTAACTTCTATAGCAAAGTTATTTTGGCTTGGCTATCACTTTCATAGAAAAATGCAATGGATGAAATAATATTTCATGAACATTAATCCATAACTGGTCATAAGTTTAGAGAGAGAAAGTTAATCACTACTTTTACAGTGAGAGGGACAATATTTCATTCTGAGTCTCTGGTGTGTTTCCTGAGTTTTTTCCTTCACTATTCCTTTAAAGTCAATTAAACTTTTTTTCAGTGACTAAAATCACAATCACCAAAGCTTAAAGATGACCTCTGTCTATTCTTAGATAGTTGTGTTTAAATCATATCAGAAGCAAGTGAGCTCATATTTGTTTTGTACTAGCAAAACATCATCCCAGATATTATAAGACTCCATTATATGCTAGTTAGCCCTACTTTAGACAAAAGGCACAGAAACCCAATCTACACTTCTGAAGATGAAAGGAGAACACATTGGCTTATGTGTCTGGAAGTTGAGATGCAGCTTGATTGATTGTGCATAGTAAGATTCAGTGACTCAAATGATATTGTTGGAGTTTTATTTCAGTATCTGTCCTTCTAGCTCCATCTTCAACTTTTCTGTGTGTAGTCTCCATTCTTTGACCAATTCCCTGCAACTGGAGGGAAAACCAAGCTTATATTGTTATTATTTGTGGTTTTAAAAAATGGAGTCCTTTGGGCCATGTATTCATTCTTTTTATTTTTTACTTGACACATAAAAATTGCATATACTGGTCCTGGGTTGTGGCTCAGTGGTAGAACACTTGCCTAGCAAGTATGAAGCACTGGGTTTGATTCTCAGCACCACATATAAATAAATAAATAAATAAATAAATAAATAAATAAAAGTCCAACAACTAAAAAATTTTAAAAAAATTGTATATACTTATGGATTACTGTGTGATGTTTTAATATGTACACATTGTATAATGTTCAAATCAAAGTGAACACTTCTGTATCCTTGACCATTTATCATTTCTTTGTGGTTTTAAAACATTCAAAATTCTTTCAGTTTTTTCCTTTTTAAAATACAGTACATGGTATGGTTGTTATATAGTCACTGTGCTGTGCAATAGAATATAGGACTTCTTACTCCCATGTTTCTATAACTTAGAACCCATTGGTCAATCTTTCCTCATCCCTCCCTCCCACCGCCTCTCGCCATCTTCTGGAAACTACTATCCTACTCAAAACTTCTGTGTAATATACTTTTGAGATTCTACCATATGAGACCATGAAATATTTGTTCTTCTCTGACTAGATTATTTCACTTAACGTAAAGACCTCTGTGTCTATCCATGTTGTCACAAATGGCAGGATTCCATTTGTTTTTAGGCTGAATAGTGTTCCACTGTGTGCATGAAACACATTTTCTTTACTCATCACATCCACAGACGTTGTATCATCTTTGGAAAAACAGACAACAGTTAAACATCGTGTCCTGTTAAACCCCTGCCTGTCCCCAAGAACCTACTCAATCTAAGGAGACCATGAAAGCATGTCTGGGCCAGAATGTCCAGGTACATATTATCTTGAGAGACACTGGATTTCTCATGTTTGTTGGAAATTAGGGCAAGTTAGTGTTATCAGTAGACTGCTGCTTTCTTATATGCATGAGACATCATGAGATGATGGCCACACAGTGGGACAAAGCAAGCTAAGCTAGTGATGTCACTGCTTCTATAGTCTAACTTATAAAACCCCTCTGTCTCTCTGTGGTAACTGGAGTAGATCAGAGCACTGTGTAGGCTGATGTGCAGATCCAGGTTTCTGCTATTGGACAAAACCTCCTGGGGGAATGGAGGTGATATTTTCTGGAGAGATGTTGGAGGCATTGTGTGAAATGGAGGTGCAACTACCCAGCCCATCACCACTGGACTTTCTGAAGAAGCACCTGTCCAGCCCATCCTCATAAACATTTCTCAATGAACCTTATGTCTCACATCCCATCTTCAGTGTCTTTGGGTTCTTGGTAACCTGTCCCACTTTCTGATACAGTACATCTAGGTAGATGGTCCATGGTGCTTCATTTGCTTCTGTTTCTTGGCTATAGTGTTGCAATAGGCAGGGAATTCTTCAAGAAGTTTCTTAACTATGGTCAACACGAATACTGGCATATAATTTTCATTTTTGTTGTTGTGTTCTTGCCTGCTTATTTTTTTTGTATTTGTTCTAATTAGTTATACATGACAATAAAATGCATTTTGACATGTATGCATAAATGGAGTGCAATTTCTCCTTCTGGTTGTACGTGATGTAGAATCACACCTGTATTGTTGTCACATATGCATGTAGGGTGATAACGTCACATTCATTCTATTATCCTTCCTACTTTAATACCCCTCCCTTCACTCCCCTCTATCTAATTGAAAGTAACTCTGTTCTTCCCTAGCCCATCCTCCTCACCCCTTATTGTGAATCAGCATCCACATATCAGAAAAAATATTTGGCCTTTGATTTCTTTGGGATTGGCTTATTTCACTTAAGGTGATATTCTCCAGCTCTATCCATTTACCTGCCAATGCCATAATTTCCTTCTCTATGGCTGAGTAATATTCCACTGTGTATTTTTTTTAATCCATTCATCTGTTGAAGGATACCCAGGTTGGTTTTGATATCAGAATAATGCTGGCCTTACAGAATCAATATGGAAAAATCCTTCCTCTGCAATGTGTTTGGAAATATTTAAGAAGAATTAGTATTATTATTTGGTCTTTAAATGTTTGTAGAATTTAACTGTGAAACTATTTGTTCCTGGGCCACCTTTTTCCCCCTCTTGTTTTTAAAATGTTTTGTTTTTTTCTTTTCTTTACCCTACTTAAGTCTCATTTCCTATTTCAATCTCTGCATGTTCTTAGTTTGTTTAGGCATTCTCTTGTTTCATGATTAAATCTTGTTAGGTATAAGCATCCAGGAATTTTTCCATATTGCATAGGTTATCATATGTAGCTGTTCATGAAATCCTTGATTGATCCTTTATATTTCTCTTGTATCAACTGTAATATGAACTTTTGCATCTCTGATTGTGTTTATTAGTCTTTTTTCCCCTTGGGTTAGGTGGGAATTTGTCAATTTTGTTTTCTTTTTTATGGAACAAGTGCTTTATTTTGAACTTTTGTCTTGTGTTTTTAATCCCTATTTTGGTTTTGTTTTTTCCTACTCTGATATTCATTATTTTTTTTCCTCCCTACTGCTTTTGAGCTTGGCTCTTCCTTGTTTTTCTAATTCCTTAACATGAAATGATAGATTGTTTATTTGAGATATTTCTGTTTATTTTATGTACATGTTTATTGCTACAAATTTTCCTCTTAGTACTGCTTTGACTATACACCATGGTTTTTGTTGTGTTTCCATTTTCATTTGTTTCATTGAATTTTGAAATTCAATTCTGATATTTTTTCCTTGATCCATTTATTGTTTAGGGTAAATTGCTTAATTTTATATAGTTTCTGAAATTTTTCTTGTTGTTGATTTTTAGTTTATTGCATTGTAGTTAGAAAAGTGATACCACCAGTTACCATGAAGAGTCCTTGCTTCCCGAATGCTGAAGTATAACATCAGAGAAGCACGGAGGCGAGGGCAGAGTGAAAAGTAAAAGGCTTTATTAAAGGATAGCAGAGAAGACTTCCCCCCAGAGGAAGAAGGGGATCCAAAAGGCAAGGCAGAATCCTGGGATGTGGGAGATCTTATATCTTTTATATCTAAGGTCTTCTTTTGTCCTCGTACATTTCTGTCCTTTATCTTGCTGATTTCCCCCTCTATCCTACAGGAGTTGGGGGATGCAGGTAAGAAGGCCAAAAAGTGGAAAACAGGTGAGCCAAGTGAGTGGGGGGAGTAATTCAGGCAGGAAAGGACTGGGGTAATTTGATTAGCATCTTCCTATTTGCTGGGAGCTGCTTTATTAACAGATCTTTAGAATGGCCCCTGCCATGGAGACATTGACATTTAAATCTCCCTAGTTCTGATTTCCTGGGCTCAGATCGTACTCCATTTTCTTTGTGGACTCCATTTTTTTTTTTTATCAGACTTAATATTAGACCCTATTTACCTAGGTATACTAAATACCTATCTTTAAATATGGCTTCAAAAATTTCTTAATGTGGTTTCAATTTTTAAAGAAGTTTGTTGAGAATTGTCGTCTGACCTACAAGATGATTATCCTGGATGACATTCCATGTGTATTGAGAAGAATGTGTATTCCATGCCTGTTGGATAAAATGTCCATTTGGTCTACAGTACACCTCAACTTTGTGGATTCTTATTGATTTTCTGTCTAGATTATCTGTCCATTGCTGAAAGTAAGGTGTGAATGTTCTCTGCAATTGCTGCATTGGAGTCTACCACTTCCTTTAAGTCTATGTATATTTGCTTTATAGATTGGTTGCTTTGATATTGGGTGCATATGTATTTGCAATTATTTTCACTTGCTGAATTGATTCCTTTATCATTATTTAATGGTCTTCTATGTCTCTTGTCACTGCCTTTGATTTAAAATCTATTGCATCTGATGTTAAGTATAGCTACTTCTGCTTTTTTAAAAAAAATTCCATTTCATAAGAATATCTTATTCCATCCTTTTATGAATCAGGCTGTATGTATCCTTAGAAGTGAAGCAACTTTCTCAAAAGTAAGATACACTTGGGTCTTGTTTAGTATCCAGTCAGTCACTCTGTATCTTACAATTGGAGAATTTTACCTATTTACACCCAGTGTTATTATGAACAGGCAAATGTTTCAGTCAACCTTCCGTTGGTACAACAAATACATGAGATAATTCAATTATAAAAATACAAATTTTGGCTCTCAATTTTAGAGTCTGTGTTCTCTAAATCCAGGTTAACAGCAAGTTGACTGTTGGGTGTGTTGTGTTGTTTCAGCACTGGAGGGAGCCCCAAGCCCAGGTTCATTCATATCTGCCTTTGGTGTGTTGTTCAGCATGAACTAGGCCTTGTTATTTTGGGCCTGTGGTGGCACATCATGTTGGGAGTGTGTGACAGAGCAAAACTGCTCACGCTATAGCCAGACAGTGAAAGCAAGAAGAAAAGGAAGGGGGCTGGGACCCCACTGTCCTCTTCAAGGTCATGAACTGCTGACCAGAAGACCTCCCACTCGGCTCTACCACTTAATATTTCCAACATCTCCCAATATTGCCGCCGCAGGGTGGGTAGCAAGTCCTTAACACAGAGGCTTTCAAGCAGATTCTAGATCTATACTATAGCAGTAAGGAAGGTCTCACTACTGCCATTTCATTACTTATTTCCTTATTTGTTAAAACTCGATTTCCTTTCTTTCTCTGTTCACAGTCTTGCTTTGTGATTCAGTGTTTTCTTTAGGAGTGTATTTTGATTCCTTCTTTATTATTTTTGGCATGTCTTTTCTACATTACTCTTTGGTTACTGTGAGGTTTACAAGAAACATCTTTTGATTATAACAAGTTTATATTAAAAAGATATTAACTTAAACTGGTTGTGAAGATAGGAAAATAAATTGGGAAAGGGTACTAATAAAAATCTGTATTTGTACTCCTTTTCTTATATGTGATTGGTTGCTGGCACCTTATTTTGTATCTGTGAGGTCATGGTTCCCCAAAAATCCATGATGCTTGTTGGTCTACAGTGATATCTGTGCACTGAAGGATTAGGCATATATTTTAGATTGATAGTTTTGAATTTTGTTTTGTTTTGTTTGTGACTGTTCTTTCTGATTTTTTAAGCATTCTACTTTTTTTTTTTTAATAGCCTGTGATCACTGCCACTATTTCCTCACCAGGAGGTTCTCTAAATCCAGGTTAACAGCAAGTTGACTGTTGGTGTGTTGTCGTTGTTTCAGCACTGGAGGGAACCCCAAGCCCAGGTTTATTCATATCTGCCTTTGGTATGTTGTTCAGCATGAACTAGGGGTATCCCTCAAAAGAGTAGCCCTTCCTTGCCAGCCTTGGGGCCAGGGCAAGCCTAGATGTCTTGACCATACATGCTAGGCTATGGGAAGGTACCTTAGACTTTTGCCCAGCTCTGGGTCTCACTGTGGAAAGACTTCATCTAATATTCTATGCAATGACTGTCTTCATATTTCCCCAAGTGGGCATTAACTCTTCATGTTGTGCTGCCTGGGGTTGACAGTCTTATGGTCTCCAGTGATGCAGTGCTGGGTCACAACCTACCAAGACTGGTGTAGCATAGGACCACAATCAAGGTGCATGTTGCTGTGCCCTGCCTGCTGCCTGCCCAAAACAACAACAGGTGATGCTTTTCAGAATACAAGTCCTTCTGCCTGGGACCATATGTGTCCTCCTGCCATGACATTGGGACCAGAGGCTCTGTCCCAATACAATAGCATGAACAGGGACCATTGAGTTCTTCATACTTCGCGTTTTAATTGCCTAGAACCGGGTTCTAAGCAAAGTCCTGTTCTTTTTCAATGTTGTACCCCCCAGTAGTTGGAGTTTTGCTTCTTGCTATGCCACCTGAGATTGGAGGAGTGGGTGTGGAGGGCATTTTAATCAGTTTTTCATCCCTGTGACCAAAAGAGAAAAAGAGGCATGGAGGAGGAAAACAGCTCAGGACATAGCAGCAAGGAAGCACAGAGGGAGAGAACTCTGCCCATCAGGAACAAATATATACTCCAAAGATAATCTTCAATGATCTACCTCCTTCAACCACACCCTGCCTGCCAACAATTACCACCCAGTGAATCCATTAAAGTAAGTTGATGCACTGATTAGGTTAAAGCTCTCATAATCCAATCATTTTATCTCTAAACTTTCTTGGGGGGACACCTCATATCTAGACCATAACTGCCACCCAAGCTGATATTAAGCTGGGTTGCGCCTGAGTCTCATAACCATAGGGATCTGCACAGGCTTGAGGGGAGGCAGGTCAAAACATGAGTCTGTCCCATCAAGCACAGGTCTCTGCCTATTGCTGAGACCATTCTAGAAGCTACATCTGCAAGCACAGATGTGCTGAGAGGGCCTTTGTGTTTTACCTAGTGATGTGTTTTACTCTAGTGGTCTTGGCATTCAATTCCAAGGCCAAGTCCTGAGCTTACTTTCCTGTCCTACCCCAAAGTAGATGGCAACTTGTTCTGTGTTGTGCTGCTTGAGATTAGAACAGGGGTGGTAAAGGCAGTCCCTTGTCCACTTAGCTAAGCAGGTCCAGAGGCTTGGTCCACAGGCCATGGTCTAGGCAGAGGTCATGAGACTGTACTCAGTACTGGGGTTCAAATTGTGGGCCTTCTACCCCTTTCCATGACTAAGGTCTCATCTTAATTTCTTTTCCCTTTCACAAGGAGAAGTTGCCTCTCTCCAGTTCTTTGCTTTCTGCCTTCTTCAATGCATCATTTCTTCTTATTATGCTAAAACCAGATACTGTGGACTCTCACCTGGTTGCTTAGTTTTTGCAAACGTGGTTTATCCTGTGAATAGTTATTTAAATTGAAGTTTCTATGAAAAGAGGAATGCTGGAGAGTCATCTATTCCAGTAAGTCTTACTCCACAGGGGTCCATTCATGACTCATTCATGTATCCTGGGAGAGGATATGCTCTGATTGCCTATCCTGTAGCACAGGCTGACATGCTATGATGGAAGGAGGAGTTGCTGTACTTGACAGATCTGCAGGATGGCCTTGATTGTGGAAACACTGATTCCTGGTAGAAAGATCACTGTGCTATTATTAGAAACATAGACAAGGGCTACAAAAACAAAACAGACCTCTGCTACAAATGAGGAAGATGAAAATAGACTGGTATGCTCAAAGAGTTTCTGGATTTGGGATTATGTCCACATATGTGATGGTCTATGTTAAGATTGGAGAATTATGAAACTCAAAGTACCTCATGAGAAAAGACAATGGCTAATTCCATATCTTCCACATAGAGTCTTATTTTTACAGAAATATATGTATTTTCTCCTCAAGACATATTTTGTTAGTTTTCTCTTCCACTTCCTCCAGTCTATATCACCATAACAAAGAGGCTTTTGAGACTAAGTATGCATGGTTGCTTCAAAAGGTTGCTTAGTAAGCCAAGTAAAGCAGTGATAGATATCTGCTTGGGTGGGATTCGATCCAGTATGTTAAGAGATTCTTTTTCAAGTTTCTGTGGAGCTTTCACTTCCAGGTAAAAAATACAGGAATTGAACAGCAGAACCCGTTATCATATATCACATTTGCATCTCAGAATCCAGGTTCCCTTCCTCACTTTGTTTTTCTGGCATGATGGATGCTTCTGCCAAAGCCAGAATTATCAGTGATGTGGAGAATGAGACCAAGTCAGATTTATCGTGGCCTGTGGATAACGTATCTCCAAATCAGACAGAAAATGTCAATATCATTGACCTCAAGGGAGATATGTGGTTTTTTCACAGTATAGTTTTGGGTTCTTCAGCTAGCAACAAAGGATCAAAGCAGAAAAAGAGGGGTTTTCTTGTGACCAGAATGTAAAGTGCCATTGTTGGTCCACATTTAGAAAGGACTATAATAGTTCTGAGCCTGTACAGGAAGAAACAACTGGGCATGAGGCCAAAAATCGGAAATTCTAACCCTGGGTTTTCTACTGCATTCCTGGAGGTTCTTCCTAAACACTGGACCACATTCTGCATCATTGTCCTATTTACTTGGTATAATTGTGATGCTAGTGGTTCTCATGGAGTCTGGGCTAGACATTGCTAACATTTCTTCTGATGTGTGTAACTTTTTTTTTAGGCTTTTCACATCTGCTATGGCATTTGATCTTTTCAACATCTCAGGCAGGATAGTCCAACTTTTAGCAGAAGAAATTAATATCTACAGAATCAAGGCAACTTCTTAAGCTCTAAATTAATATGGAAAGACTGAGGACTAAAATTCTGCCTCTTGACACAGTTTAGTTTTTACCTTTCAAGTTTTGTGGTTATTCTGTATACATCTTTCTTTGCTAGTGAAACTATGTTTTGTTTTGTTTTACCCTAAAGCCATGGATTTCCCTTTTTCTCTTGTGTCATAGTGGTTGTTGTCTTCTCCTCCTCCTCCTCCTCCTCCTCCTCTTCCTCCTTGTCCTCCTTCTTTATTTTTTTTTTTACAAAAATTAATCATGAGCTAAGAGTTACTAAAAATTTACTATATGATGAAACTGATACAAAGTGCTTTATATACACTACCTCATTTATTTTTGAATGCAGCTCTCTATCTTAGAAATTATTCTTATTCACATTTTATATCTAGATAACTGAGCTTTAAGGAGTTTAAGAGACTTGCTTAAAGTCACTTGCTGAGAATCTGAGGTTTTAAACACTTGAAGGTACTGCCTTCCTCATCCACAAAAACTGCTTTCTGGTATCTTTTTAAACTTCTTCAAAGAAGATAGATGTGGCAGGAATACCCTTATGACACAGGTATTCTTTTTTCTATGCTCATTTTTTTTTTCTGTTTCCAAATTGTGGTTTCTACCTTCCTTTAGTTAAGGTATGACAATTGAATATATCTACCCCTTACTGTTCTCTTTCAATTCTTTGGAAATTGAAAGCTAGGAGAGCATTTGCAATTCTATCTTACTGCCTTACTCTTCACTCTTTCCCTAGAGTATAGTGTCCATATCCATGGCTTTTTACCAGAATGCTGAAGGCTCCCAAACTATTCTGTAATGTTAAGGGAAGGGCTAATGTAAAAACAAAGAAACAACAAACACAAAACCCATCACATTCAAAAAAGTTTGGAAGACATTGGATTTTTAAAACTCAGACTTCTTATGACCTTTGGAGAATGATGGCTTTTGTGACTTAAGAGAAAGGTACAATCTGAAGCTTTAATCAAACTTATTTGATCATGGAATCCTTCTTTGGAGAACAGCTTTTTGGATTTTGCTATAAATGAGTTGAGAAACTATTAGACAATTTGGGGCAGAATAGTAACATGATATTTTTTATGTTTTAAAGGAATCACTTTGTTTTTTTCAACTTCTAGGCATGATGAAATAGCAGGAATAAAATTTATTCTCATTTCTCAAAAATTTAATAAGTAAGCCCAATATTTGAGTAAATAGTAGCAAAAAAATTTCTAAGCATGATGATGAAAAGTTTCAACTCACATGTCCCTGAAGCATCATGATTTTAAAGCTGACTAAACTTCATGAAAACAACATTCAGGCCCCATAGTCAAGTGGCTAAAAGCTAGTGGCCAAAAAAAAAAAAAAAGAAAGAAAAAGAAAAGAAAAATCTTAAAGGAAAATTGAGTATACAAAAAATTGTATAAAAGTCTTTTGTATAAAAAGACTTTTGTATAAAAGTCCCAAAGAATCGCCATCAAAAGACAATGTTAAAAAATGTTTTTAAGGTCCTGAAAGAAAAGAACAGTTAGGTAAGAATCTGTACCCTGAAAAACAATCTCTAAAAAATAACATGGAATAAATCAATTTTTAGAAAAATAGAAGCTGAGATAACTTCTTACCAGTGAATCTGTACTCAAGAAATTTTAAAAGAGGGACTGGGGCTATAGCTCAGTAGTAAAGAACTTGTCTAGCACAGATGAGGCACTGGGTTTGATCCTCAGTACTACATAAAAGTAAATAAATAAAATAAATTTATAAAAATATATTTTAAAAAAGAATAAATTTTAAATGAAGTTTTTTCAGATAAGGGAGTATAATACCAGATGGATAGATGGATATTTGTATCCACAGGAAAGAATGAAGAACACAGGTAATGGTTACAATGTGGGGAAAAGTACAATGATTTTTTCTTATTTTAATATCTGCAAAAGGAGTTGACTATGTAAAGCAAATATAATAATGCATGAGGCTTATGACTATGAAAATGTGAAATGTATAATAATATCATAAAGAAGGGAAAATAGAGATGTCCCTTGTAAGGTCCTTAACTATACCTGAAGTGCTGTAAGTGCTGGAGATATGTTCCATAAATCCTGGAGGAATGAATAAGATGAAAATATCTAGAGGGTATGAATAACAACCCACTATGGAGGTAAAATAGAATCATTAAAATCATGAGCTAATTTTTAGAATATAGGAAAAGAATGAAAAGGCTATTCTAATATTTCAGAGAGAAACTGCAGTTTCTAGGATTCTGATGGCTATAGTAGATATTGTGAAATGTGGTAGGGCTTGAAATATAATCCAAAGCAGAGTTAATAGGATTTGTTAATGAGGTAGATGTAGAATATGAGACTGGAAGTGGTAAAAGATGTCCCCCAGGCTTTTTGGACAAAGTCATAGGTAAACAGAGTTCATTTACCTGAGGAAACATGGTAGGACAGGTTAATCCAGTAATATTATGAAGTAAAATTTGATGATCTTAGCTCAAAATGTGTCTTATGGTTTGGATGTGAGGTGTCCCCCAAAAGGTCACATATGAGACAATGCAAGAAGGTTCAAAGGAGAAATGATTGGGTGGTGAGAGTCTTAACCCAATCACTAAATTAATCCCCGGATAGGGATTAACTGAGTAGTAAATGAAGTAGTAGGGTGTGCCTGGAGGAAGTGGGAAATGGGGGCATGGCTTTGGAGTATAGATTTGTATCTGGCACGTGGAGACCTCTTTCTCTGTTTCCTGATCATTGCATAAGGCACTTTCCTCTGCCCTACTTTTCTGCTGTGATGTTCAGCCTCCCCTGGATCCCTTGGGGAATGGAGAGAGCTGTATGTGGACCCTGTAACCATGAGCCCTAAATAACATTTTTCTCCTCGACGGTTGTTCTGGTTGGGTCTTTAAGTCACAGCAGGGAAAAAGATGACTAAAACAACGTGGAACAGGCAAGTTGTACATTCATGTCTCCCATTTAGAGGAGAATATGGTGCTATGAATAAACATTTGGAATTCATTCATTCATAGATATTAAGGTAAAATCTTTTGTGTGGCAGAAGCTTGTATATTTTTCCTTTTATATCAAAGAAACTAAAGAGAATTTGATCTGGAAAATGACATGGTCAGATTTGGGTTTTGGAAAAAAAAAACTATCATAGTGGTCTTAAGAATGATATTTTTGGAATAAAACTGAATGTAGAAATGCCATTTAACAAAGTTATCCCTGTAGTTCATAACCCACTTGAATCTAATGTATGAAATATGATATGCCAAGAGCTTTGTAATGTTTTGAACAACCAATAAAAAATAAAAAAATAAAAAATAAAAAAAAGAAAAAGAATGAGAGATTACACAAAGGCTGTGGGAAAGTGGCTGAAGAGGATGAGATAGATTTGAAGTAGAGTTAGAAGGTGTAATGGTCAGGTTAAATGGAAGATTAGATTTGTGAGATGCAGGTTGAGAAGAAAGTCTAGGACTTTTGGCTTGAGCAACTTTGTGGCTAGTTTACTGAAATGGGAAATTCACAGAACAATCATAATTTGTCACAAAAATGGTACACTGTTCTGAGGAGAGTAGCAACCTAGGACATGTGAACAGTTCAATACAAGAGAAGAAATTGCATCAGTTTTGCTGAGAAATTGGAAGTGGGCATAAAATCATTAATACTACGTGCACAAAGTTTGAAGTACTTGTGGAACATCCATGGATATATGGCTAATATACCATTGGATAAATAGGTCTTACTTTGGGAGTTGATTTTGGCTTCAGATTTTTCTATAGGAAGTAACAGAAGTCATGGAGACAGATGTATTAGGCAACAAAAAGCTTATGTAATGAGATAAGCAATGGGCTGAGGACTTAGGCTTAAATGATCTGGTTCTTTCAAATTTCTTGTGGTTTGTAGGGACTGAGAGTATGTGGGGAATGGTTTGTTGTTAGAGTCTGTAAACAAGTCAGGATGGCGCCTGGCAAATGTTAGAGTCTGTAAACAAGTCTGGATGGTGCCTGGCAAAATGCCAGAGGGAGTGGTTTGTGAAGTAACGCCAGCAAGCCATTAAGTGTGGAGATTCCTTATTGGTTGACTGCTGTATCTAGTTTATGTTAATTAGATAAGCTGTGTGGAATGTATAAATACCCCTCCTGTCCTACAATAAACGGCTCCCACTCCTGCTGTATCAATGTACACAAGTTGCTCGTCACCCCCCCTCCACCCCCCATTATTTTGCTGCAGCCGGACTGCGGCAGTTTGTGATATATGGCAGTCATCACAAGATAATAGCAATCCTATTGGGGAACTTGGTACTGTAACATATAAGAGATTCAGGCAAAAACAAATCAACTTGGTACAAAGGACATAATTTTCCTGACAGCCTAGCCTTCACATGTGATACTGAAAGCTAATATTTGGGTGGTGTTCACAGCATGACACATACTGTTCTTAATGCTCTGTACACCTTAACTCATTTAATCCTCACAACTGCATATAAAGAACTGTACAATTACCTCCATATTCTGGATGATAAAAATAAGGGTTGGAAAGTTTGGTAACATTTTAGTTACAAAGCTAGTAAATTGTATGCTGGTGTTGGAATTAGTTGATCTGACTTCTGAGTTCAACCCCTTAAGATGGCCTTTTATTCTACTCCTGCAGGTTTTTTGATGTGTTGGTTCAGAGTTCAGTTCTCTCCTTTGTTTTTCTATCCTTTTTAAAATTTTTAAAAATTTGTTTTGATTAGTTATACATGACAGTAGATGTATCTATGCACTTTGATATATCATATATAGATGGGATATAATTTCTTATTTTTCTGAGTATACATGTTGCATAATCATATTGGTCATGTAGTCTGTTTTTCTATGCTTTATAATATTTTTTCTATACAACCCATCTTTATTTCTATTACAGGAAGGGTTTTGATTTTCAGTCATTCATAGCTCACCTGATTTTCCTATTCACTCACTATGGAATCAGGAAGAAAGAGGCACAGGCACATGATGACACCCATCTTTATTCTTTACCTTTCAGCTCTGACAACCAGACTGCATTTGCTGACTTAACTCCAGGAGATGCAATTCTCATCCAAATGCAAATTTCATTGCTGGCTTTGTTGGCAGCTTCAAAGACCCAGCTGGCCTCCTGCTGCCCAATTCTTGTCCATGACAGTTATACATCTTGGTTCTTATGATGGGAATGTCCAGAGCTCAAGTCATAATTAGAAAGAACATTGTTCCTGAACCCAAGATTTCTAAGCAGCAGATAAAGAGCCAGTTGAATATTATTGGCTGCACATCCTGTCCTCTAGCCTCATCCGAGGTGCTTGTTACAGAGGCTCTTGGCTACTTCTCTGCATGTCCATCTGCTAAAATGGCAAAGTGCCCTCTTGTTCTATATTTGGATTCTTGCCCATGACCAAGGTTGCCAGACCATGACAGATGCCTGCAGATCAGCACAAGTGTTAGATATTTTCAAGCTATGTCACCTCTGGCAGCCACAGACCTTGTAAGACATGATATAAACCTGTTGAATGTCATCTGCCAAACAACATGACTGTTTGGGAATGGATTAGGGGAAGGCAGCTGACATGAAGACAGGCTACATCACATGTTTAAAAGTGTCAAAATCACCCACAACTTTGATGAGAGAACAGGTCTGTGCTAGAGGGCATGGAAGAGTTCTGGACCATAAGATGTGCTGAGTGATTATGAAACCTCAGACAAACAGGCCAGAGAGCACCAGGTTTCACTGTGAACCTTCCCCAATGTGGGCAACTTGCTGGAAGTGCAATCTGATAAGGTCAACAGAAGTCTGTGTAATGAATTCACTGGCCTTTATAATGGAAAAGGAAATAGAGGATCCAAAATCTCATTCTTGTGTCTCAAACCTATGAGAAATACCTTGGATTTAGTCTTTTGAAGTTCAGACAAGTATACTCATGCACATTGCTCTCTGGCTTCCTTCTTTTATAGATATAGGGATGATTTGAATATAGCATCCTTAGACACCATCACTTTTATGGATCAAGAACAGGACCAGGAGAAGAAAATGATTTGATGTTTTAATCAAAATGTTAGAATTTCTGCAATGATTTTGACAATTTCAAAATTCTTGAATAATTATCAAAGACACCACAGACATTCACATTTAAGAATTGGATTGTGCACAGGGGAGTGAGGGGAGGGGTGAGGCAGTGGACATGGTAAGGATGGTAGAATGAGACAGACATTATTAGCCTATATACATGTACAATAACACTACTGGTGTGATTCGGCACCATGTATAGCCAGAGGAATGAGAGATTGTTATGCTTCATTTGTGTACAATGTGTCAAAAGGCATTCTATTGTCATGTATAACTAGAACAAATTTTAAAAATGAATAAAAGGATGCAAAAAAAGAAGAGTGTATTTTAGTGAAACACCGTAGCCTTACATTGATTTAAGACATTTAATACTTTTTTGAGTCTTTCATAACAAGAGAAGAAAAATATGTTAACATTTTGGTATCACATGTGTGGTATCACATATTCATATCCACATTTACTCCACATATCAACAGCTTTATGAGGTATCTTTATTCCCATCAATAGCATATTATTTATTAATATAGTATTATTATTATGAATTTCAATAATCTAAAGTCATTTGGGGAGGTGATTTAATGTTTTGACCCCTAGGTACTCATATTCTAAACTGAAAAATAATCAAGGGACTTTATATAAACACAGTATCAATAAGATTAGTTTTAATTTACAATAAAGGGACACCTATTTGGTAGGTTTGAGTGAAAGTATAGTAATAGATTTTATATATTTAAATGTAGGTTGGACAGTAGACTTTATGTTGACTGGGATTCCTTCTATCTTGGTCTTTATTATAGTTCCAGTGCTTACCAGAAGAAGTAGACACTAAATTTGCTGAATAAATCAATGAGGGATGAGACCAGAACAATAATTGACACTCTTCCTACACATCATTTTTTTTTGTAGTTGTAGATGGACAACATGTCTTTATTTTATTTATTTTTATGTGGTGCCGAAGATTGAACCCAGTGCCTCACATGTGCAAGGCAAGTGCTCTGCCACTGAGCTACAGGTCCAGCCCCCTACACATCAATTTATTTGTGATTAAAGTAATATCTTTTACACACAGATATATATATTTTACCTCCTAGGAGAAGGTGTAATGTTCTCTTTCTCCCTCTTGCTCCTCTACCCCTTTCTTACACACACACACACACACACACACACACACACACACACTTTCACCCTGGAGATGGACAGACCTATTAGAAGGCTGAGATAATAATATTCCAGGTGAGAGGAATAAAGACATGATCAAGACTATGACTATGGGGACAAAGGGTAAGAATGATGGAGAGACATCTTTTGAATAAGGCTTGGAATAATTTGTTTTCTAGGAAGTGTGTGCTATGAGAGCAGGGATGAGAAGGAGAATTTTAGGGGAATGCCAAGGTATTCAGTTGATTTCCTGGGAGACAGGATATACTTTGACAATAGCAACATGAAATGCCTTGAGTTGAAAAAGGAATACTGAGGTCAAAACTCAAAACTCTAAGTCTCCGGTCTACGGGGCTAAGACAACCCTCAGGGATATGGACAACTGCTAGAATTACTTGGCCTTGTCACTTACTGAGAACAGTGTCTTCCTAAATAGATTAACAGGTTGTGACTGGCAGATTTTCATTTTGTTTTTAAGTTAGGATTGAAGCAAAACCAAATTAAATGATAGATGCCAAAAGAGATTTTGTTTCTGCATACTGGTGACATTTACTTCACGGATGCTTTGGGATTACATTAATGTTCTTATTAGTTTTTTGTTTCCATTGCTGAATTTTAAATGATAACATTCCAGATGACATTTTCTATGAGAAAGGTTTCAGCTATCTGAAAGTGTAAGTAATCACTCAGCATCTCCCAAGTTATCTGGACAGCATTTTCCCAGGTATACATATTTTCTCGATAATGAATGAAAATGTTTTAATGAAATAGCTTTATTTCCTATGAAATAAGACCTTTAATTGTGCTGTGACAAATGCAGTCTTCTTGGCTTTTCTTTTCCTTATTCACATTACTTTGTAACATCCAAATAATTAACAGTCACTAAGAATTCAATGGACCTGTGTCCTTCACTAGAATTATGGAGGTGGGACAATAAAAGAAAAAAAAATTAAGTTGTTCTTCCATATCAGAAAACAATCTACAACTGGGACTAAATTAGCCAGAGAAGACAGATTCTAAGACTATTTCTCTTTCTATCTGGACTAATCTGTTTCACAAGTGGACCAACTTCATTCCATCTTCTGTGACTTATTCGTCTCTACATCTGAATTATACAATTCTTAGCACTGATTTTATTTTCTAGTGTCATTACAAAACTTTCCATGCTCAACACAACTCCCCAGACATCATTTATTCATTCATCAATAATCAATTACCGTGAGCAAGTCATTGCATTACATTCAGTGTCCTTGTGTTAGCATAGAGGGTTGGCAACAGGACTATAGAAAGAGCAGAGGCCCACCTTCTATCCTCACATTTACCATTTTTGTTACTTATCTCTCATCACATCTCTCCAATGGAATTTAACATTTATAAAATTAATCCTTTTTTCACGACAGAAAAATTCCTCTAGCAGGAATGGAAGGAGGAGGGCTAGTTGTATGTTTAATGATTAGTAATGAAAGCAGCAAACCTAGGAGTCTGGGACTAAGGTATTGGATGGCTTCTGGGTATCACCAGAATCTTTTTAATTGAGGAAAAAGATTAAATCTAATTCTTTGGGGTTTTATTTGTTTGTTTTGAGGCTCTGGGACTCAAACTCAGGGCCTCATGCATGCTGAGCAAATGATCTCTCACTGAGCTACATCTGCAGCCCCTAATTCTTTGTAAGAATAAATGAATGTTAAGTACATGTGTGTGCAATTCTATAAGCACACATACTAAATGGTAATAGTTTGGACCTTATGAGATGGAGGGATATAAATTCCACATGGATTCCCCAGACATCACTTTCTAATGTATCTTATTAACTGAATCTTGATACTAAGCATTATTCAGTTCACCTAAAGGAAAAAGAGGCCCTGGGCTGGGGCGATACCTCATGGTAGAACACTTGCCAAACATGTGTAAGGCCCTGGGTTTGAATCTAAGCACTGCAAAAATATAGAATTAAATAAATAACAAAAAGAGAGCCAAGGAAGTCCATCTCAACATATAGAAAAGACACAGAAGAAAAAATCATAATAACCACTCTGATGGCCAGACTTCCAGACAGATAGCCAGTTGGTTTTCTGTGCTCCTTTTTTTTTTTTTTCAATAAGATTATCTACTTTCAAAAAAAAAAAAAGCAGTTAATAAAAGAATGCCAACATAAATAGAACATTTATAATAACAATGCTGCTGTGGAACAATTTTGGGGCAATAGAGAAACACAGACCCTCTATATTCTGAATACCTGTGGTTACCTTACTAAAATTTTTGTCTGAAGAAGGTACCAGGATCAAAACTCAAAAGGGTCATTGTGAAATGATTGTCCCCTTGTGGTCAGAGGTGTCCATATAGGAAAAGTTCTCATAGTACTGTGGCTTACAAGTTAACTATGATATACCAATGTCAGGCAAACCCTTCAGTAGTGGGATAGCTGTGGAATTTTAAGTTATCTGTAAAATTTGCTTTATAAGCTAATGAGGAGATAGATCCCTTCTTTTATTATTCTCTTTATTTTTCTTTCTCTCTCTCTCTCTCTCTCTCTCTCTCATGTTCACATATGAGAGAAAATGTTCAACCCTTGACTTTCTGAATCTTGCTTATTTCACTTAGCATGATGTTTCTAGTTCCATTCACTTACTGGCAAATGACATAATTTCATTCTTCTTTATGGCCGAGCAAAACTCCATTGTGCATACATAGCACATTTTCTTTATTCATTCATCTGTTTATGGATATCTAGACTAGTTCTACAATTCAGCTGTTGTAAATTGTGGGTGTGCATGTATTACTATATAATATGCTGATTTTTGTTCTTTTGGATAAATACCAAGAAGTGAGATAGTTGGGTCATATGGTGTTTCCATTCCTAGTCTTTTTGAGAAACCTCCATGCTGCTTTCCATAGTGATTGTATTAATTTGAAATTCCACTAACAATAATAAAAATAGGGAGTATCTCATGAAAATGGAAGGGAAATCAATAGAGTGGAGGTAGAGGATCAAGAAGGAAAAGAGGAGGGGAGGGCATTTGGGAGCAGTAGGGAATGAAATCTACCAAATGATGCTATGTCCATGTACAACGTATAAATATACCACAATAAACACTAGTTATGTATATAGTTATATTACACCAATTAAAATAATAATAGTGATAATAATAATAATAGAAGGAAGCTCAGAAGAGAAAGTGGAGTGGTAAACAACCAAAGAAGGGAAAGGGATGGTGCTAGAGAAGGAGATTGATTAAATTATGATGTGTGCATGTATGAATGTGGCATAATGAATCCCACTATTATTTATAATTGTAATGCACCAATTAAAACGAATAAGGACATATTACTTTGACAAACAGCAGATTAAATGTTGAGATGAGCACTTTTTGTAAAATTTTGCATGTGTGAGTTCTTCTTGATGTGAGTAAAACAAAGAGGGACATATAACATGCAAATGGCCTATCTACAGAAAGATGAAAAGTCTCCTTTGGGTGGAGGTGGTAATATAGACAATTGTTTTCCTCCACAGTGACAAAGCACTGAAAGCAGATTGGAAAATAGTGGGATACCCTAAATAAAATGTAGTATTCAAGTAAAGGATATAAATTCTAGAATTTAGTGTTCCCAAGAATAGAAAAGATTGACACTTTATATTAGTATTCATAAAGAGTTTCTACCAGGTAGAAACACTAGTTCAAGGAATGAGAATGTAGATATGCAAAGGTAAGGGGATGTGTTGTTTTTTCAGGGGCTCTCCTTGTTGCTTATTTCCAGAGTCACCTGAGCACTGTTCAGAAAGTAATGCTGGTCATTAGAAGAAAAGCAATTATGAAATTCATCTGGAAAAATAAGAGACCCAGAATAGCCAAAGCAATCCTGAGCAAGAAGAGTGAAGCTGGTGGCATTACTATTCTGGACCTTAAATTATACTACAGAGCAAAAGTAACAAAACAACATGGCATTGGTACACAAATAGACCTGTGGACCAATGGTACAGAATAGAGGACACAGAGTCTAACCCACATACCTACAGTTATCTTATATTAGACAAAGGTGCCAAAAACGTACATTGGAGAAAAGATAGCCTCTTCAACAAATGGCTGGGAAATCTGGAAATCCACATGTAAAAAAATGACATTAAACCTTTATCTCTGACCAGGCACAAAAATTAATTTAAAGTGGATCAAGGACCTAGAAATTAAACCAGAGACCTTGCACCTAATGGAAGAAAAAGTAGGCCCAAATCTTCATCATGTCAGATGAGGCCTCAACTTTCTTAATAAGCTCCTATAGTGCAAGAATTAAAACCAAGAATCAATAAATGGAATGGATACAAATTCAAAAACTTCTTCTCAGCAAAAGAAACAATCAGTGAGGTGAATGGACAGCTTACAGAATGGGAGCAAATCTTTACCACAAACACATAGATAGAGCACTAATCTCTAGGATATATAAAGCACTCAAAAACCTTAACACCAAAAAACCAAATAATACATTCAATAAATGGGTCAAGGAACTAAACAGACACTTCTCAGAAAAGGATATACATACAATCAATCAACAAATATATGAAAAAATGTTTAACATCTCTAGCAATTAGAGAAATGCAAATCAAAACTACTCTAAGATTTCATCTCACTCCAGTCAGAATGGGAGCTCTCAAGAATACAAACAACAATAAGTGTTGGTGAGGATGTGGGGAAAAAGGCACACTCATACATTGCTGGTGGGACTGCAAATTGGTGCAGCCAATCTGGAAAGCAATATGGAGATTCCTTGGAAAACTGGGAATGGAACCATCACTTGACCCAGCTATCCCACTCATTAGTTTATATCCAAAGGACTTAAAACAGCATACTATAGGGACACAGCCATATCAATGTTTATAGCAGCACAGTTCACAATAGCTAAATCATGGAACCAACCTAGATGCCCTTCAGTAGATGAATAGATAGGGAAACTTTCGTATATATACACAGTGGAACATTACTCGGCATTAAAAGAGAATAAAATCATGGCATTTGCAGGTAAATTGGAGAATATAGCACTAAGTGAAGCAAGTCAATCCCAAATAACCAAAGGCCAAATGTTTTCTTTGATATGAAGATGCCGACTCATAATGGCGATAGTGGGGATCATGAGAGGGATGGAGGAACTTTAGATAGGGCAAAGGGGAGAGCGGGTAAAAGAGAGGGCAAAGGGGTAGAAATGATGGTGAAATGAGTTAGACATAATTACCCTAAGTACACGTATGAAGACATGAATGGTGTGAAAACACTTTGTGTATAGTGACTTGAAAAACTGTGCTGTATATGTGTAATATGAAATGAATTGAATTCTGCCATCATGTATAACAAATTAGAATAAATAAATAATTTAATTAAAAAATCGATCAAAGACCTAGGAAGTAGACCAGAACTATACAACTAATGAAAGAAAATGTAGGGTCAACACTCCAGCATATAGGCACAGGCAAAGACTCTTAATAGGGTCCCTAAAGCTCAGGAAATAATACCAAAAGTTATTTTATGGGATGCCATCAAATTAAAAATCTTCTGCACAGCAAAGTAACCAATTCAGAATGTGAAGACAGAACATACAGAATGGGATCTTTGCTAGCTACTCTTCTGACAGAGGATTATTAACCAGAATCTAGAAAGAACTAAAAGAAAAAAAGCCCAATTATTAATAAATGAGCAAATGAACTAAACAGATGAAAGAAGAAATACAAATGACCAACAAACATGAAAAGATATTCAATCATCTTTAGCAAAATTAAGTAAGCGCAAATCAAATGTTCACTGAGATTTCACTTCAGTTAGAATGGCAGTCACTTGGAGCACATACATAATAGATATTGGAGAGGATGCGGGAAAAAAGAAACATTTTACACTGTTGGTGGGGCTGAACAAGCACTATAGAAATCAGTATGGAGATTCTCCAAAAAAAAGTAGGAATGGAACTACCAAATGACATAGTTACACCACTCCTCAATATTTGTCCTAAAGAATTAAAGTCAGCATCCTATAACAACACTGGCATACGGAGGTAAAAGCAGCACTATTCACAATACCAAACTTTCGAACCAGCTAGGTGTCTTATCAGTGGATAAAGAAAATATGATATAAATACACCATGTTAAGTAAATAAGCCATGAGATCCCTGTCCCCACCTCCCACCACTGTTTCTTCTCCTTTTTTCTTTCTAGCTTTCACATATGAAAGAAAATATATGACCCTTGACTTATTTTACTTAACATAATGTTCTCAAATTCCTTCTATTTTCCTGCAAATGACATAATTTCATCCTTCTTTATAGCTCAATAAAACTGCATGGAGGAGGTATATTGGTAGATTAGAGGAAAGGGACTGGGGGAGGGAGGAGAGGGGAGGATAGAAGGGGGAAATACTGGGGGATGGTATTGGCCAAATTATATTGTTATTTCATGTGCATCTATGAATATGTAATAACGAATCCCACCATTATATATAATTATAATGTAATAATAAAAAATATGGGAAAAAAAAGAAAGCCAGAATGGGCCTGGTATGAACTGACCTCACCTATGGTTGCTGAGGATGTGCTGTGGCTTTTCCTTTGTATGAGACCTGGGCATGTATAGTGACTAGGAGTAGCAAAGGCCTAGTGTGGAACAGATGATGTGGTTTATTTCTCTACACTAGTATTTGGTGGAATATATGATGAGTCCTGAAACCTATGGGTGGTTTCTTTTGATAACACTGGAAGAGAAATGATTTGAATCCTGACTTTTGAAGAGTTTCTAAGTGGTTCAACAGATAGTGAGGAGTTTGGCAGATAGTTTGGGGTAGTTACTTGTAATTGTTGGGCTCTGCTCCAGGGATATAGGTGGTAGATGTTTGGAATGAGAGATGCAGCTGGAAAAGTCTGCTTGATAAAAAGTAAGAAGCCAGAGTGAGATAATGGCTGAGATGATGTAGGAGGGAAAGGATGTAGTAGGTGGAGGCAAGGAAAATGAGAGTTATATAAATTATATCTCTCAGAAAAACTGAGACAGGCTGATTTTTTCTTCTAAACTTTCTATCTAGGTCCTCTTTTTCATCACTCCACTTCTCTCTTTTACTTTCATAGTTCTTCTCTGCATAAAACAAAAACAAAAACAAAAAAACCATTTACACTACTAAGTAAAGGACTAATAAGGCACAATTTATTTTTATATAATCATATTTTTCTACATAAATACTAAAATGTTTAGCACAATGCATGGCTCAGGGTAAACCTTTAGTAATTCTACTCATAAAAATAAAAGCAACAGGATGGCCGCTGCGTACGGGGGTTGCTGAAGTGCTGAGCGTGGTGCTCAAAGCAGCGGCTTTAATAGAGATTTCGCACAGTCTGTTAGAGCTCCTTTCACCGTTAATCTGTAGTGGACCACTTTGCCAAGGAGCAGGAAGAACAAAGAAATCGAAAAAGAGACGCTTGGCTGCTCAGAGCCGCGGGCGCTTTGCTCCCATCTGCTTCCTCTTTTGCTTCGCTCCGGGCGGAGAAGCTGAATGTGTAATCAGCAGTGGATTGTAAGTACCCGAGGCAAAGAAAGCTCAGTGCGCCCCGCCTTTTTTTTCTTTTTTTTTTTTTTTCTTTTTTTCTTTTTTTTTTTTGAATATTTTTATACAGGGAGAGTTTGTGGATTGGGATTGTTGGCGGGGCTGTGGTTTCTGTGCCGAAAATCCACTCTGCGGGAGCCGCCATTTGCTTTCTGCTTGCTGTCTTGGTGGCTCTGTATACACTGTCCAGCAGCCGCACCTAGAGGTTGGAGCTGGGCTGCGTGCCGAGCCC